>NC_044328.1:91550300-91851457 GCF_007399415.2 Gopherus evgoodei
TGCCTAATGAATTGTGGCCCCATTGTGCAAGGCGCTATACAAACACTTAGAAAGACGTGCTCCCAGACTGGAAGAGTTTTACGAGCTATGAACTGATGCTGATACCTTTAGTCATGCAGTAGCACCTTATTTTACATATGGTCTCCCTGATTTCAGTGGGGCTACTTGTGGAATATTATGCTACTCAGCATGAGGAAGGACATTGGAATCTGGCTCTCAATACTGAAACAAAAATCATTACTAACACATAGTAGTGAAGATGCTTAGGGCCAGACTGTGAACCTGTTGCTTATACTGGTGGGCAGTTACTCACACCACCGTGAGAGAGGGATTCACTATCTAGCTCTTCTGTAATAGGAGAAAGCAAATAACAGAAAAGCACAAGGAGCCATTGCCTAAAGGTCAAAATCTAATTAAGTCCACCTGATGTGATTGAACAGGTACTTAAAGACCTTAAATTTCAACCACAAGTCTATCAAGAAAATCAAAATAAATTTGAGACAGATCTCAAGGCACCCACTGGGATCTAGCCTTTGGATCATGTAGCCTTACTTCCAGTTTCATTTTTCTCCTGCTGATCAATTTGTCTTTCCTGGTATGTTGCCCTCAGCCCCACTGTGATAAGATGATTAACTATCAAAAGGTCTGGCAGTGAAAACCTCATAGGGCTACAAGCTTCCTACATCTTCAGACACTTCTAAATTGCATTTTGTATCTTTCTTTCTTTCTTTCTTTCTTTCTTTCTTTCTTTCTTTCTTTCTTTCTTTAGTGGGGGTGTCATCCAGGAAAGAACACTGTCAATGCTACGAACATGACTTTGGTTAAAAAACTCTACAAATGTTATCAGTAATGAACTTGTCAGCACCTTCTTCTACTCTGTAATCCATGAGCACATTGGTTCCAAAGTATTTCTGGTCTTCTTTCTGCAATATGAATAATCTTGTATGAGTCATATGACACCCATCAATACCTCTATTGAATCACTCTATCATGTGTCTCTTTCTATGGCGTCTAGGTACCAACATTACAGACAGCACTAACTGCCATCCATTCCTTGCATCTCACTGGTGCCATACTAAGGTTTTGGGGTGGGACTTTCAAAGAAGCCTTAAGGATACGGTTGCCCAAATCCCACTAAATTCCATTGGTATTCTCACAGCCTTTGTAAATGTGTATTCATTAAAGTGTTGGGATATTTCTGCACACTGTCTGCAGGGAAAGGAGAACAGCAGTACAGATGTACATATATTGCCACATCCTTTCCAGCATTCAAATCTATTAGAAGACTTGCAGGAACACTTAGCATGGATGCAGCTTATCATTTTTTTAAATATGTGATTCAATCATACCCGTCGCTTAAGCAGTCCAGGATTGCTGATGTAAAGCCCAGCCTTTCCTCCTTTCTGTGTCAGCAACATCTTAGTCATCCAAAAGCCTAAATGTTCATGAATTAAAATCTCTGAGTGAATTGATATTCTCATCTAAGAGTCAGTCACACTGATTGCACTACCTATGGTGCTAACTCATACACTCACTCTCTTACCTGTCAGTTCTGCTATTCATGCCCCAGGAATGACTCATTCCCTTTCCAAAACAGTAAAAGGCAAGGCAAGCTGTGACTTCATGGCACTGTCTGCTTGTATTTCAAAACAACCTTTCAAAATGATTCCCCCCGCCCTTTTTTTCCCCTCTCTTAGCAAATGTTAGTGTTTAGGAGATAAGCAAGTACTGGCTGCGGATGATGGAAGGGACTGAGGGGGCATGGATGGGGGTGGACAGGGGAACTAGTGTGAGCCCTCAGAAAGGATGTAGTGTTAAGGAGGCTACAGGGAAGGGAGAGAGGCAGAGATGGAGACAAAGGAAAGCCTGTCTTTTTTTCTACATTAAAAACTGTAATCATGTTCTATTTATAGTTTGTTGTTGTTTTGACCTGTGCATATACTATTTTTAACGAGGGGACAAATTTAAATTTGGGTGGATGATGTAATTTGAGTGGGGTAATAGGGCAATTGGAATTGTCTGGATTCTTTAACTCCTTGTTACCAAACTTCTTGACATTTAGGTTTGGGTTTTTTTTAAGATATAGAAAGTATAATTATTTTTGAAGTGTTAGCTGAACTCCATAAATGCACTTGTAATCCTGATTTTTATGTAGGGATGTGTCTGAAGTTTTAGTGGTAGCTGCAAGGGAATGTATAACTACACATTGGCCCTCTACGTTGTAATGAAGTCACCAGAACATCCACAAGACCTTCAGAAACTGTAATTGATTACACCTATAATGAATTATTGATGTATTGACATCACAAATGTTAGTACCCTACCAAGGAAGTGAATGAAGTACATTCATTATTTTGGTGTGTATATCATATCAGTCTCTGTTGTAAAGATATAAAAGGGCTGGGGAAGAATCAATCTTTGCCACACAGAAAAGGAGAAAAGCAAAGCAGAGAGCAGTGTTGCTAATATCTAGGTGGTGGGCACATCACAAGATACCGCATTTCAAACAAGGACAGTTCTCACTGCCCCCTGCTCCACACACACCTAAACAAGAGGCAGCCAGAATGGGGCTCCTTGAGTGCTCAAGAACCAAGCTGAGGCACAAGTTGACAGGAAGTTTAGAAACAATCTCACCACTGCTGCCCCTCCACTGAGGACTCAGTCAGGTGCTGTGGAAGCCAAATGCTGCACTTTTTGAAAGGGAGAGTAGTTGCTACATCTGAGCACACTCTCCCCACTGGACCCTCACTTTCCCCAGAGGCGTTTGGCTTGCCATTGCCCTCCACAAGTAGAATGCCTCTAGTGGCTGCCATTTGGGTGCTACACATCTGCACCTTCTTCCGCTACAGCTCTGGCTCCCAAAGATAGAATCAGAATGTAGCTCACTGGCCCAGTTACTGAGGTGCATGTTGCAGCTCGGGATGGGTGAGAGAGGCTGGCACACAGCATAAAGTAGAGCAGCTTCAGATCTGCTCTGTTTTGTGCCTGCTGCCAACTGCTGCTAAGAGTTGCTCTGATGCCCAGGGATCACTGGGATATACTGACATTCTGGCTTTGCTCCCTTTTACTGCAAACATCACCTGCATGGGGAGATGGGGTAGGAGTGGCTGCTGTGGTCCTGTGCTGCCTGCAGTTTCCTCCCTAGATACGAAAACCTCAGGTGTCCAAATCCATGGGCTAACTGTCTGCTTGGTGCCTCTGCAGTGTCATGCAGAATTCAGGATCTCCTCCTTAATATTTAAGCTTGTCATAAGAAGATGTTTGCAAATCAAATATAGCTGTTCATATGTTCAGGCACTTTGATTTCTCACTGGTAATAGCTATAAATTGTGGAATTTTTTTAAAAGTAACTTTAGCAGCTCATTGCTCAAGAAACACTATTATGTTGTAAGAACATTCGCACTACTTGTATAAAACTATTGTGAGGCTATTTCAGCTGGTCTAGTCAGAATGAGACAAGGCTGGATTAAACACTTGCCTTTTCACATTTGTCTTGTCTCTTTCTAGTTAGCTGGGAGAATGTACAGTCCCTAAAAGCAATCCTCCCCATAGAATGGAATCTTTGCTTAAATGCCTTTATTTTTTCCCTTTCAAATTCTCCCTTCCAAAATTAGTCACCTAGCTTCTGACAGAATGCAGGCTATCAACTTCATAATTCAAATAGAAAAAAAATTCTTTTGGTGCCTTGCAAATGTTGCATGGGGATTTGTTTTGAAAAAGATAAACATTTCTGAATGGAGTCTAACTGGAGAGTTTGAGCAAAAATACACTTCCAAATACTGCCATGTTTAGCACTGGTCACTCACCAGCTTTGTTCCCCTGAGATCTTTGTGGTGCAACTCCAACGTATGATCAGTAGAAAATGACTCTTACTGGTGCGTGTAGAAAGACGTTCAACCTTGATCTTATCCCTTGCATGGAATACTAATGGACACCACTTACACAGATTTCAAAATCAATAGTCACTTGTCAGATGGAAGCAGTTCACTACTTTAGGGGCTAATCTTGCAACCACTGAAGTCAATAATAAAGCTCCAATGGACTTCACCAGTGTAGGGTCACATCCTAGGGAGAAACAAGTATAATGCAGTGGGCTATTTTATGACATGAAACTTGGTGATTCTGTACCACCTTTTAACCCTCCATAAACTTTAAGCCTCATAACAGTCGTGTGAGGTATTATCCTCATTTTACAGACATAAAGAGGTGAAGTGACAAGGCCAAGTTTGCACAGTGAGTCAGTGTCAGAGCTGGAAATGGCAGGATCATAAGTCCCAGTTCCCTGTAGTTAATTATTAGATTGCATTTTCTGTCCTTCAAGGAAAGTACTTCCATGAACAGCAGCTAAGCAGGTTGACTCTGGCCCTAATTTTTATGTGCCACAGAATAGGCCAGTTATTTGGAGGGTTACTTTACAGCATATGTAGGGCCCTATAAAATTCACAGCCATAAAACATGCCTCATGGACCATGAAATCTGGTCTCTCCCTGTGAAATCTGGTCTTTAGTGTGCATTTACCCTATACCATACAGATTTCAAGGGAGAGATCAGCATTTCTCAAATTGGGAGTCCTGACCAAAAGGGAGTTGCAGGGAGGTCAGAAGGTAATTTTAGGGGGGTTGCAGTATTGCCACCCTTACTTCTACACTGACTTAAGAGCTGGGCAGCCACAGAGCGACAGCTGTTGGTCAGGCACCCAGCTCTGAAGGAGAGAGAAGGACCTCGGAGTATTAGCTGATCACAGGATGACTATGAGCCACCAATGTGATATGTCCGTTAAAAAAGCTAATGCGGTCTTGGGATGTATCAGGTGAGGTATTTCCAGTAAAGATAAGGAGGTGTTAGTACCATTATATAAGGCACTGGTGAGACCTCATCTGGAATATTGTGTGCAGTTCTGGTCTCCCATGTTTAAGAAGGATGAATTCAATCTGGAACAGGTACAGAGAAGAGCTACTAGGATGATCCAAGGAATGGAAAACCTGTCATATGAAAGGAGACTCAAAGAGCTTGGCTTGTTTAGCCTAACCAAAAGAAGGCTGAGGGAGATATGATTACTCTTTATAAATATATCAAAGGGATAAATATCAGGGAGGGAGAGGAATTATTTAAGCCTAGTACCAATGCGGACACAAGAATAAATGGATATAAACTGGACATTAGGAAGTTTAGACTTGAAATTAGACAAAGGTTTCTAACCATTAGAGGAGTGAAGTTCTGGAACAGCCTTCCAAGGGGAGTAGTGGGGACAAAAGACATCTCTGGCTTCAAGACTAAGTTTGATAAGTTTATGGAGGGGATGGTATGATGGGATAGCCTAATTTTGGAAAATAATTGATCTTTGATTTTAGCAGGTAAATATGCCCAATGCTCTGTGATGGGATGTTAGATGGGGTGGGATCTGAGTTACTACAGAGAATTCTTTCCTGGGTGCTGGCTGGTGAGTCTTGCCCACATGCTCAGGGTTTAGCTGATCGCCATATTTGGAGTTGGGAATGAATTTTCCTCCAGGACAGATTGGCAGAGGCCCTGGAGGTTTTTTGCCTTCCTCTGCAGTGTGGGTCATGGGTCATTTGCTGAAGGATTCTCTGCACCTTTAAACCACAATTTGAGGACTTCAATAACTCAGACATAGGTTAGGGATTTGTTACAGGAGTGGGTGGGTGAGATTCTGTGGCCTGCATTGTGCAGGAGGTCAGACTAGATGATCATGATGGTCCCTTCTGACCTTAAAGTCTATGAGTCTATGAAGGCGGCACTACCAGCAGCAGCAGCCTAAAAGTAAGGGCGGCAATACCATACCATGCCACCCTTACTTCTGTGCTGCTGCCTTCAGAGCTGGGAGGCCGGAGACTGGCGGCTGCTGATCGAGGGCCCAACTCTGCAGGCAGCAGTGCAGAAGTAAGGATGGCAATACCATCGTGACGTTGCACTCTATATGATTTTATGAAAATATGCTAATGAGTGTGAATATAATGTAACTTGAACATGATTCATGCAAAAGGTCTCTTATAAGGTATCATTACAAAGCTTATAATCTATTGTGTGTGGTCATCCTATTTGTATGTATGTATCACTCTCGTATTTGAAACTAGAAATGTGAAATCAAGTATCAGAGGGGTAGCCGTGTTAGTCTGGATCGGTAAAAGCAGCAAAGAGTCCTGTGGCACCTTATAAACTAACAGACATATTGGAGCATGAGCTTTCATGGGTGCATGCATCCGACGAAGTGGGTATTCACCCACGAAAGCTCATGCTCCAATATGTCTGTTAGTCTATAAGGTGCCACAGGACTTTTTGCTGAAATATGAAATATAATTCTGAGGGCCTATTGTAATTATTGTAATTATGCAAAGTGTGGACCATTAATGGTGGTTTGGAATCTTGATGGCTCCCATCAACCAGGACAATCGACTGTGGATGGCTCTGTTTGCAAACAGGCCTTCCTGTGAGTCAGACTGGGAGGCATGAAGGCTTGGAGTCTTACACTGACATGTGATCATGTCACCTGAAGTGGAATCCATCTTTAACCTGGTGCTTTTCCATTAAGAATGAGGGGTGGGAACCCAGAGAGGGACAAAGGATTCCCACCTTATGCAAAAGCTATATAAGGGCATGAAACAGAACAAAAGGGGCTGCAGTCATGAG
Source organism: Gopherus evgoodei (assembly GCF_007399415.2). NCBI lineage: Eukaryota > Metazoa > Chordata > Testudines > Testudinidae > Gopherus > Gopherus evgoodei. The sequence continues at coordinate 91,556,949 of NC_044328.1, forward strand.
AAATCCCCTAGCTACCACCTGAGCTGGAACAATGGCTATACCAGGTGAAAGGATTGTGCCCAGATGAGGAAGGCATTCAGTCTGTGAAAGAAACTTATTGGAACATCTCTGAGGGTGAGCTTTCATCTGTAATCACTTTCTTACTGTATTAGGTTTAGACTCGTGTGTTTTATTTTATTTTGCTTGGCCATTCACTTTGTTCTCAGAATAGCAGCCGTGTTAGTCTGTATCTGCAAAAAGAACAGGAGTACTTGTGGCACCTTAGAGACTAGCAAATAGTCTCTAAGGTGCCACAAGTATGCCTGTTCTTTTCACTTTGTTCTATCTGTTATTACTTGGAAACACTTAAATCCTACTTTTACTTATTAATTGACCCAGAACATGTAATTAATACCTGGGGCAAACACCTGTGCATACCTCTCTATCAGTGTTATAGAGGGCAAACAATTTATAAGTTTACCCAGTATAAGCTTTATGCAGAGTAAAGCGGATTTATTTGGGGTTTGGACCCCATTGAGAGCTGGGCATCTGAGCGTTGGAGACAGGAACACTTCTTTAGCTGTTTTCAGTTAAGCCTGCAGCTTTTGGGGGGACGTTGTTCAGACCTGGGTCTGTGTTTGCAGCAGGCAAGCGTGTCAAACAAGGCAAGGTTCTGGCAGGGAAAAAGTGCTCAGAGGTAGTCTCAGCACATCAGTTGGCAGTCCCACTAGGGTTTTCTGTGATCCAACCTATCACAACCATACCATGCCATTCTTACTTCTGCACTGCTGCTGGCAGCAACTCTGCCTTCAGAGATGGGCTCCCAACCAGCAGCCGCTGCTCACCAGCTGCCCAGTCTGAAGGCAGCACCACTGCCAGCAACAGTGCAGAAATAAGGGTAGCAGTACCACAACCCCCACTACAATAACCTTGCAACCCCTCCTCAACGTCTTTTTGGGTCAGGACTCCTACAATTACAACACTGCGAAATTTCAGATTTAAATAGATGAAATCATGTACAGATGACGCATCTAATCTTGTCATTTACAGAACAGCAAATACAGATGCTGTGGACCTCTCTTTGCTTAATCGCACATTTTCCCTTACTGGGCTTCATTAATTGTTCATTCCTTTGTCCTACTCTGAAAATGTGAATGTTGGGACTGATTTTGTAGTAAGAATACAAAAAAAAACAAAAAACAAAAATAAAATAAAGACCCACTCTGAGCCAAATCTTGAACTTGGGTAAACCAATAACTTCAGAAAAGCCAACCCCAATTTACACCAGAAGAGAACATGGCCCCCTGTGTTATATGCTTTCTCGTAACTCGTCAGCAACCTCAGAAAAGGAAATCTCATTAAGTCATCTGGTAGGGATGCACAATGAAGAGTGTGGTTCTTGCTGTTCCAAGTCCTCTCTGTAACATTTCCACTCTCTGCTGCCCTGTGTTTCCTACATGGCTGTCAACATGAAATAAATTATGTTTCTCCGTAAGATTGATAATGAGCTTGATTCCTGCAGGCATGCATTCATTCATGCATACATTACCTATTTCTCCAGCACAGCAGTGGAAGCCACCCAGGCTCAGTTATACCAGTGCCATTGCTGATGTCACAAGAAACAAGTTCAGTTCTGGAAAATGTTTGTGGTTCCCTGCCCTTTCAGAGCACAAAATGCCAGCTTGAGGAAATACTACGGAGTAGGAGCTAGAGTGGCTATTGGTTTGCTACTGCCTACCATTTCTTAGTGCTTTTTTCAACAAGATTTCAAATCTTTTGTGGCTGGTCAGCTTTAAGTTCCAAACTACTCGACTTCATGTTACAGAGCTACATGTAAGATCTGTGAGCTGCTAAATTCAACATCTTAGTCATAAACTGTCTTTAGTAAAATCTGAAGGTAGAAAATATGGCCAAATTTAAAACAGCATCTGTCCAGTTAATTTTTGGATGGTCTCTATTATTAAATACTGTCTGATAACAGGTCACTTGCAGGAGTGGTGGCTGGAAAACAGGGCCACCCGGGGGGGGGGCAAGTGGGGCAATTTGCCACAGGCCCCACAAGGGCCCCATGAGAGTTTTTCAGGGCCCCTGGAGCGTGGGGTCCTTCACTCACTCCAGGGACCCCGGAAAACTCTCACGGGGCTCGGGGCCCCAGAGCTTCTTCCGCTCCGGGTCTTTGGCGGCAGAAGAACCCCTCGTTGCTGAATTACTGCCAAAGCGGGACCCACCGCCGAAGTGCAGGGTCCCATTTTGGAGGTAATTTGGCGACGGGGGTCCCCCGCCGTGGGTCTTCGGGGCACTTCAGCGGCGGGTCCTGGAGCGGAAGGACCCCCGCCGCCAAAATACCGCCGAAGCAGGGGCCCCCCACCGCCATACGCCAGGCCCCCAGAATCCTCTGGGCAGCCCTGCTGGAAAATGCTGCCCATCCAGGAGTCGCTAATGAAAAATATCATTTCTAACAGGGAAAAAGTCCAAATAAACATTTAGGCACAGCTGCCTGTTCCTTGCAGGTGGACAAGGCCTGAAAGGCAGCAGAATCAGATCAGTTCCTCTGTGTGTCAGATAGGAGCCAGGCTGCAGAGACTTTGCTTTGGGGCACACATGGAATGCTCAGCAGCATCTCCCTCTGAAAGGCCATGGGAGGATGGTTTTATCTGGGGATGAGGAGAGGACGTAGAGCAGTGGGCACAGGGAACAGCCCTGGGTTTACAAATTATGTGGATCCATGGGCCAAACCCTGTAGGGGAGGGGGAGAGACTGCCCTGGTATGCTGTCCGCTGCTGCCCAGATGAAGCTCTTCCAACACTCATAGAAGTCCCCTATGTGAAACCTATTCCCTCAGGCTTTGTGGGGGGGATAAACATTTGGCCTTTATAAGATGGATTGGGTTTTTTCGGTCCACTCAAGCTATCATGTATATTATATTGTATTATCTCCTGGGCTGCTTGCTTGTCTCTGTCTCCCCATCCTGACAGTGAACCATAGACAGGGAAATGAAGACCAATGTTTAGCTTGCATCTTTGCATTTTATTATGCTTAATGAAGATGCAAATTGGTACAAATCATGACAAAAATCAACATTGCTAGTTGTCTGTTGCATAGCCTGGTGGCAATTACTGAGCTAAAGCACTGAAAACAGATTGGCGTCTGTTCATGGAAATTCAGTAGGATGTTATATATCAGCAATTAAAACCTCAGTCGCTTCTGGGAACAAATCCTGCTCACCTTTTCTACATGATGAGATTAATGATGTGAGTCAGGCAAGTAGGAGAGGGGTTTTCTCTGCCATTTTGAGCTTGGAGTGAGAAATGGTTCAGGGGCAATTTTTCTAGAAATATGTTTTCATATTCTTGTCATGTTTGTTTTTCAACATTTCTTGTGGATAGCTCTGCCTTTCTTCAGCAGAGAAAACAGTCTGGGGGTGGATGTCTCATTTTTGTAATGGATTTGTTCCAGCACATACACTTTTCCATCCAAGCCAGTGTTTTCGTTTGTCTGCAATGACTCCATTCGTTTGTGTACCTCCTATCAACTAAGGAAAAAGTCATATTTTCTGCAGGTGGCTGAGGCTTAACTAACTGTGTTAATATATACTTTTTGGAGCATTGTCTGTTTCACTTGTATGCAGTATAAGATATAATCACTAAACACTTTATGTAGATAAAGTACTTTTTATCCTTAATATTTGTCCTTGTATGTTTTCTATGTCTCATTAATTTCAGCAGTACAGAACACTGCATGATATATGTGTAATCGTGGTAATTTTTCCTTTCATAATACCATTTAGCATCCTTTTGTTATGGTACCCTTCACCACCTGCAATATTGCATCCAGATATGTTGCCAATGTGTGTCTCTGGAGTGTATTTTCACTATTCTTTCAAATAAGCAGCAGCACGATAAAGGGCTGAGCAGAACTTCTGATAATTTTCAGTATTAAATTCCTACCAGCTCACTGTCACATTGTGTTTCTTATCCATTCTTGGCTTTGAACAAAAAAATCAGCACTATTTATTTCTGTTTTCACTGATACTTTCTCCAGTTACAGGAATTAACGTCCATTAAGGCATTTCTGGTACATACGGAAACATGACAATATACATTTACTGGACATTTCTGGCTCATATTGAAACATTCTGTTGGTTGCTAGCATATGTCTGTGGCTGCTTTTTGTAAACTGGGAGCTTCAGCTGCAGTGGCTTTGGCAGGAGACTAAAGTCTGTCAGATCTAGTTTTGAAAGTGTGTCCAGAGCATATGTGCACATATGCACTGATCCCACTGTGACAATGTGTTTATGCATAGTCCAGTAAATGCTATGCTGAATGACAGCAATGTTAACTGAATCTTTAAGTTTACGCACAGCTGGAGATTGTCTATCACTTTTCTTAGTCTGCATGACTTTGAGGGAATCCTCAACAGATATTTTATGGATCAGAAAATAGAATAAAAAGAATATAGATCTTCCTTGTTGTTCATTCCCTGACTGTATCTAGTGAAGTCTTTGGCATTGTTTCCCACAGGTGATTCCTGAGAGTGCACCCAGGGCCGGTGCAAGGAAGTTTTGAGCCCTAGGGAAAACTTCCACCTTGTGCCACGCCCCCACCCAGCTAACCCCACCTTGTTGTGGGTTCCTTTGAAGAGGGCAAGGTATATGGTATGATCTTGACTAAATCCCACTGAAATTGAGACAGTCAGTTTTATTCATATAAAAGTCTGTTTGCAGAAATGAAAATAATTGACACATCATTGAATAATAAATGAAAATAATGTTAAAAATAAATCAAACAGGCAGAAGTAACCTGAGATTTACTAACAGCCAGACTTTCAGTTGATCTGTAATCTACCTTCTGAATGTAAAATTCAGTATTATTAGGGCTAGGATTTTAAAGGTGAGTGAGATGCCAGATTCCCATTGAATTGTGACTATTAGTCTCTGAGGCAGGGGCTGTCATTTTCTGTGTTTGTATGGTGCCTAGCGCAATGGGGCTTAACCTGGGCTGATGCCTCTAAGCACTAGTATAATAAAAATCTGGTTATTATTTAGCAGTTCCCCCTTACATCCTGAAGGAAAGTCCTAGTTTACATAGGCTACCATTTCTCAAGCTATTAGTTGCTAAGTAAGAAACTGACAGGTGAATTCTTCTTGATTCCACAGTTCATCTGTTTTTACAAAGCTTTCTGAAGGTGCAGGTATTATACTGACTGACAGGACTTCTTGTACTTTGCCATTAGAGTTGGAATGATTCATCTAGATTTTCTCAGGAAATTTCTGATTTTAGTAACTTGCTACCGCCAGGCTTGCTTTCTTTGTCCCGTCTGTTTTTGCAGTGTCACAGTTTGCCTCCTAAGGACTCGATCTAGGGAGTGAAAGACAAACACTTCTCCATCTCATATGGATACCAAAGAAGTGGTTGCCCTAGCAACAATAAGCGCTTAAAAGCTCTAAGACCTTTCCCTGCTAATGTGATAACGCTTCAGGAGTAAGTTTCAGTAATATGAATAATACGAACAAGAATCCCTTTCAAAACATATTATGGCTTAGGGGAGCAGGGCAGGTTCTGTGGCTTGCCAGATGTGTGCCTTATTTTGTGCAGTTTAGCACTTTTCTCTGGCTATGTCTACTCTGACAAGTAGAAGACAAAACTTTTGTCGTTCAGAGGTGTTAAAAACAAACAAACACATGCACCCCGAAAGACAAAAGTTTTGTTGATGACAAGCACCAGTGTGAACAGAGCTTTGTCGGCAGGAGAGAGCTCTCCCGACGACAAAACAGTGGCTACACTGCGCAACTTTTAGCAGCACGGCTGTAGAGGCACAGATGTGTCGCTAAAAGTTGTATAGTGCAGACATAGCCTCTATTTCAAATGAATGGATTTTAATCACTCCTTGTGGTGGGGCGATGACTCACTGGTGTGGTGCCTCCTGCTGGTCATCCAGGGAATTAGCTCTTCCAGCCCAGAGTGCCCTCTGCAGGCCGGTGTCTCATCTGCCACCAGCTCCGTGTCCTTCCCAGACCCCGGTGCCCCTTGCCCAGGGGTTCTGCCCACCACAGTACCCCTTCACTCAAGGATTTCCCCTCCCAGGGTAACCCCCATCCCCCATCCCCACCTTGCCTCAGTGGTTACTGCCAGTCTCCATTTAGCCCCCATTCACTGGGGCAGATGGCAGTGTATAAACCACTCATCACTGGCAAGGGGGGTTTGGACCAGCCACCTTTCCCTATCTCTGAGCGGCCCCTCTGCAGCCCGGTACCTTTTGTGGGCCCTTAACTAGGCCTGCAGCCTGGCATTTTGCTAGGCTGGAGTTCCCCAGCTCCCTCTCCCCTCCCCCAGCACTGCTCCACCCTAGGTACCTTCCTCAGCTTCCCAGGCAGCTAGCTTCTTCCCTCTCTAGGGAAGCTAGAGAGAGTGTCTCTTTCTTCTGGCCCACAGCCCTCTTATAAGGGCCAGCTGGGCCTTGATTAAGCTGACCACAGCTGTGGCTGCTTTCCCAATCAGCCTAGCTTTTCCCCCGCCGCAGCCCTTTCCCAGGGCTGTTTCAAGTCCTTCAGGGCAGGAACGGGATGACCACCTCGCTACACTCCTGCTATAGCTAGTTTCAAATTAACAGGTTGAAGTAAAAAGACTCATCCAAATGACCTACCTGTGGTCCCCCAAACAAATAATTTTGTTACACACAGTTATTCCCCAAAGATGGCTGCAGTCTAAAGATCCATAATTTGTTAGTACATACAGAACTCTAAATCATGGTTCCAAATCTGCCATGCGTGCCACCCATGCTACAGTAATGATAACAGGGCTGTACTGTTGCTGAACTTGCTACTGGGGCCTCTGAAGAAGCTGAGGATAGCTATTGATGACCTACCAGGATAGGTGAGCAAGGTGGGATTTCCTCTCTGATGAGGGAGCTAGAGTCTTAGACAGATAACAGGGAACCCAAGGAACAGCCAAGTCTGAGGAAGGGGTGGGAGAATTTCTGGATTCTGTGAAGGCAGGTCCTTCTAAGTCATTCCATTGGATGCCAGCCCTTGGTGATTTTCCATTATTTAACCTATTGCTAAATAATGCACCAGTACTATAGTTTCCAGGGGTCTTCAGAAAAGTTTTATGTTTAGTGATCTAGTAGGTAAGAGAAACTTTCAAATCAAACAGGAGCATAAGAACTGTAACAGAATAAAATCAAAACCAGTAAAATATGTATTTAGTGCTTTAAAAGAACCAGTTTCACAAAGCTGAAAACAATTGTGAGCCAAGTCATGTAGAAGAAAGAATTGATATAGAATAATGTGAATGATAATTTGGAACGTTTTAAGAACTTGTTACGAGATGCCCCAAAAGCCACAATCCAGAAATAAGGCTACACTGGATAAAAAAAACAACCTGGTTTAGAGGAGAAATTAAAGCAGCTATAAAAAATATATAAATCTAACAAATGAAAAAAGGGGAAATTGATAGCAATGAATATAAATGAAAAGGTAGGAATTGTAGAAAATCAGTAAGGGAAGCAAAAGGACATAAAGCAAACTATATGGTTAGAGTTAAGGACAATAAAAACTTTTAAAAGGAGAGTTGTGTGTGGGAGGAGTTAAGTATATTAGGGGCAAAAGGAATCCTAACAATGGTACTGTCCTTGTCTACATGCAAATGGTAGAATTTTCAATAATGCAGAAAAGGGAGAAGTGTTCAATAAATATTTGTTCTGTATTTGGGAAAAGTTAGATGATGTATTCATATACACCTCTAACCCGATATAACGCTATCCTTGGGAGCCAAAAAAATCTTACTGCGTTATAAATGAAACCGCTTTATATTGAACTTGCTTTGATCCGCTGGAGTGCGCAGCCCTGACCCCCCCGAGCACTGCTTTACCGTGTTATATCAGGTCGTATTATATCGGCGTAGAGGTGTGCGTTGATGATGATTAAATACTTTTCAACAGTAACTTAGAAGGATATTGTACAGAAGCTAATAAAATTAGACATTTTTACATCTGAAGGTTCAGAAAACTTGTATCTAAGTGTTTGAAGAGAGCTGGTCAAGGAGCGCCCTGGACAACTAATGTTAATTTTGAATGAGTCTTGGAACACTGGGCAATTTCCAGAGTAGTGGAAGAAAACTTACGTTGTACAAATATTTAACAAGGGTAAACAGAATGAATCAGGTAATTAAAGGGTTGTAAGTGTAACATAGACCCCAGGCAGAATAATGTAATAGCTGATACAGGCCTCAGTTAATAAAGAATGAAAAGGAGGATAATATAATTAATACCTATCAACCTGGGTTTGTGGAAAAAAAAGATCTTGGCAAGCTAACTTGAATTTTTTTAAATGAATTACTGCAGGGATCTACCATCCTTATATTGGCCTAGTGGAAAAATACAGCACCAGGAGGTCGCCTTAGGATAATTGCTAAGGGTTGGCGTTAGCCATCTCCACGGGGCGCCAGCATGTCTAGAACCCGGTTATATAAAAGAAGTAGACAAGGTCATAAATCGTCCCTTATATAATCAAGGCTTATGTAAGCAGTAATTACCCAATCAACAGTAACAAGATGCATGTAAAGCGCGTGAGATCCACTCGCTGTCCAATAAGAAAATGTGAGTACATGGCCTGATGACGCATGCTAAATGTTATGTAATGCTAAAAGTGGCTATATAAGATGGCCTCGAATAAACAAATTTAATTCAGCTTGCAACCACATTGGTCGTGTGCTTTATCCGGTCCGCATGAGATACCACAACTGGTGACCCCGACGTGATCCAATCCAGCAGGACCCGGTCGATGGGCTCGAAAGGAAAAAGCGGAGGTAGCAGCCGCGGCAGGAGGTACCGAGGGGACATCGGCTCCTGGTCGTCCGAGAGAGACGTTCGTGAGCTCACAGGTGAGCGGCTGCAGAAAATAACATGGGTTCTGCTTTGTCAGCAGAAGAAAAAACGGTGCATGACTTTTTACTACGCATTGCTGAGAAGCAGGGAGAAAAGATTCCCTCTGATGCGCTGTCCCGCTTGTTGAAATGGGGACAAAGGCGCGGGTTTTTTATTACTCCGAATACTGTTTTTGATAAAGCTGTTTGGGAACGTGTGGGATCCGATCTATGGGAATCTGTTTCGCATGGCAACAAAGAAGCCACGTCTCTGAGCCAAATATGGTGCAAAACGAAGAAAGTTATAGAGACACTTGCCGCAGAGGCAGAAGTGCAGGCGGCGGTTAATGATATTTTTCGGCCAAAAGAGGAGCCACCTTGTGTGTTGCCGGTTGGAGCCCGAGAGTTCTTTGGGGGAGAGGAGACTGTAATTCCACTAGCCCCCAGTGCGCCCGAAATCGATCCTAGCACCATCCCGCTCCCTCAGGATCCAAATGAATCCTTGGAAAAAATGGAAGCCATCAATGCAGGGACGGTTGAATTCCAGGAGGAGATGAGAAGGCAGGGTTATCAATTGCAAGAAATGCTAAATAAATTGTCCCAAATGGTCGGGGAGGACCATCCTCCGCAATCTCATACATTAAAAAACCCTGCACGAAATGTCTGAGCCGGGTTTGTCTAATTTTGAGAGAGCATATAAGACTAAATCACCCAATAAAACCCCACACACGGGTGATGTTGTCACCCCCTGTCGCCGCTGCGGACGTTGGGGGTGCAATGTGGGATGTACTGAGCAGGATAATCCCTTCATGGGCAAACCGCCGGAATGTGGTAACCCCTTTGTCAGTAAGCCACCGGCGTATTCACCTGATACCGTTGGCCCTGGGTCCCCGGATCCAGTGCGATGATGGCACGGACTTATAAAAGAGGCCCATATAGAAGGGGAATTTTTGCCTGAAGCCTTTCCGGTTGTAACACCGGACCCGAATAACCCTGCTCGACGGCAATGGGCACCGTTGGATTGGAAACTTGTTCGTGAAGCACAGAAATTGATAATGTCCTATGGCATGAATAACCCATATGTGCAGTCTCTTATAGAACAAATATTTGTCGGACAAGCTATGTGCCCCTACGATTCTTCAAAGTTTGCTGACATGCTCTTAACACCAACCCAGAGGTTATTGTGGAAAGACAATTGGTCAAAACATGTGGAGATGGCTCTTATATGTAATATCAATTTATCAGAAGATAATCCGTTGCGCTATGCCACCCAGGACATGCTTATGGGAACCGGGGTCTATACAGACCCTCAACGTCAAGCCCATCTTGACCCACGGATTCTGCAACAGTCGCAGGAATTGGCTCTGGCCGCCTTTAAGGAGGTACTCCAAATGGGTAAGCCAACTCCACCATATGCAAAAATTGTCCAGGCTCCTTCAGAGCCTTATTCAACATTCCTTGATAGACTAAGAGAGGCGATAGATCGTTCCCCTAATTTGACAGCCGAAGCAAAGGCGGCTGTTGGACTCGCTACACAAAATGCCAATGCCATTTGTCGTCGTATTCTGGCTACCCTACTGAAAACTGCTTCCCTCACGGAAATGGTGGAGTCTTGCAATAGAGCATCTATATATGAAGAAACTGATAAAGCAGAAATACACGCAAAAGCTCATGCATCTGCACTGGCGGTAGCCCTCCGACCTCTTGTAAGATTAAATCATAGCACTAATAAACCCGCTCATCCATCGGGAGTCTGTTTTGCGTGTGGAAAGCCGGAACATATGAAAAGGGACTTCCCAAATAAAAATACACGGACGGGAACCGATAATGCGACAAAGGATTTTGCGGGCTTTTGTAACCGTTGTGACAAGTTTGGGCACCATGCGTCCGAATGCCGATCTCGTTTCAAGAAGGATGGCACGCTGCTGCCGGGAAACGGGACACGGAGCGCCCGCCGGGGGGGCGCGAAGATACAAGAGTTCCCCAACCCCAAACCGGTTGTTTGGAATACCTTACAGGAGCCACCCGAGGAAGTGCCGGAGTGGACCTGGCCACAGCAACAGATGTAACATTGGAAGATGACAAGGTACAAATCGTTCCCTCCGTAGTAAATGGCCCCCTAGGATATGGACTCAGTGCTCATTTAATTGGCCGGTCCTCTATGTCTAAACAAGGAATCTTCATACTGCCTGGCCTTATTGACGCAGATTATACCGGAAATATCGGAATAATGGTCCGTGCTCTCTTCCCCCCGGTTAATATCGCTGCTGGCACTCGTATTGCTCAACTAATTCCGTTTCAAGGTTCTGTGCCTAAAACTAAAATAACGGAACGTGGACCCCATGGCTTCGGATCTACTGATCCACCGCAAATAGCTCTCGCTATGACGATGACTCAGCGCAAACCATTGCGAGCTGTGTGCCTGCAGGGCCCAGATGGCCGCCAAATATGGCATGAAGCCCTCCTGGACACTGGGGCCGATGTAACTATCGTCCCAATTCAATCTTGGCCTGACTCTTGGCCCTTGCAAAATGCTACAACCTCAGTCAGGGGCATAGGTGGGACCCAACCCACTCGCATTAGTACCTATTATATCACAATTTATGATGAAGAGGACCCTGCTATAACAGCGAAGGTACGTCCTTATGTTCTCTCTGCTCCTATCTGGCTGTTAGGTCGTGACTGTTTAAGTCAATGGGGAATCATCTTACATAGTTCCCCTTTTGTTTAGCGGCCATTGAGGGGCGGCCGATCCTGCAATTGGAATGGTTAACCTCTACTCCGGTGTGGGTCGCTCAATGGCCGCTGCCAGCCCACAAGCTCGCCCGTGTACAAGAATTGGTCCACGAACAGCTTGAAAAGGGCCACCTTGAACCTTCCTTAAGCCCCTGGAATACCCCAATCTTTACCATTCCCAAGAAATCAGGAAAGTGGCGCCTGCTACACGACCTACAAGCAATAAATGTGGTTATGAAAAACATGGGGGCCCTCCAACCAGGCTTGCCTACTCCTACAATGCTCCCTCGTAATTGGCCTCTGCTTATAATAGATCTAAAGGACTGCTTCTTCACGATTCCACTTCATCCCAACGATAGGGATAAATTTGCTTTCTCGGTTCCCTCCGTAAACAAAGCTGAACCTGCTCAACGGTATCAGTGGACAGTGCTCCCGCAAGGAATGAAGAATTCACCCACTATTTGCCAACTCTGTGTGGCCTGGGCAATAAAGCCGCTTCGTATCACACACCCCGACTGGATTATTTATCATTATATGGATGACATCCTCTTTGCAGGGGCAACCCTTAATGCTGACACAGCAATCTTGGAAATTACCTCCGTGTTGCAATCCGCCGGCCTCATTATAGCCCCGGATAAAATTCAACGGCAAGCACCTTATTACTATCTGGGCATGCACATTACTGACTCTATTGTATGGCCACAAAAGCTAACTGTCAATCTCACCGTCCGCAACCTGCATTATGTTCAACGCCTAGTCAGAGACCTACAGTGGGTCCGCGGGCTTTGCGGCATCTCCAATGAAGACCTCGCCCCCCTTCTTCAACTGCTGAAAGGGGGCCGTGATCCAACTGAGCCTCGTTCCCTGCAACCGAAACATGAAACCGCCCTTCGCACTATTGCTGATAAGATTGCTTTTCAGTACTGCGGCCGCATTTTCCCGGATTCACCTCTGTCCTTGGCAATCCTCTCCAGAGACACCTCTCTGGAGGCGCTACTCTTTCAGTGGCTCCCCGATTTACCTGACCCTCTCATCGGACTTGAGTGGATTTTCCCGTCCTCTCAATTTTCCAAAACGGTTACCACTTGATTGGAAGCCATCGCATCACTCATTGTAACAGCCCGCGCCCGCGCGGTTGCAATTACAGGCGCTGATCCTGATGTTATTTATGTACCATTTAACGCTCCTTTGCTTTCCCACATTTTTGCTAATGATGTTACTTTTACTGTAGCGTTGTTACATTATACTGGCCGTCTTACTAATCACTATCCCTCTCACCGCCTCTTATCAATAACAATCCCATTGGAGAAAGCGGTTATGCGACGTTCCTCACCTGTTCAGGGGCTTACCGTATTTACCGATGCCAGTGGCAAAATGGCCCGTGCCGGCTTCTTATGGCACACTGCCGGTACCTGGCATCATGAACTGGTCTTGGCTGACGGGTCTCTCCAGGTTTTAGAATTCCAGGCTATTATTCGTGCCTTTGTTAAATGGCCCACTACTCCCCTTAATATTGTCAGTGATTCCCTTTATGCAGTTGGTGTAACTTGTCGCCTAGAATGCTCATTACTTAGGCAAGTGTCCAACCCTGTGTTATGGCGGGATCTCCTTCACCTCTGGCATTTGCTTAATGCTCGCTCCTATCCTTATTTCATTACGCATATTCGTAGTCACTCTGGCATAATTGATGGTCTTGGAGAAGGTAACGCCCTTGTTGATCAATTGGTCGGCTCGGTTCATGTCCCTGATTCCTTTGCTCAGGCCCGTCTCTCCCATGAGTTTTTCCACCAGTCTGCCCGTGCTCTAACCCGCCAATTCAAGCTTCCTTTGAATACCACCCGTGCCCTTGTGGCCTCCTGTCCTAGTTGTCAACAGCATATCTTGCCCCCTTCCCTTGCTTCCGGTGTTAATCCCCGTGGTTTGTCTTCCTTGCAAATTTGGCAAACTGATATTACCCTTTTCCCTGAATTTGGCTCCCTTAAATATATTCATGTTACTGTGGATACCTTTTCGGGATTTTTGTGGGCTACAGCATTGGCCAGCTCGGGCTCCCGGGACGTTATTAAACATTGGCAGGCTTGTTTTGCTGTTATGGGTATCCCCGCGTCCATAAAAACAGATAATGGCGCTGGGTATATTTCTCGTCGTACAGCTCGCTTTCTTTCCTTATGGGGTGTCTCACATAATACACATGTCCCTGGCAATTCCACTGGCCAGGCTATTGTGGAACGTTCTCATGCTTCTTTAAAGACTCTTTTGCTTAAACAAAAAGGGGGAGTATCCCCCGATGCTGATCCGTTAATCTGTACACCGCATGCCCGCCTCTTAAAGGCTCTATACGTGCTTAACTAGTTACAGATAGGGACGCATGACGTCCCACCGGTTACGCGACACATCACTGGTGCCACGGGGCAAGAACACTCAAATGTCTTGCCTCGTCCACAGGTTCGATGGTTTGATTATACACATCAGGAATGGAAAGGCCCTGTAGAGTTATTAACGTGGGGGAGAGGTTATGCTTGTATTTCTACTACTACAGGTCCCAGATGGATCCCCGCGAAGTGGGTTCAGCCGTGGCTTGCCCAACGACGTACTGAGCAATCACAAGACCCCAATATAGAAGCGGCAGACGAAGCTACTACCCCGGATCTACGTTTCCTTTTTCCTGACCGTGATTGAGAACTTGTAATTGTTAATCGAATTGCAAATATGCCAGATATGCTGCAATTGCATGCGCTGATATGTTTGGGAATTTTGACAAGTATGTTTTTTAGCTGCTCTACACTAACCCCCTTCGTGACCCTGCAACAAAATATTTGGGTTACGTGGGCTAATCAGACGGGTCAGGACACCTTTTGCCTCTCTATGGCTACCCCTTTTTACGCCCTGTCGATTTTTATGAATATGTACATAACAGTACTTTCCTCAATGATACCATGCTCAGTAGTGACCAGCACAATGCTTCTTGTCATTTGCTCTATAGGGGCGACCAGGGGTCCCAAGCGAATGACAACTGCCCTCAGAAACTCTGGACACTTCTACAGGCACACGTTATAAACCAGCTCAACCGGTCTCTTGCTTTCCCCCCGCAAGAGCTGGCGCTGCTGGGTTCCCTGCCAGGCACTATGAATAACACCTATAATATGTCTTTAGGATGTGTTGGATTTGGAGGACAAGACCCCTTGTTATTCTCCCGATATGGGTGGAACATGAATACACATATGTTCCTCGGTATGCACAATGTCACCCCTTTGGTAGGTTTCACACAGTTAAATTATTGCCAGGCTGGCGGAGAAGATTATGCGCTTCATATAAAAGAGTATGGCGTCTGGAATAATGGAACGCCCAAGGCCCTGCCGCCAGGCTATTTCCTAATCTGCGGTGATTGTGCATGGCAGGGAATCCCTAGCTTAACTGTAGGAGGTCCATGTTATTTGGGACGATTGACCCTTTACGCCCCTTCAAAATTCCAAATATGACTCGCCACAAAAGAGACATTCATGAGTTCACTCCTGATTGTACGGACACAATAGAGTTTTGGGACACACCAACAAGAATATTTGCTGCATTCCTGGCCCCAGGGGTAGCAGCTGCCGAAGCTTTGCGAAATTTAGAAAAACTTGCATGCTGGAGCATTAAGCAGTTCAATATTACCTCTGAAATCATCACAGCCCTCTTACAAGATGTAGATAGCATACGTCACGCAGTTTTGCAAAATCATGCGGCAATCGACTTTCTGCTGCTGGCGCAGGGGCATGGCTGTGAGGATTTTGAAGGTATGTGCTGTATGAACTAATCAGATCATTCTCACTCTATTCATGAGTTGCTTCAGTGCCTGCAGGATAATGTGCATAAGCTCTCGCAAGGGCATAACCCTTTGTGGGACTGGCTTCGCAGTTTTGGTTGGCCGACTTGGATAATCACATTATTACATACGGGATTAATTGTATTAATAGCAATTTTATTGTTCCTTGTTGTTGCTCCGTGTATTATTCGATTATTACGCTATAGTCTTGAACGCTTTATAAGCGACTTGTTTAAAAAGAAAAGGGGAGATGTAGGGATCTACCATCCTTATATTGGCCTAGTGGAAAAATACAGCACCAGGAGGTAGCCTTAGGATAATTGCTAAGGGTTGGCGTTAGCCATCTCCACGGGGCGCCAGCATGTCTAGAACCCGGTTATATAAAAGAAGTAGACAAGGTCATAAATCGTCCCTTATATAATCAAGGCTTATGTAAGCAGTAATTACCCAATCAACAGTAACTAGATGCATGTAAAGCGCGTGAGATCCACTCGCTGTCCAATAAGAAAATGTGAGTACATGGCCTGATGGCGCATGCTAAATGTTATGTAATGCTAAAAGTGGCTATATAAGGTGGCCTCGAATAAACAAATTTGATTCAGCTTGCAACCACATTGGTTGTGTGCTTTATCCGGTCCGCATGAGATACCACAAATTACAAGTTTGGTTGATAAAGGTAATAGTGTTGATGTAATAGACTTCTGTATGGCATTTGACTTGGTAACACATGACATTTTGATTAAGAAACTAGAATGATACAAAAATTAACATAGCACACATTATATAGATTAAAAACTGGCTAAATGATAGATCTTAAAATATAATTATAAATGGGGAATCATTTATTGGTGTGTTTCTAGTGCGGTCCCACTGGGGAGATTGGTTCTTGGCCCTATGCTATTTAATATTTTATCGATGTCGTGGAAGAAAAAATAATTACTGATAAAGTTTTCAAATGACACAAAGATTGGAATGTGGTAAATAAGGAAGAGAACAAATCACTGATATAGACTGATCTGGATCATTTGATAAAGGGAGTGCAAGTAAACAGTATGCATTTCAATACATCCAAATGTAAAGTTGTACATCTAGTAAGCAGGGGTGAAAGTAATTTACATTTCTTACCGGTACGGTCCAATCACCAGCAACCCACCTCTCCTACATACTTCATGGATCCCTCCCATTGCATGACTTAGATATAGAAGATAAAGCTACTACTACTACTATTAAACACTGAAATGCCCTTAGGACATGGGGCACGATCTCAGATCTCTTTTTTGTTTTGTCAGTGTTCTGCAGAATGCGGAGGCTGAAATTGACAAAACTTTCTCTAAGTATCTTGTATATTTCATGAAGGCTATTCTAATTGCCCTTCATTCACCCCTGCCTTCCTCCACTACTAGCCACCCATTGGTGTGCCCCCTGCACCCTTTTATGTGCCTGGCAGAGAGATTAAACAATCCTTGATATCTGATTTACTAGGAAATAGGGAGGGTCTAGGGCAGGCAGGTCACTGGCGGGCATGGCACAGCGCAGCCCCTTGCCCCCCTCCTCCTGGCTCGCTGGCTGTGGTTTTTGCCTCCGTTACTTACTCCTTGGCAGACCCAGCCAAGCTGGGTCGCTGCTGGTCGGCTGCAGCTGCATTGTTTGTAACACATTCATACACATACATACTGTATGCATTACTGTCCTTCTGCAAGCAAGCGGCCACCCATTGCAGCAGCCAGGCACATTTCTGCAGGCACGCAGCCCATGGGTAGGGTGCCAGCACCCTTTTGAGGGGTGGGGGGACAGGGGAGACAGTGTTTCTGCTACTAACACCTCAGTAACTTCTGCTTAATGTGTGTGCTGCTTAATGGTGTCCTGCCCCAGGGGGGCTGTTGGTCCGACTCCTAGACTCAAGAGGTATCTTTTTTGAGAGATCCATCCATACTGTACATATAAATTTATAAGATACCTGGATGAGAGTAGATTTAGATCTGTCAAGCAAGACAAGAAGATTTTGTTTTCACAGGAATACATTCACGTAGTTGTTCCAAACGTTAGCTTTCGAGTGCCATACTGCCACATAGTAATCACGCAGCCTCGCTTCTTATTGGTCAAGTCTTGTCAGACATGCAATTAACAGCAGGAGGACAGTAAGTGGGGAAAAAATGCCGCCTAAGAAGATACACATTCAATAGACCCTAACAGGTATGTTTAAACGTAAAAGTGAGGAAATGGGGGATCATCAGTCAAAAAGAACAGCAACAAATGAAGAAGCTGAAACTAGTCATCCACGGGAAAAAAACGCTGACACTTTTACAACTTTGTCCAGTGGTGAGCCGCAGCCACCACAAAGAGAGGAGACAAATGAAAATGCTGAATTGCCGGGTAAGAAAACTGATACTCCACCACCGTACCCTGCTGCATGATCAAAAATGCAATTTGAGGAGTTCAAAAAGAAAAACAACTGGTTTTTTGCTTCAGGCGGTAAACTTGGGTGCACAGTATGTCATGACGTTTCTGATTTGAAGCTGCATTCTGCAAGAGGGGTTAACATCTCTCCAAACTGGGCCTCTTGTGAAATATCCTTGTACTGAAAGAATAAAGAGACAGAGCTGTCCTCTCTTCGCAAAAAAATAAATGAACATAAGAAATCTGCAGCTCACATGGAGGCTGAAAAAATTCAAGTCATGGCTAAAAAAGAAACTCTTCTTAATCTGAATGCTCAAAGTGAAGAAGCACCATTTGAAACTACTGCTCGTGTATTCCAAACAGCCTATTACATTGCCAAAACAAATCGACCACTCAGTGACCACGAGAGCCTCATTGACCTACAGCAAATCAACGGAATTGAAATGGGGTATTTGTTCACAGTAGAACAGTTTGTGTAGATACAATCAATCATATAGCCACTGAAATAAAAGAGAATTGTCAGCAAAATCATCAACAATAAGGCAAAAATTACAGTACTTGTTGATGAATCGACTATTCTCACTGGAAACTCGACTCATCATTATGAGGCCACTTACATTTCCTCTGGACTTGATAGAACTACAAAGTGCAACAACAGCAGCAATTAAAGGGGAAATTTTGAAATACTTGCTGTGTTGTGGGTTCACTAAAGAACTATTATTGGAAGTGTTGATCAGCTTTTGTGACAGCGCAAATGTGATATTAGAAGTCAAAGCTGGTGTTGGAAAACTACTACAAACGGACTTTCCTAATGTGATATTATGGCATTGCCTCAACCATAGACTGGAATTTGCTGTTGATGAAGCTTTAGAAGTCACTGGAGGTACAAATGACTTTTAGGCTTTTTTGGATGCATTATATTCCTTGTACTGTCAGTCACCAAAAAACTCTTGTGAACTGAGTGCTCATGCCAATGAATTACACATTGTACTTCAAAAAATCGGCAAAGTGTTCAATTTAATGTGGATAGCATCAACATGGAAAGCAGTCAATGCAGTGTGGAAAACATATCCTGCTTCGGCAAAACACTTCAAGGCGGCCTCACAAGACCTGTCAAGAGTCGGAAGTGAACGTATTAAATTTCAAGGACTACACTCAAAGCTGTGTTCTATAAATTTCATCAGAAACCTTTCTTTAATGCTGGATGTGCTGACATAACTGAAGAACTTGTCTGCGATGTTACAAGAACTAGACAAGACCATTCCAAAAGCAGAAAACCTAATGCAAATATACATCAAGACAATCGAAAGTCTAAAAATAGACCCAGGGATTTACTCTGAAGAAGCTCGGAAGGCTGAACAATCCATGATATTCAAAAACAGCAAATTAAACCCCAGAATCAACACGTCTCAATTCATTCAAGCAGTCATTGACAATATGAGGACAAGACTATTCACAATTGCCTCAAACAAAGCTGATCAAAGCACATGTGAAGAAAGGGCTTCCAATTAAGAACTTAATTATAAGAACAATTTGTTGGTTTTGAATCCCGAAAAATGGCAAGAGAATCCAGAGAATCCCCACTTTGGAGAAAAGGAAATAAGAACATTGGCTGATCAACTGAGAATCAATCAACAGGAAACACACTTGGGATTTGTTGAATTCAAGGCTTCTGGAGGAAAAAACATTAAAAAACTTGTCCTTCCAGTGGACACCCTTGCTGCAAGCAACGCTGACTGGGAAAGGGGATTCAGTGTGATGAACAACATCATTACAGTGAAACGGACTGCACTTACCATTCATCATGTGGCAGACTTGCCATTCATTTCATATGTGGGACCTTCTTATACTCAGTGGAATTCCATGCCATATGTGAAATTGTGGCTTGGAAAGGGCCGACGTGCAGCACATTCATCTCAAGGCATGGCATGACAACAGGGAGAGCAGTGAGATCAGCTGTATGTCCCAGTGTGGGAGTTTCTATAATGATGCTTTGCTCCATCCAGTCCCTCACACAGATTCCCCTTTCTTGCCCCTGCTGGCCCACTCACACCTTCCACATGCCAGGACCAAAGTGGAGACTGGGGCAGCTTTGCTGTAGGTAGTGGTTCCCCTTGGAGCTGCAGTCCCTACCTGCCACCCCGTATCGCTGTGTGTATGGTTGCTGCCGCGTGCCCCCTGGACCTCCATCTCCTCCATGCCTCCCGGGCAGCTCCTGGGTGTGGCTCCCTCCCGCAACCTAGCAGAGAGAGCAACAGCAGCTGCTGAGGCTGGAAGTTTTCCTGGGGACATCATTTAGCAGCAACCCAAAAGGTGGGCACCCACAGATGCACTGGCAGTGCCCAGCCAGACTTTGCTCTTGCAGAAGTTCCTGAGGTGTTAGCCACAGAAACACTCTCTCCCCTGTCCCCACACCCGTCAAAAGCGCACCAGCACCCCACCCATGGGCTGCACGCCTGGAGAAATGCGCCTGGCCACTGCAATGGGTGGCCGCTTGCTTGCACAAGGACAGTAATGCATACAGTATGTATGTGTATGAATGTGTCACAAACAATGCAGCTGCAGCCTGCCGCTGACAGGCAGCAACCGGCCCCCATGGTCTGCTGCCTGCAGAAAATCAGCAGCTGCTGCTGCACCTGGCACTGGGCTGGGTCTACCAAGGAGTAAGTAAAGGAGGCAAGAACCACAGCCAGGAGAAGGGGGGCAAGGAGCTGCACTGCGCCATGCCCTCCAGTGCCCCGCCTGCCCTAGACCCTCCCTATTTCCTAGCAAGTCAGATATCAAGGATTATTTAATCTCCCTTCCAGGCACATAAAAGCATGCAGAGGGCACACCAACGGGTGGCTAGTAGTGGGGGAAGGCAGGTGTGAATGAAGGACAATTAGAATAACCTTCATGAAATATACTTAGAATAAGTTTTGTCAATTTCAGCCTCCGCATTCTGCAGGACACTGATAAAACAAAAAAGAGATCTGTTTAATTCAATATATAAAGAGGGTGGAATGAAAACTATTATTTCTTTCAAAGGAGGCACAATAATTTCCCTGAATATCCAGTTTTCCCCTCCAATCACTTTGTAGTTTTGTCTATTGGGCTACTAGCTTTTCCTGTGACTCTTTAGTTGATTTAACAAAATTCCTTTGCCCAAAATAAACCCCGATCATCATGACACATCTTTCCACCATGTTCTCCATGTTTTTTTTTAAACAGTAACATTTCAAAGTGGATCTGCAAGGAGTTTGGGTATTGCAACCATGATCCTCTGCTGGGGAGGGAATGGGATAGATTTGAACTTGGAAAGGTTCCCGATTTGGATTGTATTTTTTGTGTATTATACTATTGGAGATCCCCTCATCCAAGGGGCAGAAAAGAACTGCCCCTGCCTTGGTCTCTCTGTCTCTCTCTCTCTCTGTCACACACACAAACACACCCCAACAACTGTGAGTGAAATTAACAAGAGGATGCCAGAAATGGCTCCTAATCCCATGGCCTGAACCACGGAGGGAACAGTTGAGTTTAAACTGTTATTATGCAGGCAGCAGGCATCCTGAGCAGGCTTCTCCCTCAGCCATTCCCCTGCTCCCCGTCACAAACTAGAGGGGAGCCACTGCAGCTGCTGCTGAGTGCAAGGCAGGGGGGAAGCGCAGAGCCTAGCCGCCTTCCGCAGCCTGGCTGGAGGAGGAGAGGGAGAGAAACAACCAACAGATGTGACAGTGAGTTTTCCCTTTCCAAGCTTGTATTAGCTCTGAGTTTAAGCTGTTTGTTGTGCAGCCAAACAAAGTGAACATAAGCCGGCACTGAATGCTCCACTTCCTTGTCGGTACGCTGCTACACCTTTTTTTTACTGGTATGCCGTACAGGCCCATACCAGCTTACTTTCATCTCTGCTAGTAAGCAAGAATACAGACCATGCTTACAGAATGGTGGACACTATCCTGGGAAGCACTGACTCCCATCCCATTGACAGCAAGCCTAATGAGCATCCCTGTACTCAGTGCTAATTAGGTTCATCTGCAGAGCATGAAAAGGTGAAGCTAGTCACAGAGCAGAGGGGTAGGTTAGGCTTAGTAGAGAGACTGTGAAGGAGCCCAGCCTGAGATGGAGACTAACCTTCCCTCCCCCACCATCCTTTGTTTAAGGAAGACAGGGGTGTGATGATGCGGTTCTGGTAGGACCCAACTGAGAATGCCAATTCAGGACCAATTGCTCAAATAAGGCAGTCACAGCCCAAGGCTGGGGTTTTTCCACCTCTAAGGCAAACCAAGCCAGCCAGACAAAAATGACTTTGGTTTCACCCCACTGGCTAACCACAAGTCACACAAGCAATTTCCTTAGACACTCCAGTCTCCCAGTATCACCACCAGTGCCACCCGTCCTGGGGATGAATGGTTATGAAAACCAACACCCCAGTAAAAGAAAAGGTTCTCTCGATTCCAAAGGACCAAGCCCCAGACCCAGGTCAATATACACATCAGATCTTACCCACAAATCACGCTGTTGCCAATCCTTTAGAATCTAAAATATAAAGGTTTATTCATAAAGGGAAAAAGATAGAGATGAGAGTTAGAATTGGTTAAAAGGAATCAATTACATACAGTAATGGCAAAGTTCTTAGTTTAGGCTTGTAGCAGTGATGGAGTAAACTGCAGGTTCAAATCAAGTCTCTGGAGAACATCCCCCGCTGGGATGGGTCATCAGTCCCTTGTGTAGAGCTTCAGTTTGTAGCAAAGTCCCTCCAGAGGTAAGAAGCAGGATTGAAGACAAGATGGAGATGAGGCATCAGCCTTATATAGGCTTTTCCAGGTGTAAGAACACTTCTTTGTTCTTACTGTGGAAAATTACAGCAAAATGGAGTTTGCAGTCACATGGGCCAGTTCCTGCACACCCTGCTGAGTTACAAGGTGTATCTGCCTCCTCTCAATGAGTCAATTGTGTAGCTGATGGTCCTTAATGGGCCATCAAGCAGGCTAAGCAGAGCTAACACCAACTTGTCCGGGGTGTCATCCAGAACTACAGCACCAATTTGGAATACAGACAGTATACAGTCAATACTTATAACTTCAACTACAAAATGATACAGACATACAGACAGCATAATCATAACCAGTAACCCATAACCTGGTCTTAGACACCTTATATGACCTCCTTTACATAAGATTTGGTGCCACTACAGGACCTTGGTTGCAAACCATGTTCTATATGGTCCCAGTTTATATCAATAACGTCACAAGGGGCTCTAGATGTCTGCTCTCTGTCACAGACCTCAGGAGCAGCACCAGGGACTGCAGATAATTAGACTCAGAAAGGACCCCAGGACTGAGCCCGACTCCTACAGGAAGCAGTGATTTTGTCTAGGAGAGGTGAGGAACCCAGTGCAAGAGATATACATGTATGATGGTCAAACCCAGATTGAGAGCTGGCTGACTACAGTGATCATGGTGGATCATTAGCTGAACATGGGATCCCGTGCAAAGCAGTGGCCAAATGCATGCAGTCATTGGATGTGTAAACAGGGCAATATCGAGTGGGAGTAGAGAAGTTATATTACCCTTGTATTTGGCACTGGTGAGACAGCTACTGGAATTCTGTGTCT
The DNA here is from genome assembly GCF_007399415.2 of Gopherus evgoodei. Lineage (NCBI taxonomy): Eukaryota > Metazoa > Chordata > Testudines > Testudinidae > Gopherus > Gopherus evgoodei. The sequence continues at coordinate 91,580,320 of NC_044328.1, forward strand.
AGTTCTGGTTTCAACAATTAAAGGGTGTTGATAATAAATTAGAGAGGGCTCAGAGAAGAGCCATGAGAATGATTAAATAATTGAAAACATGTCTTATAATGAAAGACCCAAGGAGCTTAATGTATTTAGCCTAACAAAGAGAAGGTTAAAAGCTGACTTGATCATAGTCTTTAAGTGCCTACAGAGAGAACAAAATTTTGATAAGAGGGCCCTTCAATCTAGCAGACACAGTATGACAAGATCCAATGGCTGGAAGTTGAAAAAGACAAATTTAGACTTGAAATAAGGAACAAAATTTGAAGCAAAGACAATTAATCATTAGGCCAGCTTACCAAGGGTTTTGGTGAATTCTCCATCACTGGAATTTTTTAGTCAGGACTGTATGTGTTTCTAGAAAGAGATGCTGTAGTTCAAACAGGAATTAATTCAGGGAAGTTCTATGGCCTCGCTATGCTATGCAAGAGGTCAGACTAAAGGATCACAGAGGACCCTTCTAGCTCTATCATCTATGCATTTGCCATGTAAAATGATACTAAACTCTAGCTGTCAATCAGTGTGTGCCCTGCAGCATGATGAAGAATCACTGAAAAACAAGACTAAGTAAATTACAAATGGTTGTATTTTAAAAGGACTCTCTCAAGCCTCTGTGAGAACCATAACCTGAAAGCAAGTGTGTGCAGAATGTAATTTCACTGATTTTTGGAGATTAGAAACAAGTCTGTGTGTGAGAGAGAATCTAATCATCCGCTGTGTTAATGGCTTCATGGACAGAAGGTCACTGGGAGCAAATGACTTTCTCAGTCAAAGCCAAACTACACATGTAGTTTATAGTGAAAACTTAGCCTCATCCTGGGGTTTTGCTTGATTCATGTAGAGACTCAGAATTCCAGTCCAGTCCTTCTTTGCAGCTCTGGCTGCTCTAAGATCTTCCTTGAGGACTATTCAACCCACACTGCCTGTTTCTAGAGATCTACCCCCACACTGCTTCTAGCCAATGTGGAGCTTAATGAGCTGCACCTACAGCAGTGAGTCAGCAGTAACTTGCTGAGCATCCCCCACTAGGATCAACACCTGCTAAGGGGGCAGGCAAGGAGAAGATACCATCCTGGAACAATAACAAACAAGCTGCATTTGCTCATTTCCATTTGTAAAGGAAGCTTTATATAGACAGTAAAAATGAATCCAGGCATTTTAAAACAAGGTGGGGACTTAGGAAGTCCAAAGAGCTGGCCAAGACGTTGGACTGTTCGTTTTCATTAAATTCTGTTATATGAGCAGTACCCCTAGGCACTAAGATAATACAAATCATAAATAATAAGTAGCACTTGTCTGCTATTGTGGGCGCATAAATAATAGTACATATTAAAGCAGACTGGTTCAGTATTATAGACATACAGTTAAGGGTTGGTATCATTGCTTAGGGGAAGGGGGGTGATTTGCATTTGATATTACAGTATGATGTAGGGCTACTGATTTTCAATGTATTTTCCAGGGACAAAGTTGAGTTTCAGGATGTTGTGCCATTCATGACATAGAATTGCACTGATGTGTTGTGATACACTTTATTTCAGAGGGAAAAATTAGAAGGCACTAAAGCCATAGGCAAAGGGCAGTGTGGAGCTGCACTGCCCCAGGAGGAACATCATGCACAATATCTTCCAGCACTATTCCGTGTGCACAATCAGCACCATTCATTCTGATGAAGCTTACTGCTCTCCTTGGTACGCTGACCGCTCTGCAGGCCAGTGCAAAGTGAGAGGAGATCACATGATTCTTCCTCTTCCCCACCCTTTAGAAACTTATTCCCTGAGAGGGGAGCAGGAATGAATGCTGTCTGTTCTCTCCCAGGGCACACAGTACAGGGGCTTCCATTATGAAAAGCCATTGTTCAGCTATGAAAGGGATGCAGGGAAAGCAAAAGGCCTCTCCTCCCCACACAGCTGAGCAAGAGCCAACACCATCTGGCTTCTAATGTAAAACCATCATGTCACAGTGCTGAACTTCTTGAGCTCTTCAAGTAGTGTGTGGGTGAGATGATCCTGAAGATCTCAACCCTTTAACTGCAGTCTCTTTGGGGTGTTGGATTCCGTAGTGGAGAAGGCAGGGACAGCTGCTGTCAGGGAACTGCAGCAAAAAGATTCAGTATTTGTTCTTTATCAAGTTGTAAGTCATTCCCTCTCTGACTACAGCTTTTGAACTGTTTGAAAGAGCTTAACCTGCTTTATCAAAGGACAATTAGGTGGAAGTATGTGCTGGGAATGTCATAGTCACATTGAAGGAGAGAGTGCAGAGAAACTCTGCTAGTTAACTATTGTCTTGGCTTGTTTCCTCATTAACATGCTCCAGAAATGCCGTCTGTATGCATACAAACTCAAGGTTGTACAAACAGTATATACAAGAGCCACAGAACAACCAAATTCCTGGAACAGGGGTTGAATCTATTTGCTCAAGAGCAAGATGCAACATTTGGCCCAAATTTCTGATGTGCTCCTAACCCAGCCTTGACATTTGTATGCCTAAAAACTGGGGTAAACAATGTGAGGTCCAACTTTAGAGCCTGATACTATGAACACTTATTTCCAGGCACGGCACTGCTACCAGTAGCAAGTGTTGAGAAAGAAGTTGTACAAAATGCTTTTTATGCGCCTTAGCCTACACATGTGTTTATTACAATAAACATCAAAACATCAAAAAGGTCAAGGACAAATTAAGGCTGCTCAGACTGTGTTATAAGGATTAAGGACTGAAGTCACTCTTTAGTTTGCAATTCAATTAAATTGAGTGTCTAGGGTACCTTGCCATTGTGGTGAGAACAATGGTCTAGTGGATGGAACACAGGACGGAGGCCTGGGTTTAATTCCTGGCTCAGTCACAGACTTCCTGGGTGACCTTAGACAAATCACTTATCTACCCTATATCTCACCTCAGTTCCCTTTAAAATGAGGATAATAGTTCATCACATCCTGAGAAGAGAGAAGATAAAATCCCATGAGGGACTGGGATCACTTAGCGGCTATGGTGATGAAGACCATATAAGGACCTAGAGAGAGAGTGCAATAGCACAGACTTCAACTGCTCCAACCAGCTTCTAGCTGTGCTGTTTTTTGTTTGTGTTGGGGAAGGGGACAGATTTTTCAGCAAGCACATGCATTTTTCTAGTTTATTTTGCATATTCTCAAACATAACTAATAGCTTTGACATCACTTCTGTGAGTGATTTTTCTGATCTGTGCAAATTTAAACTTTGTTTTTCTCCCCACTCTGTTCTCAAACATCAAGGTGGGTGAATGTCTGCATTGAGGGAAAAAAAGGGAAAGGATGGAAAATAAATGAGCAGAAGAGAGAGCTGAAGGGCTAGATCCTGCAATCCTTTCTCAGGAAAAATGATTGAAGCAAGAGATGCTCTAAGGGCCAGTGCCTGCACGCCTGCACCACTCCAGGAGTACAAAGTGGACAGGAAACTAAGTGAGTGGCTAAGATTCCCCTAACATGCAGGAACAACGTACTGCTAAAAGAGTTATTCCATTTGCAGGCAGGGGCAGTAACTACTCAGGTCAGATGCCTCACTGCTGCTGCTCTAATTGTGGGATTCAGCTGGAATCATCTTTTCATTTTACAGTTCTTATCACTAATTTCATTGGAGGATCCCTGAAGCATTAACTCCCCCTCTCAGTTATCAATCACACTCTATTCCCCTAGCCCCTGTGGAAGGAGAGCAGTACATAGGTGTGGTAGGGAAGCCAGTGGCAGTCTGATTTGTGAGCATATGTTGTAGCAAGACAGGGTGGGTTAGGAGGCACAAAGGGTGACATCTGTTTTCCATGTCTAGCTGGGGAAGCTGAGAGCTTGGGTTAGATCTCTAAATTCTGTGTTCCTTCTGGGCATTCCTACCCAGGGATGATGTGGAGAAAACATGGCAGAAACGTAAAGACTACCCTGAATCTGATTTTTCTCTTGGGCAGATATTCCATTGTTTGCAAATTTGCTCTCCCTAGTTGCAGCAGCAACACCTGTTGTTTGTTTTATAACACCAGAGTTCATACTGGTTCATAAGAGTCCAAAATTTATGGAATGAGGAACTTGACTTCTTGTGAAGAGGGGTTTGGAGATTCCAACTCCAGCACTGGCTACTGAAATATGAAAGAGACGCAGCTGGCATGGGGCAGTATCTGTTGTCTCTACTTCCAGAATAATTGGGATCAGAAATCCAATACATGACTTGTTAGATTTGTGCAAATATCATAGACCTACATATGCACATATGGATGTTTAATGTCCTTCACTGTTGCTTTTATGAGCTAAACAGACACTTCCTGTTAGACTTATCCAGAATGGAGGGAAGTGGCAGGTCACCATCACAGGTAAGATTTGTTTTTTATAAATCTTTGGAGTAGATTGTTGGTCTTCTGACCCAACATTCAGAAGCTTAAAATATCGTTAGGGTACCTTAGGCCCTATATCAGTTCCTCCGGTTAGCTGAGGGGGAGTAAAAGGCATCAAAGAAGCAGAGAGTTTCTCTAAATGAATAGCAATAACTATCCATCTTTATAGGAAAGAGAACTACTCCACCTGCTGCCCCTTTCTTCCTCTTTTTCTTTCTACCTTTTCTCCTTTATTAACTTTTGTGGTATTGTGCTTGTTACACCCTAATAAAAATGGAAGAAATGTAAGCTATGTATAAGAGCTAGGTATTATTATTAATGTTTATAAAGGCCAAACTTGCAATATACAACCTCTGCCTTTAGGTTTGAGAGTCCACACATGTAATCATACACGCAAAAGGTGTTGATGCACACCTTGTGCATAACTGTTGTCTGTGTGTGTAGAGTCTGTCACTCACTCCTGATAGCTCATGCAAAACTGTGTGCATAAATGAGTGTCAGGTCAGAATATGACCTTCATATTGAATAATATTAAAAATTAAGCATGTTTTTCTTCCTGAGATTCTGTTTCCGCTGCTCTTCCCATTTGAGCCAGATTTGCTAAGGTGGGTAGATCAGCCTCACTTGCCAAATGCCATTGCACCTGTTCCACATGAAGAAAAACTTACTGTTGTGCATCTAGATCAATGGCTCTCAACTTTCCCAGACTACAGTAATCCCTTTCAGGAGTCTGATTTGTCTTGCCTACCCTCAAGTTTTACCTCACTTAAAAACTACTTGATTACAAGATCAGAAATAAACATACAAAAGTGTCACAACACACTAGTTCTGAAAAATTGCTTACTTTCTCATTTTTACCATATAATTATAAAATAAATCAACTGGAATATAAATATTATACTTACATTTCAGTATATAGTATATATAACAGTATAAACAAGTCGTCTGTATGATATTGTAGTTTCAACTGACTTTGCTAGTGCTTTTCATGTAGCCTGTTGTAAAACTAGGCAAATATCTAGATGAGTTAACATGCCCTTCGGAAGACCTCTGTGTACCCCTGGCTGAGAACCCCTAATCTAGATCACTAATCCATACACAAATCTGTGTAACCAGAAGTGCAGATGAGTTTGGTGTGTCCAAATGCATAACTGTCTTGGTCCAAATTTGCATGCATTTTCCAGGCACAAATAAATTTACCTACCTGGGAAAAATTAGCCCTAAGGCCTTCCTCTGTGACAAATTCCACAATCAGCTCTCCTTGCTTACTATAGTTACCACAATGATTTATTCCCTTGTGTTATTTCTGTCCGAGTCATTAGACACTAGATACTTTACTATTCACCTAGTGCTTTGTAGTCTTATGTCATGTCTTAAAATGATTAGTTCTGGTGTTCAAAATCCACAGTCCTATTTATTTTTGTATTTGTAACAATAATAACAAAATGTGTTTCTCTTAATTTTCACCTATAAACCACATCTACTTCACCAAGCTGATTGTTTTGTTTTCCCAGTGAACCTAATCACACACATATGCAGAGAACAATCTGATAGGGGTTGTGTGTACAATACATCTGCCTGCTTATGCTCAAAGAGCTTTCTATTGACTCTCACTAACAGAAAATGTATATAGAGAGTTTCATTGAAAACATTGTTCACAATTAATTTTTTAAGGAACCACCTTATGCATTCACTGACATGTGGCAGGGCAGTGCTAGCAATAAACATGGCCCTGATTCAGGAGGATACTTAAGTATCTGCCTATGTTTTACTCATATGCTTAAAATTAGTTTAAGTACCCTCCTGAATTGGGACATATGTTCAGAAGTTTGTATTTTAAAATAGTAACTATAGTTATGTCTACATTTGAGCTGGGAGGTGTGGTAGATGTGCCAGCACTAACTCCACTCAAGCTAGCCTGCTACAAATAGCAGTGTAGCTGGTGGCACCAGGGGCAGTGGCTTAGGCTAGCTACCTGACTACAAACCCTTCTGGCCGCTGGCTATGTACTCAGACAGCTAGCCCAGCCTCCACACAATATGGGGGGAAATGTTTTGTTATTCTCTATACAAATGATTAAATTGCAAAATATCTGGGGGTTTCAGAAACCAGACATCTGTCTATCAGCAGCCATAGACTTTTATGTCAGTGGCTTCTGTGCCTGTGGCTGTTTAGCAAACTAAAAATTAAAATTCCAGCTGTGCCGGTGTCAGCCAGTTCCCATTTCATTGTGTACACTTTAATCTAGACTCTTGGGTTACTGAAAGTTTAGAAGATGCCCAAATAAATGGCATGCAGATAGCTGCAGCTCACCAAGGCCTCCTGCAGAATCTTAATGCTGAGGTAGAGAAGAGATGATTACTGTTGAGCAGGAAGACTGGAGCCATAACTAGGAAGGGGTGAGTAGGGCAGCTGCCCAGGGCACAGCGCTGCTGGGGATGCAAAAATGGGGCAGCCTGCAGAATCGGGCCCAGTGACCCCAGCTGGAGCAGGCTCCCCAGGACTAGGACCCTGGCGGTGCGGCAGGCAGGCAGAGTTCTGAGTGCTGCTTAGCTTCTACTGAGCACGCCCATTGGGGGCAAATCGGGAGGGGGGATGATGGGAAGGGTCTGAACAGGGGGTGGAAATTGACTAAGTGGGTGTGCGGGGGGTGTCAAATAGCTGGAATCAGGGACAGGAGAGGGGCAAAGGAGCAGAACTTGGGGGGGAGGGCAGGAGCCAGGTTCAGCCCAGGGATGAGGCTCTGCAAGATGGTGGCAGAGGGCAAAGCCCCAACAGAATGAGCCACCTGCACTATTTGCAAAAATAAGGTGAGGGGGCAGAGGGGCTTCTATGCTCAGGCAAAAAAACTGAAGGGGCTGCTTGTGATTTACAGTTAGGGGAAGCAACCCTAGAAACAGAAAGTAAACATGCACAAGTAAAACATGCCTTTAGTCAACACACAAGCCCTGCTCCCTCCTGGAGCTGTGTGTTTCTGTTACTGTGATGTGCCCACACTTGTTGCTGCTCTAGCCTGATTCAATTGTTATTACATAGAACAGAATAGGGAGCCTCCCTCTGATCCACTGGTATAATGCTCCATTAACTGGTGCACTCACACATCAGGGAATTGACACCTTCAGGGCAGACTGGCCCAGGATGCTGAACACACCTTGGCTTTTCTTTTTCAGTTATGTCCAGACAGATAAAACACAGGCTTTTAGTGTACGGGGGAAGAGACCAATAGGGAAATCTGCCTTGGGTGCAGATCTAGAGTGGGGCTGCTGGTGAGCTATGTACTACTGAAGAAACATATCAACTGTGACCTGTGTTTGTAGCTTTCTGGGCTGTGGCCCAGCCAGTCTGTTCCTGACACACTTCTCTACGAGACCAGGGCCATCACCTCAGTGTTATATCCATCTAGCCACTGTAACCATGGCATTAGCATTGTCACACACTGAAACACAGCATAATCTGTTTTCACAATCACCACAGCCATATACTTTCTTCTGTCTCCATACTTTGGCCTCTTATCAGCTGTCACAACATAGCTTCCCCAACCGAATGATATTTCCCACACTGGCCTTATACAAATAAGCTATGCTGCTATAATCCTTCACCTCAGATGTGTCATTGAGAGAGGTGACTGCTTATTCTAGTCACAGGCTCACTGTGAGGTGATGGAAAACCACCTGTATCATTTTTTTATAAAACAGAAATGCAATTTTGTCTTTCTGAATGTTTCATGCTATTCAGCCATTGTAGTATCCATATTTATGTTACAATTATTTTCAATCCATGTTTTTTTTTCCAGTGCCTATCAATGAGTTTACTTAAAGGTTATATATGAAGATATTCTAAGGTTGCTAAGGATTGTGTGAAAATTAATGTAGCACCTAAAATAATTATACAGTAGCTTCTTTGTCTACGTGCTGTATCGATACACAAAAATAAATGCATTGTCATTACTCTATAATATCCTAACTCATATAATTTTAAAAAAATCGTAGGGTGCACAAATATGCTTGCTCTAAGGTGACCAGATGTCCTGATTTTATAGGGACAGTCCCGATTTTTGGATCTTTTTCTTATACAGGCTTCTATTACCCCCTACCCCCATCCCAATTTTCCACATTTGCTGTCTGGTCACCCTAGCTTGCTCAGCCAGGGCACTAAAATGTCTAATTCAGCTCTAAGGAAGAAGATTCACTGAATTTAATTAAGATTCTATGCCTCACTTGCTAAAAGTACTAGACAAATAAAAATAATTCCCTATTCAAGACAAACAGTTTCTCAGACACTGAGAGCAAGCAGGTTATAGTGTATATCCAGTGCTGCCTGCCCTTAGCTGCTCAGGCCTTGTCTATGCACAAGTTTGAACTGATTTAACTAAGGCCTGGTCTACACTACGCTGTTAAACCGATTTTAACAGCGTTAAATCGATTTAACGCGGCACCCGTCCACACCACACTGCTCTTTATATCGATTTAAAGGGCTCTTAAAATCGATTTCTATACTCCTACAAAACGAGAGGAGTAACGCTAAAATCGATATTACTATATCGGATTAGGGTTAGTGTGGACGCAAATCGACGTTATTGGCCTCATTATTTTACAGTAGCTACCCACAGTGCACCGCTCCAGAAATCGACGCTAGCCTCGGACCATGGACACACACCACCGAATTAATGTGCCTAGTGTGGACGCGCACAATTGACTTTATAATATCTGTTTTATAAAATCGGTTTAAACTAATTCAAATTTATCCTGTAGTGTAGACGTAGCCTAAGAGGTTTAGAGATTTAGTTAAACTGGTGCAAAATCTTGCTATGGAATGCTCTTGGATTCATTTAAACCTGGCTTATATCCAAATACCTTAAATCAGCTTAAATCAGTTTCTTACTGAGGTAAGCTAAATGGATATAACAAGCTTTTGGGGTTTGTCTTCTTTTTTCAGTTTTTATTAGCAGAGGGACACCTCTACCTCATTCTTGCACTGTTGTTGTTTTTTAACTCCGACAGGCATCTGGTATGTGTGCATGCAGGAGTGTCTGTGGTTAGACCAAGGGAAATTATTTGAGAACAGTTCCTGTAGGATAGCTTTTCAAACACCTAAAACAACCCTAGGTTAAATAATTTCACTTTCTATAACACTAGCTTAGAAGGATTAGAGTTTTAATTGGTAAATATCAGTAAACAGATTTCACCATAAAAAAACTGATGAAAAAAATATTTTCATGAATGATAACTGAAATTTCAAATAGGCAAAGTAAGCAAAAATGCTGATTGAGCACTTATTAGAGTTTAATTTAAAGATATTTACATTGTATATTTTGGCAAGTAATGTTGAGGATTTGTATTTTAACTTTTGAGTAAAAGCTTTGAGTGAAAGCTTTAACTTTTGAATCCCAGCATCTACTGTCAGAGAATTATTGTCTGACCATCCCTTTTGTCTGACACCCCCAATTTCCCACAACTGTGAAAATTTAAATTAGTAAAAATAAAAAATGCTGAAAAATAAACATATTATCCATCTTTTTGTTTTGTTTTGTTTTTTACAAAATTCAGTTCTGCCAAAGCCCATATAAGATCACACATGTATATTTTACAGGTTGGGATTTATTTATTAATCTTGAGAAATCTTGTTTTCACCAGCATTTTTTATTTGAATTTTAAAATTTAGTAAATTGTGTCATCTCAATTTGGAACCTTTCATGTAACTGTTAGGAGTGATTTGACCCTCCCGGTATCAGCCATTTGGCTAGAACATAAATTATGAATTGGCATTGTGATTGGTAATGCTTTATTATTTTGGGGCTGATAATCTGGGAGGGCAGCAGTCTTATTCAACTATCAGATAAAGCTTATGAGGAATTATTGGTTTATTTGACACGGATCAGCCGAATAATTAAATTAATGGATTATCTGATATCCATCTACTTTCATTTTGTTATTTGTAGGCAGCTTATGTTACTTTCTTTTCAATCAGTTAATTAAATAAAATATATTCAACTGGAAATCTGGATGGACTGAAAGTTTCTTCCCCAAATATCTGGATCAGAATGTGAGAACCTGATAGTAAATAATTGAGATAACTCTGTTCTTATGCTGTATATCTTTGATTTCCATACGTTGTTGGGTTTAGTGAATGCTGTGGATGCCTTTCCTATTCTTGATGTCACTTCCTACAAGGTCTCGGTTGGCTAACAAGGTGCTGCCCAAGTAGAAAAAATATACTACTTTCTTGATGTTTTAGCCTTCTAATGTAATGTTGTTACTTGACATCTGGGTTTTGAGGATATTTGTTTCAGCATAACTGATTCTGAGCCCAGCCTGGCTGCTGTTGCCAGATTATCTGTCTTTGATTGTAGCTTTTCAGAGTGTTTCTCAATAGCACAATACCATCAGCAGAGTCTAGATCTTCAAGGCATTTTCCATCTACCCATGTTATACCAGTGTGTGTGTTGCTAATACACTTCTTCATTAACCAATCTATGGTAATGCCAAACAGCACCAGAGCTAGAAGGGAACCCTATTTCACACAAGTACCCACTTTGAACTTCTCTGTCTGATTATTCCCCCTTACAGAGCACTTTGCATTTCCATAATGGCCTTAGTGATGTAGTGATGCTGATAACTAATATAGGCTGTAATCAAGAAGCTGAAAAACAAAGCAGCAGGAGATGATCAAATCACAGCAGAAATGCTAAAAGCAGTTGGTATAACCACCCTAACAAAACTGACAGAACTGTTGAATGAAGTCTGAAAAAAGAGACCCTTCCTGACCAGTCAAAACATGGAATCATTATCAGAATGCCTGAAAAGGGTGATCTCACTGACTGTAACTAGAGAGGAGTTACACTACTCTCTGTTGTAGGGAAAATCTTCTGCAGCATGATACTACATAGGATGAAAGAGGCAGTGGATGCAAAGATTAGAGAAGAACTAGCTGGATTCAGGCCCAAGAGATTGTGTGTAGATCAGATATTTACACTAAAGATAATCATCAAAGGATGTCTAGAATGGCAGCTTCCCCCTCACCTCCTCCCTATCACCAGTTTCACTGACTTTCAGACTTATCTGACGGCCTGCACAGACATATATTGTGGAATATTCTTCAGACCTATAGAATCCCAGGTAAAGTTGTTAACATCAATAAGACCATATATATTCCTCATACAGCTCACTTGACCTTTCCAAGCCTTAATTAAAATTGATTAATGTTTGAAAAGCCCTGTCAAAGGGGAGATATTATGCTAAAGTGTGCAGTATTCTTTTTATTTTATTGCAATTATTGAACCAAAGGAGGTTGTGGAATCCCTGTCATTGGAGGCTTTGAAGAGCAGGTTAAATAAACACCTGTCAGGGATGGTCTAGGTTTAGTTGGTCCTACGTCAGCTGGGGAGAGAGGCAGGGAGATGGACTAGGTGTCCTCTTTAAGTCCCTTATAGTCTTACATTTCTATGATGCTATTTTTTTCTCTTACAGAGTCACCAAAAGAACCAGAACGCAACACACCATAAACTCAACCACGCTTGTAAACAAGAGTGCATTACCAGGATCCTGACAGCTGCCCTGATTTCTCCTCTGTGATCTTGAGCAAAAGATGTGTGAAACAAAGAACTCAACAGAGGCTCACCCAATCCCGCTAGGGGTGGCCCTGGGGAGCATCTCACTGATTACAGTCATCATGAATATTTTGGTCCTATATGCAGTGAAAGTAGAAAGAAAGCTGCATACAGTTGGGAACCTGTACATTGTCAGCCTATCAGTTGCGGATCTTATAGTTGGTGCAGCTGTTATGCCACTGAACATTATGTACCTACTGAAGCACAGATGGGTACTGGGCAGACCAGCCTGTCAATTCTGGCTCTCAATGGATTATGTAGCCTCCACAGCCTCCATCTTCAACCTTTTTATATTGTGCCTAGATCGTTACCGTTCAGTTCAGCAGCCACTCAAGTATCTCAAGTACCGGACCAAAAGTAGAGCTTTGGTGATGATTTCTGGAGCTTGGCTGATTTCTTTTCTGTGGATCATACCGATTCTAGGCTGGCGTACTTTTACCAATGGTAGGGAACGGCAAGTGGAAGAAGGGACCTGTGAAACAGAGTTCTCCACAGTCACCTGGTTTAAAGTGTTGACGGCTATTGTCAACTTCTATGTCCCATCTTTCCTGATGTTATGGTTCTATGCAAAAATATACAAGGCTGTCCGGAAACACTGTCAGCACCGAGAGCTAATCAATGGATCGTTTCGGTCTTTCTCAGAAAGCAAAAGTATACATCGTGGTAAGGTGCAGGAAAAGCAAACCATTTGCCATCAAAAGCCAAATAAAGATATAAACACGGGTCTTTCAAAAGGAAGCTCTGTAGACCCTTGCTGCAATGTAAATCTCTACTTCCCTCAGTCCAAAAGTATGGGGGCAAAGCTTGAACTCAGCAGCTTTGACAAACCCCCAAAGGCTCTCATTACAGAAGGTGACAGCAAGGTAGTAAAACTGAGCTGTTTTCCCCTTGCCATTGCCAAGACTCAGCTAGGACCAGATAAAGTGGGAATGAAGTATGTGCCTGTCAAGAAGGGGTCTTGCTCACAGGCTCCAGAGTTAAGTGACACATCAGATGAACACACTTTCATTGAGGGGGCCTCCTGTAAAAATGACTCCGATCTCACCCTGATCCCAGCAGCTTCTAGTGCTGAGGCAAACACTAACAAAGACTCTGCAGGCCTCAGTTACCTGAAGAGCACCTGGTGGAGACTGCGCACCCAGTCTATGCAAGGGGTGCATGTAAACAGGGAGAGGAAAGCAGCCAAGCAGCTGGGTTTTATAATGGCAGCCTTTATGGTGTGCTGGATTCCCTATTTTGTGCTGTTTATGGTAATAGCCTGTTGTCAAAGCTGTTGCAACTACAGTTTACATATGTTCACTATTTGGCTTGGTTATGTGAACTCCACTTTAAATCCATTCATATATCCCCTCTGTAATGAGAACTTCAAGAAGACATTCAAAAAGATCTTTCATATTCACTCATAATACCTCATCAGATTGTTTTTATTTGGGGTAAAAAAAAAAAGTGAATCCATGATTTTTCAAAGAAAGAAAACTTTCCAGTTTCAAAGGAAATTATGAATGAGGTAGAAGGCTTTAAAAATGTAATCTGTAGAACTATCATGTGAAAACAGGAAACACGTACTTACATGACAAATAAGAGCTTTAAAGTTCAAAGTATTTAAAGGGGAACTGGCTTTGACAAGGATTCCTGAAAACTCAGAACTCAGTCTCAGGACTGCTATGCTAATGTACATATTTTACAACTTTTAAGACTTCTTTTTTCCATTATGTAGAACAAACTGTAGAGATGGACAGAAATCTTCAGTGGTTATGAGCTAATTAGATACGGAAAGAAAAAAGACTTCAGTTTATATGTTCACTCTAATGTTCATGTTGTCTTCTGTAACTTACTTTTTTTAAAAGTTAACCTGGAGACATGCTGCTTGTTAAAGGCACAGATCTCCTACAGGATATGGTATTTCATGCAGTCAACGTATGACTCTTGAATTGTTTGAAAATGTACCCTATTTATTTCTAAATTCCCCCAGAATCATGCACTTTTAGAGATACCAAGTTGCATTGTCATTTACTATAGAAACCTTTGATATTGTGTTTGTGTTGATTTCCAACAGCATTGTTCATTTTATTGGAAAAGATATCAATATTTTTTCTATATGCTAAATATTTCACCATATTGATAGACTTCTCAAACCCACTATACTATAGTTACTTTTGCTATAAGAGAATACAATTGTTTCTAAACTTGTACTGTAAAGTAGAGGGAGGATAAACTACCTTGTCCTCCTTCCTACAACTAGGACATAGCCCTAGCAAGTTCCCCTAAAGCTGAGGCAAATACGCTGCGCTACATTAGGTGAACTCTTCACACAAAGCTGCATACAGCAACTGATCTTTACAAGGAAAGTGAATAATTAGAGTACATTTTCCTTTCCCGTCATTTAAATTTAACTACATCTTACAAGCCACATTGTAATGGCTATTACACATTTCCTGAACTAAGTTATGAATGGAACACTTGTGCCAGGAAAAGAAGTAGCTTGATTTAGAAGGACTGGAGAGCCTTGCAGTCAGAGGTGACACTAACAAGCTGACACTTGCCTATGCATTGGCTGACTCCTTTGCCCCCTACAGCTACAGTGTACCAATAATCCCCGGAAACAGACATGCCCTTCCACACAACAGGAATGAACTCTGCCCCAGTGAGTTCATTTAGATATAGATTTCTAAATATGTATTAATTAAAGGTCAGGGGAAGACAATAAAATATAGTTCCTTAGAGCAGTGGTTTGCAACCTGTGGTCCATGGAGGTCTGCAGACTGTGTCTACACTACGAAATTACGTCGAATTTATAGAAGTCAATTTTTAGGAAGCGATTTTATACAGTCATTTGTGTGTGTCCTCACTAAGCACATTAAGTCGGTGGAGTTTGTCCACAGTACCGAGGCTAGTGTTGACTTTCAGAGCATTGCACTGTGGGTAGCTATCCCACAGTTCCTGCAGTCTCCACCACCCATTGGAATTCTGGGTTGAGCTCCCACTGCCTGCTGGGGCAAAAATATTATTGCAGGTGGTTTTGGGTACATGTCAGTCGCCACTCCCTCCGTGAGACAATTGTTTCATGCTTTTTTCTGCACAGATGCCATACCATGGCAAGTGTGCAGCCCTCTCGACTCAGCCACCGTTGTTGTGTCCTGGGTGCTGCTGGCAGCAAATGGTACAGTAGGGCTGCAAACATCATCATGCTTCCGCTGCCACTCTGCTCTCCTGCTCCGGCTGCAGATGGTGCAATAGGGCTGCAAACCATTGTCGTCGAACAACCGCTTCTGCTGCCACTCTGCTCTCCTGCTCTGGCAGCAGACGGTACAATAGGGCTGCAAACCATCGTCACGCTTCCGCTGCCACTCTGCTCTCCTGCAGACACCATACCACGGCAAGCATGGAGCCCACTCAGATCACCGTGGCAGTTATGAGCACTGTAAACATCTTGCACGTTATTCTGCAGTATATGCAGCACCAGAACCTGCAAAAGCAGGCAAGGAGGCGACAGCAGCACAGTGACGAGAGTCATGAGGACATGGACACAGACTTCTTTCAAAGCACGGGCCTTGGCAATTTGGACATCATGGTGGTAATGGGGCTGGTTGATACAGTGGAATGCTGATTCTGGGCCTGGCAAACAAGTACAGACTGGTGGGACCCCATAGTGTTGTGGGTATGGGATGATTCCCAGTGGCTGTGCAACTTTTGCATGCATAAGGCCACTTTTATGGAACTGTGTGAGTTGCTTTCCCCCGCCCTGAAGTGCAGGAATATCAAGATGAGACCTGCCCTGACAGTTGAGAAGCAAGTGGTGATAGCCCTCTGAAAGCTTGCAAAACCTGACTGCTACTTGTCAGTCAGGAATCAATTTGGAGTGGGCAAATCTACCATAGGGGCTGCTGTGATCCAAGTAGCCAAGGCAATGACTAACCTGGTAGCAAGGGTAGTGACTCTAGGAAATGTGCAGGTCATAGTGGATGGCTTTGCTGCAATGGGATTCCCTAACTGGTGGGGCGATAGACAGAATGCATATCCCTATCTTGGGACTGGAGCACCAAGGCAGTCAGTACATAAACCCGAAAGGGGTACTTTTCAATGGTGCTGCAGACACTGGTGGATCACAAGAGACATTTCACCAACATCAACGTGGGATGGCCGGGAAAGGTACATGACGCTCGCATCTTCAGAAACTCTGGTCTATCTGAATGGCTGCAGCAAGGGACTTACTTTCCAGACCAGAAAACAACAGTTGGGGATGTTGAAATGCCTATGTTTAAAAGTGTGCTGGTGCAGTTTAATGACTCAGTTAGATCTCAACAAAACCAATATTCCCATCGTTATTACTGCTTGCTGTATGCTCCACAATATCTGTGAGAGTAAGGGGGAGACATTTATGGCGGGGTGGGAGGTTGAGGCAAATCACCTGGCTGCTGATTATACGCAGCCCGACACCAGGGTGGTTAGAAGAATACAGCAGGGCGCGCTGTGCATCAGAGAAGCTTTGAAAACCAGTTTCATGAATGGCCAGGCTACAGTGTAAAAGTTCTGTTTCTTTCTCCTTG
Organism: Gopherus evgoodei; assembly: GCF_007399415.2. NCBI lineage: Eukaryota > Metazoa > Chordata > Testudines > Testudinidae > Gopherus > Gopherus evgoodei. Next base: position 91,596,854 of record NC_044328.1, read on the forward strand.
ATGAAAACCCACCCCCTTAGTTCACTGTACTTCCCTGTAAGCCAACCTCCCTCCCTTCCCCCCTTCGATCACCGCTTGCAGAGGCAATAAAGTCATTGTTGTTTCAAATTCATGCATTCTTTATTAATTAGTCACAGAAATAGGGGGATAACTGCCAAGGTAGCCCGGGAGGGATGGTGGAGGAGGGAAGCACTGGGTGGGGTGGTGGAAGAGGGGAGGAGGGAAGGACAAGGCCAAACTGCACTTCAAATCTTATTGAATGCCAGCCTTCTGTTGCTTGAGCAGTCCTCTGGGGTGGAGTGGTTGGGTGCCCAGAGCTCCTCCCCCTGCATTCTTGGGTGTCTGGATGAGGAGGCTATGAAACTTGGGGAGGAGGGTGGTTAGTTACACAGGGCCTGCAGCAGTGGTTTGTGTTCCTGCTGCCTTTCCTACAGCTCAGCCATACACCGGAGCATGTCAGTTTGATCCTCCAGTAGCCTCAGCATTGCAGCCTGCCTCCTCTCATCATGCTGCTGCCATCACTCCTCTTGCTCCAACCATCTATCCTCTCCTGTCCTTGCATTCATTTTGTGCTTTCCTGGACTCTGACATTGTCTGCCTCCACCCATTCTGCTGGGCTCTTTCAGTGTGGGAGGACTGCATGAGCTCAGAGAACATTTCATTGCAAAAGTGCAGGTTTTTTTGGCCGTCTTATCTGTGCTAGCCTCTGGGATGGAGATGATAGGGGGAGCATTGAAACATTTGCAGCTGCAGGAGGAAAAAAATGGGTTGGCCATTTAAAAGGAGGGCCTGTGGGTTTTGGGTTAACATGCAGTATAAACCCAACTAAGCTCCCCCACACACCCAATTCTCTGGATGATTGCTTCACCCCTCCCCACAGTGCGTGGCTAATAGCAGGGATGATTTATTTTCAGCCACAGGCACACATTCCAGCAGGAACGGTCACCTCTGAATGTCCCCTTAATAAAATTCCTCTATTTCAACCAGGTGACCATGAATGATATCAATCTCCTGAGGATAACACAGAGAGATAAAGAACAGATGTTGCTTGACTGAATTCCAGTAGCTTTACTGGCCGCAAATACATCCCAAGTCTTCAGGGCAAATTAATCATTTAAACACGCTTGCTTTTAAACCATGTATTATATTTACAAAGGTACACTCACCAGAGGTGCCTTCTCCGCCTTTAAGGTCCAGGAGCCCGGGTTAAGAGGGTGATGTCTCCAGAATGATAAACAGTTCCTGGCTGTCGGGGAGAACAGTTTCTCCACTTGCTTGCTGTGTGCTATCTTCAACCTCATCATCATCACCATTTTCCTCATCCCTAAAATCGTCATCCCTGTTGTGTAAGACTTCCTTGCAGAAGTCCATGTACAGGGGTGGGGTAGTTGTAGGTGCACCCCCTAGAACTGCATGCAGCTCATGATAGAAGCGGCATGTCTGGGGGTCTGACCTGGAGCGGCTGTTTGCTTCTTTGGTTTTTTGGTAGGCTTGCCTGAGCTCCTTACATTTTCTGCAGCACTGCTGCAGGTCCCCATTATAACCTCTGTCCTTCATGCCCGTGGAGATTTTTTCAAATATTTTGGCATTTCATCTTTTGGAATGGAGTTCTGATAGCACGTATTCGTCTTCCCGTACAGTGATCAGATCCAGTACCTCCCGTTTGGTCCACGCTGGAGCTCTTTTGCAATTCTGGGACTCCATGGTCACCTCTACTGATGAGCTCCGCACGGTCACCTGTGCTGATCAGCTCTCCACGCTGGCCAAACAAGAAATAAAATTCAAAAGTTTGCGAGGCTTTTCCTATCTACAAGGCCAGTGTATCTGAGTTGAGAGTGCTGTCCAGAGTGGTCACAATGGAGCACTCTAGGATAGCTCCCAGAGGCCAATACAATCGAATTGCATCCACACTACCCCTAAATTCGACCTGATTTCAGTGCTAATCCCCTCGTTGGGGAAGAGTACAGAAATCAATTTTAAGAACCTTTAAGTCAACAAAAATGTTTTTATTGTGGGGATGGGTCAGGGTTAAATTGACTTAACACTGCTAAATTTGACCTAAACTCGTAGTGTAGACCAGGGCTTAGATTTTCAAAAGGGTCTGCACCTCCATTCAAAAAAATGTTTGAGAACCACTGCCTTAGAGAATGTGTATGCGGGGCATATGTGTGAAAGGCTTGCTTACAGCCAGGCTTGCAGTGTACCAGAACAATTACACCAAAATTGGGTCATACAGAGAGTGGGGAGCATTTCTGGCCATATTTTATGTGACTAATCACTCACACTATGACGAGGGCACATCCTTTCTTGATGGGAATATTTGAAAGAATCTTTGCAAAGAGAATCTCATCTATTGTTCATCCCTTCAGGGTGGATATTTCCACGGATACTGAGATGGCTCTTGACCCTCTGCTATTATACTATCTGCTTCTATAAGAAATACAATGACCAGACTACTTTAACAGCTGTAGTCACAGTTGTCAATGCAGCAGCTGGGAAGATGCTTCTCAGCACAAGCAGACAGACACACACTACCTCTTCTCATGCTAGCATGCTAAAACAAGCAATGTTGCTGCAGCAGCACAGGCAGTGGTTTGGGCTAGCTACCAAGTACAAACTCGCCCAACCCCCTGGTATGTGCTTGGGGCAGCTAGACCAAGCCATTGCAGCCAAAGTGCTATTTTTAGTGCACTGGCTTGAGCAGAGCTATCATGCATCTGTCTACTGGAGCTGGGAAGTACGCCCCCAGCCAATGTGTAGACATACCGGAAAGGTGGGTGTGTGGAGAGTAAATATTTAGGCATACCCTGCAGTCAGGAAGATGAATGGCCTCATTTTCAGAGCTATCTCCAAAATTCAGTGTAAAATTTAAAAAGTGGCTGTCCTCCCCACTGCTATCTTGGCACGTTTGCCAGCCACAAAGATATGTTACTGTTTCCTGATTGACAAACAGGAGGCGGGTGCATCTGACAGTGCTCAATTAGCCTAGCAGTCAAGGTCTTTCATTATAGCCAGGCAAAGAGTTAGTGGAGGCGTGGGGGTTGGAGTAGGGTGACCAGATGTCCCATTTTTAAAGGGACAGTCTCATTTTTGGGGACTTTTTCTTATATGCGCACCTATTACCCCTCCCCCCCCGGTGTCCCTTTTTTCAAAGTTGCTATCTGGTAACCTTAGGATGAGGGAATGGGGTGAAGGGAAGATACAGTAAAGGGAAGAGCGGCTTTTTACTTGCCTTTTCTGTTATTACCCCTTTACTGTATTACAATACAGAGGAAGATGGTAGTTTAATAATTAGAGGGTAGCTGGGTGTAAGAGACCTTGCACAAGTCAGGACCTCTCTGTGCCTCACTCTCTTCATCTGCAAATGAGTGTTAAGACTACCTACCTCACAGGGGTAATGTGTGACTTAAGTATGACTGCAGAGGTTTTGAAATCCTGAGATGAAAAGAACGATGCAAATGCACAGTATATCATCCTTCTTCAGTTGCTTATTTGCTTTAAGATCCCCTTAACACTTTCAAATGTATTTAAAGAAACTCCGTATTAAATGAAGACCCATTAATGTGCACTTACTAAATGGCTGGCTGAGGTCCAAAAAACCACATCTCCAATGAAAGACAAGGTAAATAGATTGACCTTCTTATCAAAGAGGAGTTTAAGAGGTGACTGATTGTGCTCTCTAAATATCTACACAGAGAGAAAATATCTGAGGTTAGGGAGCTCTGTAATCTAGCGAAGGCTTAACAGAGACACAGACAGAAGCTGAAGGCAGAAAATTCAATTTGGAAATGACAACTTTTTAAACAGTGACAGTAATTAACCATTGGAACAGTATACTGGTGTCCTGACGCCACGGTAAGGAATATCGCAGTGAATACCCCTGCATGACATGACAAAGCAGCAGATTGGTAAAGCCCCCTCCCGCCAAGACATCGCCACCTTCCTGAGCGGCTCCCTGGATGGCGAATTTAGACGGGACGAGCGTGACATCACTTCACTGTGGTCCCGAGCCCGCAACACCACGCGTCGCCTGAGGAACTGCGTTGGCTGCCGTTGGGAGTGGTGCAAGGAATGCCAGGAGCTGGGAGTTCTGGTGCCACAGATCAGGTCTGACAACACCACCATCATCACCCTGAGCACCAAGGGGATGCTGGAGTGGACCCTGAAGTCCACCATCCACTTGTTGTACGTGGAAACCCTGAAGGAAACCGGACCAGAGTAAAGCCTTTGAGTTGACCAGCAAGTGGGACACCAGCAACCGCTTCCTTGCTGGGGGTGGCTTCACCTGTTTCGCCAACTGGCAGTTCATCCATCATGCCAGCTCAACTGTGTCCCGCTCAATGGAGCCATCCGCCACGGGAACCAAGACAAGCATTGCAGAAAGTGCAGCTACTCAAACGAGATCCTGCCCAACATCCTGTGCAGCTGCAAGCCCCACTCCAGAGCCTGGCAGCTGTGCCACAATGCCACCCAGAACCGCCTGGTGAAAACCATCACACCGTGACTAGGGGAGTTCTCTGTGAACTGCGCCATCCCTGGTACCGATAGCCAGCTACGACCTGATGTCGTCATCACCGACGAGGCCCAGAAAAAGATCATCCTCATCGACATCATGGTCTCCTTTGAGAACAGGACCCTGACGAAGCCTGAGATCATAAGCTGGAAAAGTATGCTCCCCTGGCCGACCCCTTGAGAGCGAAAGGCTATGAGGTGCAGATGGACACCCTGATCGTCAGAGCCCTGGGCACCTGGGACCCCTGCAATGAGTGTGTGCTGCGGACTTGTGGGATTGGTTGATGCTATGCACAGCTCATGCCGTGCCTCATGGCCTCAGACACCATCCGATGGTCCAGGGACATCTATATCGAACACATCACCAGCCACCGACAGTACTAGGAGGCGTGAGCCAGAATGACATCATGCATCAACTACCAGAAAGGGACTGGGAGACTTTTTCCGTTGGAGCATATGAACTGGAACCATAAACTCACTGAACATTAAATCTCACCAAATGAGGGTCAACCCATCCTCATCATTGTATCCACTCATTATACTCCACACCTGAATATAGCCATTATATGAGCAACATATCCTCATATCTCAATGTCTGTACTTTTACCTGTTAACCTTTGACCCCAAACTGAGGATATTGCAGATTATGTATTCCTTATGCCATCCAATCTTAAACTGAACTTCGCACCCATCAATAATCTGCACGTTATTCCCTGATAACCAGAAACTTCTACGCTTAAACTCTGTATCATTCACTTTTTTTTTAAACTTCATCTTAATAAAATTCATCATCACTTGGAGCCTTTCAATTGATACTGGATGTCTCTCTAAAAGTTCAAGGGTTCTCAACCCTTCACAAACAAGTGTCAGGAGGTTGTGAGCACTGTACCTTTTCCATATTGCTAAAGGGCTAGACTGGAGGGGGATTTAGGAAGGTCCTGCCCCAAGGTGAAGTACTAATTTATTGTGCTTGATACTGTTCTCTTGCTCGGTGATGAAAAATAATTTTCTCCACTGTAGGAATCACTGTGTTATGCAGAAGAGCAAACTACATGGTCATAGTAGTCCCTTCTTGGGAATGTATAAACCATACAGCTGACTCTGGATATAAGGGAGGTGAGAGTAGGCCTTAGGAAGAGAAAACTAGGGTTTGGGACAGGGATAGTTGAGAGAAAGACAGTGAAGCCTGGTGTAAAGTAACCATATTGGCAGCCAAGCTGGGGCGTCCAGTACTATTATTTTGAAAGAATCTTTGTTAATAAGCAAGGCTCCAGGAAGAGTGCCTTTAACTCTGAGTGTGTCACTTTGTTATGAGTGGGGTAGGAACAGTCACCTGCCTCCAACTGTCAGAAAATTATATCTGTGGGATTTCTTCTGTAGCAGCAGTGACATCTATTGGCTAGTTAGAAAAAAGGCCTATTTTCTACCAATGGGGTATATTGTACATCCCACTATAGTACTGAAATGCAGAGGTCCAAAAAGCAATTGGATCCTAGCAGCTTGTTTGCAATTATTTTTCCTATTAAAAAGTTTAGGAAATATTACCATTATGAAAAAAGTTAACCATCTTTGTAGAAAAGGAGGCTGCTACTTCCGCTGTGTATGGCTGGGTTAGGGGATTACAGTGTCACCAGCACTCACACTATTACTGCAAGTATCATGATTCGGGCCCATCTTTTAGGGGCTCTCATGAGAAAATACTGGCCACCCAGGGAATTTTTCCTGAGCTGCATGCAGTTTCCCTGTCCACTACTAGAAGCCACTGTGCTGCAGGCAGCCAACAGTCCTGGGGTGCCCCTGTGCAAGACAGGGCCTCAGAGCTGCTGGGAAAGGGAATATTTACTGTAAGAGTCCAAGGGAATCCCCCTTTCCTGAAGGCTGGTGACATGGCCTAGTTACTGGGGAGGCTGTGGGATCTGCCTGTGGATTTGAGCTAAGAAGCCTGGCATGGCTGAATGCAAGGTGGGATGGGGAGAGGGCAGACTGCAGGAGCCATGCAGAGGAATCAAAATAAGCCTGCTGGGGCTGAGTTGGAGTGGCATGGGAGGGGCTATAGGAGCCTGCCAGTGGAGAGCAGAGAGGTCTCTAGGCAGTAGGAGGGCAGGAGTCAGGGGCACAGTGGAACTGGTGCCTACATATTCATGTGTTCACATTTTGTATGTGTTATAGCTTGGAAATACAGCCTGTACTTGTCACGCGCACACACCAGGGGCAGGAAGAGGTAGTTCATAAGACTTAAAGAGTAGGCAAAAGCAAATGATTCTTCTTAAGCTCACAATTTTGGGGCCAATAGTGATTTTTTTGTGTTTTAACACATGGTTTTCAGCCTCTTGAAGTTGGCAATACTGGTTAGGAATAGAGTGCGAGACCTTTCACCACTGGGACATTGATTTAGATATTGGCCAGATAAATAGCAACCAAGCCTCATTACCACCTGTTTGATTTTTAGTTTGGTGGCCTTAAAATTAACATTGGCCCTATCCTGTAGGAGACTTTTTGCACTGCAAGATGAATTCCATTGAACAACATTGAGTTGCCCCAACAGCTAGATGTCATGGAAATTAAACAACCTTCTCATGTGTAGAAACCATCACTTTTGAACAGATTCACAGAGCAATTTGAAGAAAGCTTGCATTTGTCACTACGTATGACATACCAATGGTGTGGGATAAACAAAGGGGCCTAGATCCTCTAAGGTATTTAGGCTTCTAGCTTCCACTTAAATCATTGGGAGTTAGATGGCTAAACACTCTTGAGGATCTTGGCCAGGATGTCTGCCTCCAATACTGCAGTCTGGCACATTTCTTTCAATTGCAGCAGACACCATCGTTCTGAAATAGTGTTGATATACACAGAAACTGTAATCTTTTAACAGATGCACATGTATAACAAGTGAGTTTCTATTATACTTTCTGGATCTTTAAAGGTGATCCATCACATTTATACTCCCTGATGCCATAAAGGAAATATTAAAAAGAAGCTAGAGTTGTTCTTTCACTTCCCACAAAAAAATAACTTTAATAAAAGTAACACTGAGGGAACAAAACTCATTAATGTGTGATCCTAAAGGAATTAAACTTAATACAATGAAGAAAATCTCTGCTTTTCCTTCTAAAATTGCCCTCTGCCAGAGAAATAACAGGTAACAATAACAAAGGGCCAATCCTTTACCTTTGAAGCCTCATCCCCATTTTGTGTGGCGCTAAGTATGCACAACTGATCTCCCCCATCTGAAACCATGTAGCAACTAAGCAGCCAATTGTCCATGTACTGAAAGAATATCACTTCTCTGACAGATACAGTACATGTACCACATGCTTCTTATGTGTCTGTTACACAAAATGGACCCTCATTGGGCTTACTTTAGACAGAATTCAGTCATTTTAATTCATGTAATAGAGATTTTTACATAAGCAGCCAGGTTAAGTGTGGCAGAATCATGAAGCCCAACACTTTGTACTCTTTCATACAGATTAGGTTGTATAACTTTCTGCTGGTAGAATCTTAAAGATGTTTACTGTCTAACAGCTTTGGTCATGTAGATATAACGTGTACATATTCATATTAGAAACCTCAATAAAACCCATGGAAAAAATTCACATGATCTGTGGTCTGTTAACAGAATATTGAATCTGCATGAAGCTAATGGGAGTCAACCCTATCTCTAACTACTATTATTAGTACACACTTCCTTTCTGACAAAGAAGCAGGTGTACGTGAGCGCATGTGGGAAGAACATGAGGGAATTCTGCTAGAGAAAATTTGTGAATCTATGCTATTATAAAATGTATTTCAGTGATAATATAAAACTTATGAACTAGATAAGGACCTACAGTCAAGATTTTATGACTGTACCAGTTTATGAAGATAATACTAACAGAGGTCACACCCAGATAAAGAATGTTCCTGTACAGACTGTTTATATTCAGACTGCTACAATACAAAGCCTATTAGATAAACTCTTTTGGAACATAGTATTAACATGATTCTTAATCTTCTACTACTATTTTCATATATACCGTAGTTATTTGAGAATCAGCTGCTTCATAAAAACTTGATTGGCTGACAATCTTGTGGAAAATGCTATGATTTCAGTTCAGAACTTACTCATTAAAGGATGAGTTTTAAAAATAAGTTTGTATAAATATAGTAAAACAATAATTGTATAGTGTGAAAGAAAGCGTTGGAGCAGGTTGGTGTAAGGAAGCATACTAGACATAAGGTGCATGTTGCATTTAATTTGAAATTATATGTTTGATTTAAGGCTAATTTCAGTCTTTGCTTATGAAAGTGAAGTGCTGTGGACCCTGGTGCTATTCTATTTCTTTTTTTTTTCTTTTTCCTTTTCTTTTCTTGGTAAATCAAATCACATTTTTATGATCATATTGCTATTTATGAAGGGGAGGGGAGATACTCATCATTGGATCCCCATGGAGCCAGGATGTGGCACTGCCTGAGCTCTTCTACTCTAGGACTCTGATTTTGCAGGGATTTGTTGCTTCTATAGCCCAGTCCTCCAGGCAGGTCAGTTTTCAGTTCAGTCCCCTTGCAGGGTAACAGAATAATCCAAACAAGGGATAAAACAACCTTTCTGCCAGGCCTTTAGCCCCCTCTGCTAGTCAGCCTTTGCCGCTTTTACTCCTGAGACACAGGCTTGTCCCCAGCCCACAGAGGACCAATACCACACCCGAAGTTCCTCAGTCCACCCTCGGCTTCAGCTGCCAGAGGATTGTCCTCTTTGCCCTTGTCAGTCCCTCCTGCTTCAAGGCCTATTGCAGGATTCTTCTGTGCTCTCTCAGCTAAGCATCACCACTCAGAGACTTCTCCCTGGAGGCCCTTTTTCCCTCAGCAGGCTCCCAGTTTTTTTTCCCCCTCCCGGGGAATTTCCTGCTGTTTCTGCCTTATTAGTGGCAGCTGCCTCACCCTCTTAACTGGCAAAACTGGGAAGCATCTGTCCTAGCACAGGGGTACTACACCTGTTTTATTTAAAGGGACCAGACATTTTGTGACACTTGTATTTCCTCTCTTGCTGGGGAAAAATAACCCAGGCCTGCTCTCTTCTCTGGGTTCCAGCCCAGAGAGCCTGCATTCAGAAGCAAAGGATTATTCTTTACAATCCCTCACTGCTTCCTTGGGCTACTCCTACTTCTCAGTTTTTTCATCATCATCTCTCACCAGGCTGCAGCCTCTATTACTCATGCTCTGGTGTTCTGTATCCTCACACAGTTTTTCCTCCTGGCTCCAAAGTCCTCTCTTCTAGGTTCCTTTGAGCCTGCCTTCATAGAGCAATCCCTCTCCTCTTCAGCTGGACTTGATACTAAATTAGGTCTGACCTACCCTAACCCAGCTGTAACGTGGTGGGCTAATTAGGCCCTAAAGCTCCTTTTACCCCTTTATGTGCCAGTGTTAAGCATTACTTTCCCCCATTTTTAACATCTCTATATTTCAGCAAGCAAACCCCAGAACAGGAATCATGCAAAAAAACAAAAAACAAAAACCAAACCAAAACAAAACCCAGAGGTTTACATTTAGGAATGAAGAACTGATATATGACCAAAGTTTATCATATGGTGGAGTGACTGAGTTGGCTCTAGATACACATGCATTAATCTTCAAAAAACAAGAAAAGCATTGACTTGTTATAACCAGAAGAACACAGATAGAATTAAATTTACTAAAGACTCATATGTCCCTTCCTGCTTCAACCACTGTTTCAGATGACATGTGCCCATGCTGATAATGGATTCTGCTTGATAACCATCCAAAGCAGTATGGAGTGATGCATGTTCATTTTCATCATCTGAGTCAGATGCCACTAGCAGAAAGGTTGGCTTTCTTTTTTGGTGGTTTGGGTTCTGTAGTTTCCGCATTGCTCTTTTAAGACTTCTGAAAGCATGCTCCACACCTCGTCCCTCCCAGATTTTGGAAGGCACTTCAGATTCTTAAACCTTGGGTTGAATGCTGTAGCTATCTTTAGAAATCTCACATTGGTATCTTCTTTGTGTTTTGTCAAATCTGCAGTGAAAGCGTTCTTAAAAATGAATAAAATGTGCTGCGCCATCACCCGAGATACTGCATCAGATGTAGTCTCATCTCAAAAAAGATATACTGGCATTAGAAAAGATTCAGAGAAGGGCAACTAAAATGATTAGGGGTTTGGAATGGGTCCTATACAAGGAGAGATTAAAGAGGCTAAGACTTTACAGCCTGGAAAGAAGGAGACTAAGGGGGGATATGATAGAAGTATATAAAATCATGAGTGATGTGGAGAAAGTAGACAAGGAAAAGTTATTTACTTATTCCCATAATACAAGAACTAGGGGCCACCAAATGAAATTAATGGGCAGCAGGTTTAAAATAAATAAAAGGAAGTTCTTCTTCACACAGCGCACAGTCAACTTGTGGAACTCCTTGCCTGAGGAGGTTGTGAAGACTAGGACTATAACAGCGTTTAAAAGAGAATTGGATAAATTCATGGAGGTTAAGTCCATTAATGACTATTAGCTAGGATGAGTAAGGAATGGTGTCCCTAGCCTCTGTTTGTCAGAGGGTGGAGATGGATGGCAGGAGAGAGATCACTTGATCATTACCTGTTAGGTTCACTCCCTCTGGGGCATCTGGCATTGGCCACTGTTGGTAGACAGGATACTGGGCTAGAGGGACCTTTGGTCTACCCAGTACGGCCGTTCTTATGTTCTTATGAGACTGCTATATCATTAAATATATAGCAAAATGTGGGTAAATCAGAGTAGAAGACATACAATTCTCCCCCAAGGAATTCAGTCACAAATTTAATTAATGCATTATTTTTTTAACAAGCATCATCAGCATGGAAACATGTCCTCTGGAATGGTGGCCAAAGCATGAAGGGGCATATGAATGTTTAGCATATCTGACACATAAATACCTTGCAATGCCGGCTACAGAAGTGCCATGCGAATGTATGTTCTCACTTTCAGGTGATACTGTAAATGTAAACAAACATGTTTGTCTTAGCAAGTGACTGAACAAGTAGTAGGACTGAGTAGACTTGTACACTCTAAAGTTTTACATTGTTTTGTTTTTGAGTGCAGTTATGTAACAAAAAAAATCTACATTTGTAAGTTGCACTTACATGATAAAGAGATTGCACTACAGTACTTGCATGAGGTGCATTGAAAAACACTATTTTTTTGCCATTTTTACAATGCAAATATTTGTAATAAAAACAATATAAAGTGAGCACTGTCAACTTTTTATACTGTGTTGAAATTGAAATCAGTATATTTTAAAATGTGGAAAAACATCCAAAAATATTTAATAAATTTCACTTGGTATTCTATCGTTCAACAGTGTGATTAAAAGTGCGATTAATCGTGATTAATTTTTTAATCACCATTAAATTTTTTGAGTTAATCGTGTGAGTTAACTGCGATTAATTAACAGCCCTAGTCCATATGACTGTTGAAGGGAAACGAAATTTAAACCCTTAACTGACCTTTATTTTGTGAGGAAACAAAATCTGCTTTGAGCAAAAGTTTTTCTCATGACAGTGGAACCTCAGAGTTGGGAAAACCAGAGTTATGAACTGACCAGTCAACCACACACCTCATTTGGAACTGGAAGTACACAATTAGGCAGCAGCAGAGACAAAAAAAGAAGCAAATATAGTACAGTACTGTGTTAAATATAAACTACTTAAAAAATAAAGGGAAAGCAGCATTTTTCTTCTCCACAGTAAAGTTTCAAAGCTGCATTAAGTCAATGCTCAGGTGTAAACTTTAGAAAGAACCACCATAAAGTTTTGTTCAGAGTTATGAATAACCTCCATTCCAGAAGTGTTCATAACTCTGAGGTTCTACTGTATTATTATTTGTGTTCCAGCAGTGCTTATTGATGCCTGTAGATGAGCAGACTCACCCCTGCGGCGCCTCCTGCTGGTTATCCTGGGAATTAGGTCAATCCAGCCCAGAGCACCCTCTGCAGGCCGGTGATCCGCCTTCCAGCTACTGGTCCCCATGTCTGTCCCAGGACCCCGGTGCCCCTTTAACTGGGTATCCCCCTCCCAGGGGAACCCACACCCCACTATCACCACTTTGCCTCAGTATTGGCTACTGCCCATTCTCCATCTAACCCCTGTTCACTGGGGCAGACTGCAGTATCAGCCACTCATCATTGGCAAAGGGGTTTGGACCTGCTGCCTTTGCCTACCCCTGGGCTGCCCCCTGCAACTCCCAGTTCCTCTTGGCCTAATGCTAGGCCGCAGCCTGGGACTTTCCAGGCAGGAGCTTCCCAGCTCCTCTGCCTTTCCCCAGCCCTGCTCCACTCTAGGTACCTTGTCTAGCTCTCTATAGGCAGGGGGAGAGTGCTGAGCTCCTGGCTCCCAGCCTCTTTATAGGGCCAGCTTGGCTCTGATTGGGGCATGGCCCAGCTGCAGCTGCTTCCCCCAATCAATCCAGCTCTTTCCTTCCACAGCCCCAGCCCTCTGCAGGGCTGGCTCTAACCCTTTCCAGGCAGGAGCTGGTGACTACCCTGCTACAGTGCCAATTGAGATCATGGTGCCATTGTGTTAGGCATTGTGCAAACGCACAACAAGAGACATTCCCTACCCTGCAGAGCATACAATCTAAAGACACACAATACAGACAAAGGGTGAAAATGGAAACAGAAATATGAATGACTTGTCTAAGGTCAGTCCATAAGTATTGTCTAAGTATGAAATGACTTGTCTAAGGTCCCACAGGTCACTAGCAGAGCTGAGAATAGAACCTGGGTGTCTTCCTGGCTATCCAGTGCCCTATCCACTACACCACATTACCACCTCAGTCCCTCTGATGAAAGAAAGACAGGTGTTTCTCTGCAGCAAATCAGCACAGCCTATCAGTTGAAGTGCTAGCCTCTGAAAAAACTATGGTGGAGGTGCCCATATTATGACGGTCCCCTGGCAATTGCAAGAGGTTAACCATGTTAGTCCCTTTGCACTGCTTCCAAAATTCATTCTGGTTGGGTCTGCACTGGACTTTTAGCTTAAAACTTCACAACATTGCTACCACTGTACAGCAACAGTGCAGTGATGGCCAACTCCATAAGGAAGTAGAAGCAAGAACTGGGAAGGCAAAGGGAGCCTTTTTAAGATTGGCAAATATCTGAAAAACTAAGGAGATTCACACCAGAACCAAGACAAAGTTAGACAATGTCATTGTGATACCCACATTGGTATACACTTCTGAACCTTGGCAAAGGTTAGGCCACAACAGAAGTTGAATGCATTCCATCAGAGATACTTGCAAAAAAATACCACGTATCTGCTGGTAGGATAAAGTAACTGATGTTGATGTGTTACAAAGGACTAGCTGGCAGACTGTAGAGACGTTTCGAGAAAGAAGACTGAAGTGGTTTGGACACATTGTATGGATCAAAGATGCTGTGGTCATGGCAACAGACCATAATGGAGCAAATGACATATAGACAGACGGACATGGAAATACATTCCGTGATATGTCACAAGACACAACAGCATCCAATAATAAAATAATATAGCTACAGTAGGTGTGCTAGTTTAGACAAACTGCCAGTGTTTTCACAAGCAAATAAACTGTTTGCCCAGCTTTACCACAGATGTACATTGTGTTCTATTAACTAATAATGCTTGCCCATCTTTGTAAAGCACTTTAGAGACCCTTGAATGGTAGGCACTATATAACTGCAAAGCACCATTTTTTTTAAAGTATTTCAAAAAGAAATGGATCTGAACCACAAAGTTCTGATCAGGATCCATCCAAACTCTCTCAAAGTTTTGGTGTGTTCAGATTTAATGGGTTCTAGTTTGGATCCGTTATAAGGATAAGCTCAAGCCACAATATTCAGAAAGAAATTTAGACAGTTGTTTTCCCAAAGTTTGGAAGGGTCTGAATCTGTTGGATTTGGAGTGCCATTTCATGCTCATCTTCAATTCCAGTACTTCATATGTATTCAAGCTCATGCCTGGGGTCAATGGGCTGTTCCAACCCCTCCAGTCTCAGTTGCTGAAACAAGGCATATGGCAAAAGCCAAATTTATTCCCTGTTTATTTTTAAAGAGCTTGTCGTCAGGTTAGATTATTATTCTCAAATCTTTACACCAGATATTTTTCAATAATGAGCAAAAGTGGTTTATGTATGTCACATACAAGAGACCAGTATTAAAAAATATACCTGTAACAATCCACCAACTCCAGAATGAATCTACACTTAGTTTTTGTAACAGTGCCTTTCCTAAAGGTGCTGTGCATGAAGAAATCTGACATGAAAGCTATATCTATTAGATTGTGACTTTTACTTGTTATAGCAGAGAGGAGAACTACCTTCAGTGCTGCTCACCCACTGATCCACAGTTTCATGTATATGTGGCTCTAATCTCACTTCCATTACACAGTATAGATATTAAAAATTATATGCCAAGAGAATACAAGCCTGCCAGGTGCCTTCCCCATGCCCCAGAGAACATATTGGTGTACAGAGTTCTGATTATTAGTGTTTGATTTCCTTTCAAGTGTGAAGAAACCAGTTGAAGTGACATGAAGAAGCTGGGTCACGCATGAGTGTCTTCTCTGAACTAGGGCAGCAGTATTTCTGGTAACATTTGAATTATGCTGATAATTGTTTGACAAACTACATTATGAAATCAAATAACTTCAGAAACTAAAAAGCTTAAGGGGGACTATGGTCAGTTGGAAACTGGCTGACAAGAGCTGGTGCCAGCTGGCCAGTTTTGATAGGATGGTGTCAATGTCTCCACTCTATTTTATGTAAAAAGAATAAATATCACACAAACAAGTGTTTCATCAGATTGAGATAAAACAGATTCTTCATTTTTTCAGACCCAGGGAAAGAGGCTAAGACACTGGGCTGTGACGTATCCAACAGGGTAGAGGTAATACCCAGTGTCAATAAAATAAACAGCAAGTGGAATGAGAAATGAAAGAAGCAACATATTACAGATGGAAAGCCGGTAATGGATTAGATTCAGGAAACAGGCTGATTGCCACAAGACTTATTACTATTATTTTTAACATTGTGTTGTGCTATTTAATGTTTATGAGGGATGCTGATTGTAGGCACTATAGTGTAAGGTCCTCTATTTACTCCATAACAGGTACAACATAATCAGTGAAATTTAAACTTCTCCAGACACTGCCCCACCAATTGTCCCTATATTTGGACTGATGTACAAAGTTGCTTCAGAAATGGGGAAGATGCACAGTTGACCATATAGTGAGACTAGAAATGGAGGTACAAAAAAGGATAAGGACTAAGAACTTTATGATAATAGTCTTCCTGGATGTTGAAAAAGAAAACGACATACTATGGAGGTAAGGCCCCCTGTATAAACTACCCAAAATTGGAATAAAAGGGAGAAAGTTTTGGTGGACGAGGGATTTCTAAGTGACAGAACGATACAAGTCAAAGTCAGAACAGCTTTATCAAAAACTTAAAAGCTTACAAATTGAACTCTGCAAGGGAGTATTATCAGCCCTTCTTTATATTCCATTATGATAAATGACCTCCTGGAAAGTAGGCAGACAGGAACAGGTACTTCCCTTTTTTCAAATGATTGTGCTAAATGGGCTAAGCATAAAAGACTTAAAGTAGTCATGGAAAAGATAAATCAGGCACTCCAGATAATTTTTAAGTGGGGAAATGACGGGGGATTTAAATTCTCACTTGTGAAAACAAAGGAAATGCTTTTAACTAGGAAGAATTGACTTATTTCTTTGGTGAGAAAATTCAGATAGTTCAAAAATTTATGTTCCTAGGAGTAGTGTTTGATAATATATTAACTTGGAAACATAGATAATATTATGCAAAAGTGTAAAAGTAGGATGCGCTTACTTAAAAGCGTGGTTGGAAGCAAATATGGTGCAGTTAAGAAGGTAGTAATAATATGTAGAACACTGTTATGATCAGTGTTAAATCATGCATGCCAAACTTTTAGTTCAGCGTGAAAACCAACTCTTAGAAACTTGGAATTGCTCCAGGCCCAGGTTCTGTGATTGGCATGTGGCACAATGATAACACCACCAGCAAGGATTGGCTGATATTGCATTGCCTTGCACCTGATGTAGTCATCTTTTGAAGAGTGGCTGACCAATAACTGAATTACAGTACTGTACTCACACTCTTGCAATACTCCTTTTGTTAGAATATGATGACCATAAAAGGAGCAGAATTTTTTTACTATGTGCACACCTATGTTAAACTTAGCTAAATACTCAAAATAATGAAAGGCAAAGACACTCTGCTTTCTTCCCTAGACCAAAAGAAGAGCTCAGTGTAGCTCAAAAGCCCATACCTTCCCCCAACAGAAGTTGGACCAATAAAAGATTTTACCTCATCTAGCTTGTTTCTTTGCTTTTCATTGCAGTAATGGGCACTAGTAGCAAGCGGAAATTACAAATATAAAACCAAACAAGTTCTGAACAGCTGGTTCCTAGAGTATTTCAGACAAAATGGAGGGGTTTCCAGGGGCTTATATGTCTTTCCCTTGTGGGTGGAAACTCCTCTCTTCCCCTGTGTAGAATCACTACTACAAGATGGAGTTTTGTAGTCGCATGGACAAGTCACATGTCTATGCATGACTCAGTTCTTTACAGGCTGACGCCATTGCCCATGTTAGCCTGAATGTTCCCAGGAAAGCTCAGATGTCGATTGGCGTCCATCAAGGTCCATTGTTAGCTAAGTACTCCCAATTACTTGAATAACCCCTTCATACACTGTTGACCAAATCTGCCTTATGTGCTTCCTACAGCAAACACTTTAAATACAAGCATAGAGCCAACTCTCATAACTTCAGATATAAAAATGATACATGCATACAAACAGGATGAATACATTCAGTAGAACATAACCTTTGCAAAGATATGTTACATGGCATATCCAGCGTAAAACATATTCCAGTTATGTCATATCTACACTCATAAGAATATATCTATAAAGCATTATGGGGTGCAACATCACAGTTATCATGTCACAATATGCTGATTTCTGCCAGGGCAGTGCTATGTCATGATACAACATACTGAATTCTACAACATGCCAGAATTACCATGCAGCAAATGTGTGTGAGGGGGGTAATGCTGGCAGTGGCTGTTAGGACACCTAGACCTATAATGGGTGACAGTGCAGTACTTCACCCAGTAAATGCCACACCTCCATTTGGTGCAAACCCCATGCATATGCACATCAGCTCACCACACTCTCTTTTGGTTATATGATCTACTTCAGTGTCATGGCTGAGAATGCTCGCCCTGCAGCACTTCAAGGGGTGGTGACATCATTTGACTGCACCAGGAAGTATGCCAGAAGTAAATAGCAGTGAAGCTGGTGAGTAGCCCGTAGTGGGGAGGGAGAGAGAGTAGATTGCCTTCTTGCCTTTGGTGGGGCTGGTAGGTTGGGAGTAGCGGCACAGGGAGCCAGGCAAGCGGATCCTGGGAGCCCTCCCCAGCAGGCAGTGCGCCCCGTACTCGGTTGCAGGTCTCCCTGTCCTCTGGGGTTCCACTTCTCCTTGGCTCCCCTTCCCTGGGGGGGGTTCCTGGTCCCTGGGGTCCAGCTACCTCCAGCCCCGGTACCTGCCCTTGTCCTGGCTATTCTGCTTGCTCAACAGGTGTTGGAGGAACCCAGGTCCAGGCCCCTAGATCTCAGCATGCCCTCTGAACCAGCTCTAAGACAGCAGGTGGCGATACAGAGTTAGTGTCAAACTTTTCTAGCACTGCTTTGAGTTAGGTCTAGGCTGGAAAAGCCAGGAGGAATTCTTCCCCATCACCTGAAGTAGCTATCTTTCAGACCCCACCTGCAGGTCTTAAAAGCTACCTCTGGCACAGCCAGTCCACAAACTGTTTTTATTATATTTTTATTAATTTTTTAATAATATTTTTATTAATATTTTCAAATTAAAGTGGTGTCTACATCTTTTATAAAATCCAGGTTCAATAGAAATGTTTCCACTGTTAAAATATCTTTAACAAAAATTAAATAACCAAACATAGCCATGCCAGGTTAGAGGCCCAAATCTTGCAGCAGTGAGAACTTGAATATGAGACTGGCATTGCTGAGTTTAGTGACAAGTTGAAAGAAATGCAAAAAGTGACATCTTGAAGTTCTTTAAGATTAAAAACATTGGATGTTACTAATAACAGACAAATAAATTGGTTTATTTACAAAATCTGATTTTTAAGATGAGTGTTTCTTATAGATGTACGGTCTATCAGTGGTGTTCCCATAAACACAGAAGACTTCAGCACATTGTCAAAATACTAGCTTTTTAACTGGAGAAGTGTTTGGATCATCTGGTGGCTGTAATCAAACATCTTTATTTCGAGAGTATGTAGTGGTTGGGAAGTTAATTGACTTATGTTATGAATGTAGAAAAGGCCTTAAACAGGTAATTTTCCGTTTTTCAGTATGCAATACTAGATTTCTGTGAAAAACTTGTTTGCATCTCTGTTTGGTTTATAACTTATTAAAACTTTTCACAGTATTAATGCTGAAGGCCCTTTAGGCAAACTATTTGCATTTCTTTAAGAGGGGTTGTTAATAACATAAATCAAGGTGGAAAGGAATGTCTTGCAGAGGCTTTGTATGTTGCTTAAATTAATTACTTTCAATGTTATTGCTTGCACCATCCTATTAAAATGTACCCATCCGTATCTGGAGGAATAAGTACTAGAGCATAGATGTATTATTATTATTACTAGGCTAAGTAAACTAATATTTGCTTATTACTGTAGAATATCTACAGGATGAGCCATTCTTAGACTGATTCAGCAAGGTACTTAACGTGCGCCTAACTTCAAGCATAGGAATAGGCCTTTTTACTTCAAGTACCCTGCTGAATTGGAGTCTTAAGGAATTAAACTTAATTTATTTTTTAAAAATCTTGATACCTGGTTGTTTTATTTGTCATATTCTTAAAATAAACGTTTTTGGGAAATTTCAGAGGTTGTTTAATATTGTTTCTTTAAAAGTTTCCTGGTACTTGTATGCACCATCCACTAGATGTCTCTGTTCTGATATTTGCTGTACAGATATTCACAAATCACAAGTAATAGTGTTTGACATAAATATATGACATTAGCAAAATGTACATGTGTGGTAACCATGTGCCCAAGAAATATCTAGGTTTTCAAAGGACGGAATAGACCAAAAAAAATCATATTCAGATAGACACTATGGTACAACATGCAAAATGAAGTAAAGCTGTCTTGATAGTGATAATTCCACAGCATGATAGAAAAGCCACAATCTGATAAAATTAGAATGTCTAAAACGAAGATATAGCTATCGATATATAGATATAGATATTAAACCTTGCTGTATAACAGTACATGATTTGAGACACTGTTAAATAAGATGCATTTACGCTACTGAAAAATCCAGCTGGCGCTAAAAACACATAAATGCAATGATGCAGTCCAATATGTGTTCACAAAGTTAACACAGTGTGGAGCACTATAAATAGACTGATGTAGCTTTCTCAATCTGAAATGAGAAAAATATCAAAACCAAATAGAAGGATGCCCCTCAAAACTTACTAACAAATAAGGAAGAACAGTTGTAAAGAGTACTGCATGCGCGCATATATGTGTATGAGAAAGAGAGATTGTATACATTCTCTGAACATAGTGTTTGAAGTCTTGGCAGAAATCATGTCTGATGCTGAATCTGATAATGGACCTCAAAGGGTCAGCAGGGGATTGCATGATTTTACAGGAAGATACGATTTAGTGTTACATCTTTGTTGTATTTAGAAATAATAGAATAACTGAGTGCATGATACAGACCGGAAAGACTGCATGAGACAGATATTGCGCAAAGAAAAGTGTAGCTGTGGTTTTCTGAATCTAGCTCTGTTAGATTTCAGAAATTCTCCTGGAGAAGGAACTGCCTTTCCAGACCAGCTACTGAAGGAGAGAAGAGCTTAGAATCTTACAGAAGCCTTCTGTTGCTGTCAGCACCCGTGAGTTTATAGGGGACACAAACTAGAAAATTGTTCCATCTGAACAAAGATGTGATATAACAAAACTACAGAGCATCTCCTTGCAGTTTTGTAGGGAGATGGTATTGGACGAGGACCATCAAACTGTACTTATAAATCAGTGGGAGTTCTGTGAAAAATCAGTGACACAATATGGCCCTGTGAGAATATATTGTATAATCAAAGAGTCCTTTTTGGAAGAAAAAGAGAGTGCTACTTAAACTTAGGGCCAGATTTTTAAAACTACTTAAGTGCCTAACTCCCATGGAAATCAAAAGTGCTTTTATACTTTTAAAAATCTGCCCTTAATCTCTTAAAATTATTGCTATGTTTTCATTAAAAATATTTATTTCAATTTAATTGGGGATCTAAAGATTTTTCTATTTGGTATTTTGATTATAAGATTTTGCACTGTTGGTATACAACCTAAATGGAAGAGAGCTGAGAAAACTACTTAGAAAATAGTGAGGTATTAATTTGATAAAAAGAAGTTTTGGTACAAAAAGATATGAATAAGTGCTTTGAAAGTGGTAGGATGATTGTGGCATTAGGAGTGCTGATGATTTTGAAATAAAAGCAAATTCAATTATCATGCTTCTAAAGTAATTTCTGAAATTTGTAAAATACATTTTTTTAAAAAGTAATTTCTATTTTATATCTTTCCTTTTATTTTGTGGTTTCATTAACTTGTATTACAATGATTTTGTTTAACTTACCTAAACTGTTAAAGATCAAACACACAACTTAAAAGACCTCTCTATGTATTCAAATATTCCACGCTGTTCTTTATGATTTCATGGGTTATATCTTTGATATTTGCATTTTAGTGCCAATAGTGGTAGACACCAGGAGAAATACCAAACATAAGAAACTGAAATTGTAGGAAGACCTGGTTCTGGGGTACAGCAAAGCTATGAATATTCTTCCTCAATTGTTTTCTGCTCTTAAATTAAGAATGATATTGTGGTTATTATTCCTACAGATGTAAGGTGATGTCTTAGCTGCAGAATGTGCCAAAACTCAGTATTTATAACGCTTACCTTTATTACACAGATTCTTAAGGGTTCATGAAAAAAGTGACAAAGAGTCCTGTGGTACCTTATAGACTAAAAGACGTATTGGAGCATAAGCTTTCATGGGTGAATACCCACTTCATCAGATGCATGTAGTGGAAATTTCCAGAGGTAGGTATAACTATGCAGGCAAGAATCAGTCTAGAGATAATGAGATTAGTTCAATCAGGGAGGATGAGGCCCTCTTCTAGCAGTTGAGGTGTGAACACCAAGGGAGGAGAAACTGCTTTTGTAGTTGGCTAGCCATTCACAGTCTTTGTTTAATCCTGAGCTGATGATGTCAAATTTGAAAATGAACTGAAGCTCAGCAATTTCTCTTTGAAGTCTGGTCCTGAAGTTTTTTTGCTGCAGGATGGCTACCTTTAAATCTGCTATTGTGTGGCCAGGGAGGTTGAAGTGTTCTCATATAGGTTTTTGTATGTTGCCATTCCTGATATCTGACTTGTGTCCATTTATCCTTTTACGTAGGGACTGTCCAGTTTGGCCGATGTACATAGCAGAGGGGCATTGCTAGTGTATATTACATTGGTGGACGTGCAGGTGAATGAACTGGAGATGTTGTGGCTGATTTGGTTAGGTCCTGTGATTGTGTCGTTGGTATGGATACGTGGGCAAGTTGGCAGCAAGGTTTGTTGCATGGATTGGTTCCTGAGTTAGAGTTACTATGGTGCGGTGTATGGTTGCTGGTGTGAGTATGCTTAAGGTTAGCGGGTTGTCTGTGGGTGAGGACTGGCCTGCCTCCGAAGGCCTGTGAAAGCAAGGGATCGTTGTCCAGGATGGGTTGTAGATCACTGATGATGTGTTGGAAAGGTTTTAGCTGAGGACTGTAGGTGATGGCCAGTGGAGTTCTGTTGGTTTCTTTCTTGGGCTTGTCTTACAGCAGGAGGCTTCTGGGTACACTTCTGGCTCTTTTGATTTGTTTCTTTATTTCCTCATGTGGGTATCATATTTGAGAATGCTTGGTGAAGATCTTGTAGGTGTTGGTCTCTGTCTGAGGGGTTGTAGCAAATGTGGTTGTACCCTAGCGCTTGGCTGTAGACGATGGATCATGTGGTGTGTCCAGGATGGAAGCTGGAGGCATGAAGGTAGGCATAGCAGTTGGTGAGTTTTCCTGGACAACATTATACCTGTTTACACTGAGTGTCTGGAAGGTCATCTTTCATAACCTTAAGGGCTGGCAACCTTTTTAAATAAAAGCTTAAATTCTTCAGAAATTAGGTGGATTTGGCTCCTATTTTCAGCAGGGGAGGATGACCATTTTCTAGTATTGAGTGCATTTTTCAGGGCCTCTTTATAATGGAAAAAAACTACAAAAATAGTAATAAAGTGATATGCCTAGAAATGCTGTAAAAGCAGAAGAAAATTAGGCCATAAAAGTACAATTTAGATGGATCCAGATGGGTGTAGGGACTTGGAAAAACCCACAATACATCTGAAAATAGTGACTACTGTGGAGGTGATATAAATGCAACAATTGGGTCATAGGTAGAGCTAGGTGAAATCTTCCGCACAAAACATTTTCCATTCAGAAAGTGTTGATTTTGACAATTTTCTGATTTTTCCAATCAGGAGAATGAAAATAAGTATTTTTATTTCAAGTCAATATTTAAAAACAAAATTAGGTTTTTATTTCAACATTTACAATTCTAACTGCTTGGAATTTTTAATTTGATACTTTCACTTTTCCATTACACTTTGTAAATGGAAGCTAATTTGGAAATGTCAAAAACTCCTTACAGCAGAAGGAAAAATCTGTTTCTTGATCAACTCTAGTCATAGGCAGTTAATGTTGCACAGTAGCTAGAAAGAACGGGGGGTGTGGGATAGCTGACTGCATTTAAAGTTCGTATGCAATGTTGTTGTAGCCATGTTTGTCCCAGGTACTACCACACCCACTTTGTTTCAGCATTAAAAGGACACTATCAATTTCAAAATTTCACTTCTGCCTGTAAATATTTTACTCGCTCATTACAAATATACCCTAAAATTACAATAAGTGAAAGAAATTAGAAGAATAAAAGGTTTTTTTTGCAGTTTGTTTACATTGTGCATTTGATAACAGTTTAGCGTATAATCAGTTTCACTTTTAAGTCGTATATTCTGCTATCAGGTTCCCTTCTTCTTGATGTGGGGCTTTCAGGTTAAAACAAAGGAAAGATGTAAAAATAAGATGGTACGAGCGTAAAACCACAGACACTGGCAGAGGGGGTCAAGGGGTGGCATAGTACTTTATTTTTTGGTCTAGATTAAATTTCAGGTTAATACCCAACAGCAGGTTAAAGAGATGTCAGTTTTAAAAATTGATTGTTAAAGTACATTTCTCCACCTGTGCTATATATAATACCATGAATGCAATTGAAAGCCCATTATCAAATCTGTCATTATTTGAGCTCTTAGTTGAGAATATGCATTTCCTTCAGCTTGGAATATGAAAGTTAATAAAGTCAGATCTAAATTTCTTTTCTTCTAAACGTTGCTTCATTTTGAGGTTCTTAGTGCTGTAATCTTTGTTTCAGACTCGGTGGAGGGATGTTTATTTGCTTATTAAGCATTGTTTTCAGGGAGATTAGTGTAAAATTCTGAAAACATTAGTGTTTTGCTTTTTTTAAAAGTTCATTTTTACAAAATCTTATCTTTGTGCCAAATAAAAGTGGATAAGGCCTTCTAAAATGTAAACATCCCTGGTTGTACTGTTAGTCCAATTTGATGTCTTCCATTATAGCAGTAAGCAAAATATTTTTCAGAACAGATTGTTTTATTCACAAAAGAATGAAGGCTGGACACCAAGCTTTTTTTTTTCAGACTGGCTATTTGGAGGTTTTTCTAAATTAATTTCACTCATTTAAGACAAAATGCTGAAATACATTAATCCGAGATGGGGAATGTTTCTTCCGCACCCAAATCAAAGTTGTTTCAGAACTGGCTTTTGAGCAATACTTCACAGCTATGCCGATTATCAGGGTGGCCGAACTCTTTGAAGTGAGCTTGAGAGGGGCACTTCAGGTGCCTCAGGACTGCTCTGAGGTTGCAGGCTGGCTCTTTGCTTGCCTGACGATTTTAGCTCTTCCTCCACCTTCCCTTCTGGGCCCGGCACCCACCCTTGGATTTTCTTTGCGGTGGACCCATCTCCATCTGACTGTCAGACTCACTCAGAGTAATAGCAGAAGCAAATGGAAGAAAGGAGCTTGCTACTCGCATGGGCGCTAAGCGCTGGATAGCTAAAGGCGAGTTTAAATACGTTGGGTCGGCACTACCTAAAATGGCGCCCTGGCCAAGGCCGAGCTGGACCTCGGCCGGGTGGCGGAGCGGGCAGGGATGATGGCGGACCCGGTTTGGGGTCGGAACGAATGAGGGGGGCGGACAGGGGCTAGGGGAGGAGCTGAGCGGGAGGCGGAGCGGAGGATGGTGGCCGAGGGGCGCTGGGGGAGGAGCTGGCGGACTCGGAGGTGGAGCGGGCGGAGGGGCAGGCGGCGCGGGGGATGGTGGCGGACCGCGGCTGAGGTGATCAGGGCTGGGGGGCGGAGCCGGTCTGGGGGGTGTCTGTTATTCTGACACTTTGTAGCGCGAGCCCCCAGCCCAGTGCACGGTGCACTGGATGGTTACCCAGCCCCCGCAGAAGGCCGGCCCTGGGTTCTGGGCCACATGTGATTTCTGGGGTGTGATTTGGCCATCCTTGAATCTGGTGTCTATTAGGTTTAGTTTGACCAGTTTTTTCTTTGCTTCTCTCTGGCATGGAATTAGCATGTTGAAGAAAAAAATGTTCCCGAAGAAGCGAGAACTTAATTTGCAGAAGGGGTGTGTGTGTATATATATATATATATATATAAAAAATGTGTGTGTGTGTATGTATATACACGCAGATCCTTCTTCCGCAAATTAAGTTCTCGCTTCTTAAAGAGAGAGAGGGCTTGGCTAGTATACTAAAGATATTGACATTTTGTTTGTAAGTGGCATCTGTAGGCTTTGAAAAACAAAACACTGTTAAACCTCCAAAAGCCAAAGCCAGCCTAATCAGCTCAGTAAGTAGCTGTCAGGAATGACTCTTCTCACAGAACTTTTCTGTTTTTAACAGCTTTAATTGAATAAAACAATGGCAACTGCTGATAGCGAGACACACAATCCCCTGGAACCTAGAATCCCAAAGCTACAGTTTGTTCCCTTCACCAGTGCCTTGGATGCAGGATTCTGGCATGAGCTGACCCAGAAGAAACTTAATGAGTATAGATTAGATGAGACTCCGAAAGGTATCAAAGGCTACTACTATAATGGTAGGTAGAAACTGAACTTTTATTAGGCATGCCAGATTTTCTCCTCTTGTCTTTGGTTTAATTATATTTCTGTTATAAGAATTTGTACTACATGTACAAAATATTCCACAGTCATAATAAAGGATAGAAAAAAGATCACATGAGTTGTATATGGATATATAATCTGTGACTATATGAAAAACTAGAGATTCTTATCCCATTCACATTTACTTCAAGGGGAACAGGATTGGACCCTTGATTCAGGAAACTATATTTGGCCTGTTGTTTTTATTGTGACATAGTTGCTGCTGCTGTTATTTAAAAGAAACTTTGTTTTTGTTCAGGTGATCCTTTTGGTCTACCAGCTCGTTTAACATTGGAGTTTAGTGCCTTTGATATGTAAGTATCTTATGTGATTTTGAAGTTAAAAAAAATGGTGGATAATAATATAGTTACACCTGATTGACAAATCACTTATGAATATGTTTGGTGTGTATCTTCTAAGAGTATTAGCAGAATTTTAATGAGGCTCTATCCACATTTTGATATCTCAATGTGATTTTCATAATTGTCCTCACTAATGACTTTGAAAAGTTTTTCCTTTCACTCTGTTTTATCTTCCTGTGCTTTTAATCAGTTTTGTAGATAATGGCAGTGAAGAGAAGAATCTATCTACTACAGATGACAGATTTCAGAGTGGTAGCCGGGTTAATCTGTATCAGCAAAAACAACCAGGCGTCCTTGTGGTACCTTAGAAACTAACAAATTTATTTGAGCATAAGCTTTTGTGGGATAGAGCTGCCACTGGAATTATTTGCCCGCAGGAGATTGTAAATGTCACATTGAAACCTAACAAAATCATCTCAGAAAACACTGTTTAACATTGGGAACTGAAGAAAATTGTGAAAACATTTTTTTTAATGTAACTTAATATCAGGGCTATTTTAATATTTTTATGGCAATATTACGACAACCAAGTGTTCACTTATGCAGTGAGAAGTAATTCCACTGTGGGAATTACTGGGTGGAATTCGGACTACATGATCAAAATGGTCTCGACTGACTTTAAATTTTGTGGAACTTGCATGTCCTGTATATGTATAATGTACCTTTTCTGATAATCATTAAGACCTTGGTCCTGCAAACACTGCAGTCTCATGGAACTAATTGAACTGCTCATATCCATTGAATAAAGTAAATATATAAGTATTTGCAGTATTGTGGCCTAATTTACTAAACTACATATTCTACCATTAAGAAATGGAATAAAATGCATTAATATCTATAAGGAGCATTGTCTAGTTAATGTTGCTATAGGTAACAAAACTTTTGGATTTTCTGACTTTAACTGTTCAACATTAGTACTGTGTTTTATGTTCACTTTGGGATGTCTTTTGTTTTTAACTTTCCACTTTTAACTGAATCACTTTTTTTTATTTAAAAGAAAAAAATTGTTTTTTTAAAAAAGCTGTATTTGTCTCAGAGATTCCCCAAGAGACTCTGCACTGAAAATCATAGAGCTCATGAAAAATTTACATTATGATGTGACATTTGAACCTCCCTGCACCTTCTAGAGACTATAAGTGATTAACTGCAAGGATGTGGAAAATGCAGTAGGCATTGAATGTCTTACAGGCTTTTATGAATAATAGTAGTAATTTTATTTAAGAAGACCATCAGTGAGCAATACATTTAAGCAAGTGCTTAAGCTGATTCCCATTCAATAAAGCAGTAAAGCATGTGCTTTGCTGAATCAGGGGCAAAGCGTCTCCACTTCTATTAGGGGTCTGAAGTACAGCACAAAAACTTCTAAATTAAATTTAAACACTGTAAACACTTGATGGAATATTTGGGGGAAACCTAGATGACTAAGCAGTAGTTATATATAAAAACACCTCTTTAAAGACAGAATTCTCATATGCTTTTGAACAGCTGGGAGGATGCCACTGAGGCAGGTCAAACTCTACACACAAGACTGGCTATCTTCATAATCTTTGTTAGAAGCATAAAACTAAATCTTTTCCAGCTCTTTCCTGTCTCCAGTACTACAGCAGCATTTGTCATTGAGTCACGAGGTGTGCTCTAGATTTCTAAGCCTTCAGTTGATCAAATCATCCTAATAATTATTGAGTTACTTGTCAAATTTGTCCATGAATGCAAGCCCATTTTTATAACTACCTGCAAACATTCTGAGTGGGACTGTCCTTGATTCACCTTCTGCCTCACTGTGATGTATATAGTCACCACTCTGCTTGGAAAATTGCATCATTGGGGCTTAGTGTGAGAGTTCCCATTGGTTACTGTTAATGAAAGTTCTGGAAAAAATGCTAGAGTGTGGTTCCAAGAGTGTCCTTGTTTCCTGTCTAGGAATGCTGCCACCCCGGCACATTGCTGTCCTGCTGTCGGAACGTTATATAACACCAACACTTTTGAGTCTTTCAAATCCTGTGATAAGAAGTCACTTTTGGAAAAAGCAGCAAATGAGGTGAGGTTAACAATTAAATACATTTACAGAGAAAACAAGATTTGGGGAAAGCTAGTGAACTACTTTGCAGTTTGAGTCCCAGGCAATGGAGAGACTATCATCCCCCACTGACCCATCTAACCCTGGCTTTGGGATACAGTTGCTTTTGGAGGAGGTAGTTTGGTATCTTCTGCTTGCTTCTGATCACCTCTGGACAGCAGCAGTTAGATGATGATGCTCGGTAGCCTCCATGCTGAGTCCTGCCTCTCATCTGTTTAATCTTAGCAGCACTCTTGGACTTACTCAGTTACTTGAATTCCAGGGAGCATTGCTTTTGTGAAACCCAGATATCAGCTCCTGCTTGCTTTTGCGATTCAGATTATCACAGTGCACTCTGGGGCGTAAGTAATGGTATGAAGACTGAGGAGATGCAACAGCAGAGAGGTTACTCAATCTGACCTTCAGCTGGTTCCACTGGAGGGGAGGAGGTACAGTTGTCTGCTCTTTGAAGAGAACTTATGCAAGAAGTTACTAAATAAAGTGAAGTGACTGAGAGAGACTTACACACGTAAAAAAAAATTTTTTTTGTTTGAATGTAATGCTCATCCCTAGATTCCCTAATTAGGTTGCCTTAGGTCAGAATAATAGAGTTTTCACCCATCTTCTCATTCGAAGTCATTAATTATTTTCCCTCTTGTTGTGACCTACTGCTCCTTTACTATGTGATGGTTATGATGCAGTAATCTTGATGATGCCTCTTAAAGAGAAGTAGAGAAGTCAAAAAATGTAACCTATCCCAGACTTTTTCTTTGTGTGTGTGTCTCTCTCTCGTACATGCATATGACATCTGCAGAGGAACATGCTATAGATGAAGTTGTAGGTCCATAAACCATTTCAGGGCCTCCCCTATGACTTGTGGATATCATTCAGTTCACCTCTGAATCCATATTTGGGGGACTCCATTATGATGTGTTTGATGGTTTGGATGTTCTCACTGCAGTCGCATGATGGGGAGTCTTTGATTTTCCACTTGTGCATCAGGTAGCCTCATTTTCCATGGTTTGTTCGGATGCGTTTCAGTGTGGTCCGAAGTCTGTGTGGCAGGTCGAAACTGGGAGGGTTGCTGGTTGGATCAATAATAATGTGCAAATTACCCAAGAGTAACTCTTGAAGGGCTGACTCCAGCCTCCTTTCCTTCTCCTCCACTTCTTTGCTTTTTCCTCCTGGATTCAGAGACATGAGGTGATCACGTGTGGTCCATAGTGGTTTTTGCAATTTCAGGCATGGTTGGGGTATGTTAACCATAACCTGATGGATGGGAAGTTCGGGGGAGCCTTTGGCAGGTTTAAGTTTCTGTTCTATGGCTATATCTCAATGAATAGCTGGAGGTTCAATGTTTGCTAATATAGAAAGCCATGGCAGATTTTTCTTAGTGACCCCTTGATACTGAAAATCCTGTCAGTCTCCAAACAAGGGCTGCAGTACTGTTTATAATAGCAACTCTTTGTCCCACAAACACCATATTCAGCAGACTGTTGTAGCGTTATATTTTATTTAAAGTGAATTTAGTAATGTATTACACCTCTGTGCATTTGGTTCTAGTTGCTAAAGTTTCAAGCTCAACAGAATGAAAGTCACCTCTGCTTCTTGTTTCTGATTCAGAGCTTCTAGGAACGCATGAAGACCAAGGAAATAACATACATTCACAAGTAAAACGTCTATTCCGTCTTATATGTTTTATTAAAGTCACAAGCAAAGTTATGATTATCCAGGCATATATAAATCCTACAAACAATCATGCACAAGTAACAAATATAGTCATACTCACATACTCAAAGGTATTTTTAGAGTCTGATGGATTCCTCACCAATTGTTAATCAATGTAGGAATGTTTCCTGCTGGAGTTTTCACGCAGGTAACTCACATGATAAAAGAGGGCTCCCTCATTGAATAAAATGAATCTGACTATATCTAACACTCTGTGCATGTGCTTTCAGGGGTGAACCCTCTTTTCCCTTATCTGTATTGTGCCCCCAAGAATATTGGAGTGCCCCATTTTACATAGATTTTAGTTCCTTTTATTCTTCATAGATTCTGTGCACCTGTACCCTGTGATCAGGACACTTGTTGGAAAAATGTTACAGTAAGGTATCTCTTGATTTTGAACAGTACATCAAGGTCAATTTTTTGTCAACATCACCTGTTGACACATCTTTCTTGTGATCTTGTGGCATAGGGTCACTCTTTGGTCACTTATGTCAAGCATTCTTAAGCTTATGGCCTAGTATTGCTAAGCTGACATCTTACAGGGCTCAGCATGTAGGTCTTTCGTTTCAGTTCTGCTTTACTTAGAAACCTAATGCATACTTTTCACTACTAAATACTTCTCAGTCTCATATGAACCTACAATTTAAATCTATTTAGCATACCATGATTGTATATAGACATCTTATGAGTTAATCATAACATCACACAATATACAATAAATGAATGCAAAAATGAACTAATTGGCTACATTTTGGGTTTGTTTCTAACTGTGCACAGCATGCCACCTGTCTGCACTTCTAGACTTTTTCATACTTGTGATCCTGCCATTGGGATTTTTGTCAGTTTCAGTACCCTACATATCGCAAGGATGAGAGATCTAGGAGAACAAATCAGCCCAGTGCTGCTGTGTTGGTTATGGTTCATCCATGTGAGGGGATGTTGCTGTAGGAAAAAACATATTAATTGTTATCATTTTTATGTGTAACTTTGTAAAACCTTCAAAATTTAAGCCTAGATGTCTGCTGGTTTAGGTTGTGTCTGTCATATGGGAGTTATAGTTCTGGATGAGCTCTGTGCTTCTGATCCTTACCTGGCAGAATGAAATTGAAATGTAAAGCCTATAATAGTAGAACTGTCATTTTTGTAATTCCCAAGACCTAGGACAAACCAAAGCTTTGTTGAAATAAATTCTCACCCCATAAGCAGACATTAGAGCATGGGCTGAATTAAGTAGGGCAAAATCATACCTAAATTACTGAGAATATTACTTAATCCTGCTTTGACACAAGGAGATGGAGTAGATGACCTCTTGAAGTCCCTTCTAGCCCTACATGTCTTGTCTATGATTAGTTTGAGCTTTTAACATATATGGAAGAAGGAAAGACGAATGAACCTCTCCATATGCTTTTTAAAATTTGTTTTATTTTATTTATTTATGTATTTTGTCCACTGACAGATATGGGAGACAATAAAATCAGGGACTGCCCTTGAAAACCCCATGCTCTTGAACAAATTCCTGCTTCTGACTTTTGCAGTAAGTAATGCAATTTATTCCATACTCTGAATAGTGAAACAAAAATAATGCCAGTGTCAGTGAAAAATAGTAATATAACTGCTGTAGTTACTAGACTGCATTTCGTACATGCATGTGCTTCTCTACAAATATAAAGGTTCTTGGATTCCATATATAAAAATAAATAATGGCAACTAAACTCCTGTGTCCAGTGAGGATAGTAAAAGTCAAGACTGATCAAAGAACCTGCAGGCTTGATTCACTTATTCGCTGAGCAATACATTTGCTGAAGAGATGGGAAGGTGAGAATAAGTGCTAAAAGAATATTGCTCAACTCTTTCATCATAGAGGTACAAACACTCCTATCACAGTATAGCTCATTCAGTCACAGGCACCGACTTTCCAAACTTCTGGGGGGTGCTCGACCCCCAGCTGTGACCCAGGACCTGCCCCCACTCCATCTCTTCCCCCAAGGTCCCACTCCCACCCTGCCTCTTCACGCTCCTGCTCCACCCCCTCCCCTGAGCGTGCCGCGTTCTCTCTTCTCCCCGTGCCTTCTGCGTGCCGTGAAACAGATGTTACTGGTGAGAGGGGTGTGTGGGGAGGGAGGGTGAGGCACTGTTCTGCAGGCCCCTCTGATGGGCAGGAGCTGCTGGGGGAGGTGGTAGGGGGAGCTGATGGGACTACCAGTGGGTGCTCAGCACCCACCATTTTTTCCCCGTGGGTGCTCCAGCCCCAGAGCACCTGTGGAGTTGGTGCCTATGCATTTAGTTGAATAGTGCATAACAACAGTTTATATTCTTATTTTGCCTTTCAATCCAAAGTGATTCACAACCCACCTACAAACACAAACGTTGTTTAGTAACAGTGAAGGTTGCATTAGAACACCCCAAGCACCCATCGTAGCCTACAATACTGCAAAAATACATAACACTCCAACAAATAATGAAAAGCAATACCCACCGTAACTTCATCCAACCTGCACTTTCAAAACCTTAATGGCCATCTCCTACTCTCTTACATCAACAGTTGGGCGTGTAGGACTGTCCGATAGTCCATTAATTTAGAAAGGTCTTCTGATTCAACATTGCTCAGGTCCAACAAGTTAAAAGTTTTAACAAACATTGGCCTAGGCAACACATACTAAAGAATGACATGCACTACACCTTAGACTACTTGATTTTATATTTAAAAGGCTTTTGGAAAAAAAGATAGGGCAGTCCAGAATTTTTTTTTATAACATGGTGGTTTTTGGAATAGATTTAACTAAACTCTGGATGATTTTTCCCTTCTCTCTTCTCGCCACTCTTACTTTCAGAGTACCACAAAACATTAATTTACCAACTACACTAAGCATTTCAAATTAATTCTACAATTCAGAACACACAATTTTTAAATAACTTTGTTGTTGCTGCCAAATTTAAAATTCTGGCATAGCCTTAACTATGGTGTAACTTTTGTGACACCACAGTGCAGAACTGAAATGTAGCCACTGCTGGTGTCAGAAGCAGCTGTTTTATACACAGTATACTGGACAGTAATGGAAAATGTTGATTAAGAGCAACAGGCCAAAACTCTACACCTAAATCAATAAACGGGAAATCATTCTTGTTGTCCGTTCAAAGCAGACAGAACCTTTTTGCAAACTGGACCAGGGTTTACACAAAGTAAGTTTCATGGTACTCCATTTACCTACCTTTGAAGGGTGAGTTGATCTGATGGAAATTGAATGTTTCACTGTAAGTATCCTATATGTTGCAATGTTTAGATGACTAAACTAAGCCTCCTTCACTAAGTTGGGTACAAATGTTTGTCTTCTGAGGTAGAAGAAAATGAGAAAAAATGGTTGTAATTATAAATGTAGGTTGATGTTTTCAAAGCCAACTAAGCCTTAGCCATGCAACTCCCGTTCAAGTTAATGGGAGCAGTGTTCCTAAATCCTCTAGTCTGCTGTGAAAATCTCCACCAAGTATTTCTAACAGTTCCAGTTAGCCCTATATGTCAGGGTTAAGTTTACTGCTTGCTACACCTTCTCCTTGCCTTTTATCTGCTTTCTCTCATGTAACTAACTAAGCATGTGCAAATAGACCACTTCTGAAATCATATACATATGCACTGAATTTAAAGGACAGATATAGTCCTACTGAAGTTAGATCTATGTGCATGTTTTTGCAAGATTAGGGCCATAGTTTCTTTTATTTTATAACTACTAAAAATTTGTAGATGTGTTTCTCAAATTAGAAGTACATACATATCTGGTTGCCTGTGTTTCATTGGTCTTCAAGGAACTTTCTTCACTATAGCTTAAAAATAGAAGTGTTGTAATGTTTAATTTTTAAGTCTTATACTTTTATCTTCCATATATTTGGCATAGTTCAAAAAGAGATTATTTTATGTTAGAACCTTTCCTCATATGAAAAAAAATATTCAAAATACTGACATCAATTAAATGTCATGAGAAGTTCATGTATTAAACTGTTCTTTCTGATGAAAAGATTATAAATTCCCAATATAAAAGCTGAATTGTGTGTTTAATCAAGTTTCCATATACTTTATATATGTATGTGTGTGAGAGAGAATGGATCTGTGTGGGGGTATCTCTGTGTCAATATATAATCTCTTAATTTACTGTAGATGCCACTGCATAGATTACAGAAAACCATGACCTTTTTAATAAAGAAATCCTAGAGCACAAATTATTTGATCTTTTAAAGATCAGGTCAAATTAAAACACTGCAGAGATAATGATCTCATAAACGGTGCTTGCTTTCACTTAATGCCTGTCTGTGCTATAAGGGAATATTTAAATAAAGAAAATTTCACCATGTTTATTCATGACAACTGTTTGTACAGAGTTGTCACTTCTGACAGCCATAGGGTTAAAAAATGAGGGCATGCAGACTCAGATGTTTTGGTCATGCAAAGCGCAGTGGCAACTATGTCGGTAAGAGAGACCAACAGATCGAGATGGAAGGAAAAAGACAGAGAAGCCAATCCAAGAAAAAGTAGTGGGATGTCATGAAGGAAGACATGTAAGCATGTGGTGTGATAGAGTATATGGCATTGAGCAGAGCACTTTGGTGGGGGAAGGCTTGTTGAGTGGACCCCAGTTGATGGGATTAATATGAAGGAGAGATAAAAGTTAAGAGGTAAATCTAGGGTGATTTCTAACTGGGCTGTACTCCACATTGGTCACACATTTGTGGTGACCATTTTAAAAGCTTTCATCCATCTGGTCTGTTTAAATAACAAAAAAAAATTAACCATATGTATGATGATGTGATATATTTTAAACTCTAGCTTTGTTCAAAAATAGAAGCAACAGATGAGTGCATCACCATAAAAGACAGTTGGTGACCTATAAGAATACGCAAAACTGATTTGTGCAGCTTTATAGTTTAACGACATTATGGTGCTGTCCAATAAAATTGGTTTGACAGTAGAAGTGCAGTAGGTTATGTCTAATGCAGGGATTCTAAAATATTTTATGGTGTCCCTCTTGGATGCAACCTCTCCTTCCATTCTTGATTGTATGGAAATCCTTACACTACATATATCTGGCAATTGTAGCAATTGTTTACATTGAAAAGTAATCTTAGGATGTTATTTCTTATATGTCTGGCTGTATTTTAATGCAATTTAGTAACTAGAAAAAAAGAGAGAGAGCCAGCCTCATGTGACCAACCATCTATCCATGGACCACCAGAAACTGCTTCACAAACTTACAGTAGTCCATGAAACACAGATTGGGAACCTCTGATGCAGTGGCTCTCAACCAGTGGCCCATGGGCTGCATCTGGCCCAGTTAGCACACTGTTGTGGCACAGCTCAGCTGTGTGCTAAAGGCTGACCTGAGTGGCAAGGTCCAGGTTCTTGGCTGCTTGGCACGATGGTGTCCAGGCTGCCGTGGCAGGGTTGGGACTGCTGGCCCACCTGTGTGGTGTGCATCTCAGGCCTTATTGCAAAATTCCAGAAGGCCCCTTGGGGTCTGGGGCTGCATTGCTATATTTGCCAAGAAATTAAAAAAATATATTTAATAATAAAAAATTATTAACTCAGTTTCCTATTGTGTAATTCTTTGACACAGCTCTCATGGTCTCCTAGTCTGCAAAATACTTACACACATTCTTAAATTTACTCCAATGGGACCGCTCACATGAGCAAAGTTAAACACTTGTTTAAGTGTTTGCAGGATTATGGCCATAGCTGTAACAGGAAGTGCTATAATCACTCAGTTTTTAAGTGACTAGTTGGGTTAGTAATTATTTGTCTTCTAACATGTGCATATATATTTTTTTTCCTCTAGGATTTAAAAAAGTATCGCTTCTATTACTGGTTTTGCTACCCTGCTCTCTGCTTCCCTGATGGCATACCTATTGTTCAGCAGGCAGTCTGCCTAGGTGAAAGGTTCTCTCCAACCCAGGTACTCAAATACCAACTGTCAAATCTTTAGTAGAGATCATTCTTTCTTGTTGCCTGTAAAATTACATATTTTGTCCTCTAACTTGCTGAGTTTTAACCAGTGTAGCTAGTTTATTTGAGTTACTGATTTTATACTTTTATTTCTTTTTTACTTTATAAAATTCTCATTTTGATGTTTTATTGCCTCTTGCAACAATCCAGTTAGCCGAAGAGGTTGAGTATAAATCATTACTGGGCTTATGTTAGCATCTTTGGACAGAATATTCAATGTACAAAAGATTTTTAAGCATTTCAGAGGCAGCGTGGTCTGGGAGAATAGGTTGTTAATAGAGCTGATCAGGAGATAGTTTTCCCATCTTATGAGAATTTTTGAGATTCTGAAAAAGTTCCCCACCCCCTACTAGGGGGAAAAAAGTCAAATTTTTCACAAGCTAGAAATACAAAAAATTATTAGATCAAGTCAGTTGAAACATGTTGATGATTTTGAAGTATTTTGTTTCAATTTTGACCATTTTTAAATGTTTTTGTACTTTTTTACTGCAAATTAATGTAAAATTCTAAACAAGAAGTTGTTCACAATCAAAAAATGGTTTTGAAAATGTCAAAATAGCAATTTAAAAAAAATCAATTTTTTTTTGAATAGTTCATTGAAACCGATGTTTTTCCACAGTGGTTTTGGTTTACACAGATTTGGCATTTTCCAATGAAAAAATGTTTCATTAAAAAATTCCCAACTAGCTCTAGTTGTTAGCCTGGTGGGAATATTGAGCCTGGGGAGGGGCTTGGTCAGCCTTGGGAGAAATTTATCCCGCTCTCTCACCCTTTTGTGTCTCTTGTTTATTGAAAATATTAACTCTTCAGGGCAGTGAATGTTTCTTGTGTTTGCACACTACCTAGCACAATGGGGCATTTCTGGGTACTGCTGCAATACAAATAATATATATTAAGAACTTTTGGGTCTAGAGAACATCATGGCTGGCCTGGAAAGAAGAAGAAGGTTGAGGGTATTCTGGATGATACCTTATCTGACAGAAAAGGAGGCTGGTATGATAGCAAGATTCTGTCATCAGCAGAAACATTTGACTGATGAACTAAAGGTCAGACTTTAGAAAAGAAGGCGGTAGCAAAGAAAAAGCTCTTGGACTGTATCAGAAAGTGTAGACATGCAGAGGAAAATCCTGAGGAAAACAGTTTAGAAAATAGGGTGACTGTTTGGCAACAGCTTCCGGCTTCTTGGTTAGAAACTGAAAGTTCACAGGAATCCAGTTATTTAATAACATTGATTTTAAATCTGTTTTCTTTACAGTTATGTCTTTAATAACTGTTTAGCTTTTTTGGTAGAATTTGAAACAATTATTTTTACTATTCTGACTAAAATGATTGTAGAGGGAGCATCTTATAGTGAAAGATGTGAGTCACTAATGAAGATTGACATTATAGAAGCGTATTGAGGATACCATAAGCCCTTTGTACTAACTGAATTTGGTAAATTGAACATGTGTTTTTAAATGATACTATTTCATCTGAATGTGTGGACTGTGGTGGAGCCTTTTTCATTGATGGCTCAAGGTAGCACGTTTCAATTTTTTCTTTTGACTGAAAATATGGTGATGGATGATCTAAAGCAGTGGTTCTCAAACTTATTTGATCGAGCCTCCCTTTTTTATGTCTGTAGTCATTTACTCCCCTTCTTCCCCAAGTACATATACCTCCACCCAGCTCTGAAGGCAGAGCGGAGAGCAGTGGCTCCTGGCTGGGTGCCCAGTTCTGAAGGCAGTGCCACATCAGCAGCAGCACAGAAGTAAGGGTGGCAATGTGAAAAGTGATATTTGTCAATATCACTTTTCACAGCAGACTTGGTGCCCTGTTGCCACCCTTACTTCTGTGCTGCTGCCACTCCAGGGCTGATAGCCAGAGCCCTGCCTCCTCAAGGTGCGGGATGGGAAGGAAAGCCTGAGCCTGGCGTTGCCTCCCGTTGAGGGATGGTGGGGAGGGGAGGAGAACCTGAGCCCAAGTGGAAGGCTCTGGCTGTCAGTCCCAGTGCGGTGGGGCTCCAGGTTTCCCCTTTATCCTGACCTGCTGCGTGTACACGGCTGTTCTGTGCAAGCACCAACCACCTGGGGCTGACAGCCAGAGCTCTTAACCAAAAACCCCCACAGCTCAGACCTCCCTTGATGCATTCCCACACTTCTGTTGGGAAGCCCGCCCCATTGTTTGAGAACTGCTGGTATAAAGCATTCCTATTGGAACTAAATCATCATAATCATTCTTCTAGGTTAGCAAAATGTTGGTTTAAAAGATATGCCTGGATTGTTTGTAGAAGTACTGTAAAAAATGTTAACACGTGACTGTGCAGGGAAGAAGGGAACTAGGTTATGAGACAGAGGGAAAGTAGGAACTCCTGAGGGGAGAATGAGTCTGTTTATTCTGTGCTACAAAGGTAAAAGAAATTGTAGAGTTACTCAATTGTACCCTTTGTTTTAACTGGAGTGAGTTATTGTTAAACCGTGAAGTGCTTTTAATGCCACTAGAAATTGGTGGGAAGCCCCATAGCGAGGTATGTGGGAGAGACGCTTGGTACAACAATGCAAACATACTACACAATGAATTTTATCATGTAACAGTGGAATACAATTAAAATATACCTCTAGAAATGGTTTAGGTGTATTCTTACAGGAATGTTCTAGGTGGTTACTAATGAGTATTAGAAGAATTGGTTACCTTTACGATAGCAATTTGGATAATAACAGCAATTGTTATATGCAGTGTTGTTGTAGCTGGCTTGGTCCCAGGATATTAGAGAGACAAGGAGGGTTAGGTAGTATCTTTTGTTACTTAGAGAGAGAAGCTTTTGAGCTACAGCTTCTCTCTCTCACCAACAGCAGTTCATCCATAAAAGATATTGCCTCAACCACCTTGCCTCTCTAATTAATAACAGTTGAGTATTTTGAAAGTAGGAAAGAAAGTTTAGTTTTTGTGGTTATTCATACTTCCTTTTAAACAGAATGGATGACTAAAGACTGTTTCTCTGAAAAAAACATAGTTTATGTAGGATGGTATTCAATGATACAGTTAAAGTGTAGATGTCAGGATCCAAAGAAGCAATTGCAGCTGACCACTGAAAACCGATGTACCAAAGTAGATAGAATGGATGATGCTGATCATTATGCTGCATCATGAATAGTGTTTACCACCATCCGATCCTGTGCTAAATATTTTAGTACCTTAAGGACAAATCAGAGCTCTTAGCCTCCTCTCTCTCTCTCTAACAATGGGACTGTTATTATTTAGGGGACTTCCATATTTGCAAGTTATTTTGGCCCTAAGAATAACACTTTAATTTTGTTTTGTCTTTTTTTCCATGTATCAGTTTGCAGCAGTGCTTCTTCTGCCTGTTTTGCATTGAAGATTATATGGTTTTAACTTTTGCATATTAGTTCTCAGATGCTTGGTTGTAGTTTTAAAAAAAAACCTATGGAATAAATGGTTAAAAACTGTTAGAATAGATACATTTGTGTTCAGGAAGTTAAAAGAAAAAAAAGTATTACATATTCAGTTAAGAAAATATTTTTACACTCACACAGGCACTGTTGAATTAAGATAAATTCCAACCGTCTGTTATGATATCTTTTTGCTTTCAGATTCAAGCGCTGCAGAAAGCATATGATGAACTTTGCCAGAGAGAAGGAGTTACAGCCTTGCCTTACTTTTTAATCAAATATAATGACAAGTCTGTTTTGGTGTCACTGCTTAAAAACTGGAATGATTTTTTCCAAGATCAAGAGGAAAAGGTAAGTGGAATTTTGCACATATGCTCGGATGCCAGAAATATTTGTGATGACTGTACAAACTGTTTGACCTCTCACTGGAATACTATACTGAGATCCAGTTCTTGTCCACTGAGTAGAATAGGTCAAGTCTCTGAACACTAGTTGCTCCCATTGACTACACCTGGTCTTCAGGGAGCATAGTTTTAGGCATCTCAACCTGGGTATCCAAAAGTCCAGACATCCCAAATTAGTCGATAGTTTGAAAATTTGGTACTTGAGCTCTCTATACTCATTACCCTATCTTTAAAAGAGAGATCATAAAACTTAGCTACTTTACTGGGCTGTTATAAGGATGAGTTAATAATATTTCTTAGTCACTTTGAACACATAGCATTATGTAAGTGCAAAGTCCACCTATATTATTATTTATTTGCTTGTATGCTCCATGTAGGGGAGGAGTATGCAACAATTCATTTCTATAGTTGCTGTACTAGCTTTAAGTACACCTGGAAATGTTATAACAGTGACCATCTACAAAAGAAAATATATGATCTTATTATAAATTAATAAAAAATGTTAATATATTCAGCTTGTATCTTTCAAAGAACCAGCAATAATACAAGAAAAACTGGCTCCTTTTTAAACTCTACTGAAAAAAAAAATCTGTATTTGAACAGTGTACAGTTAAGTCCTTCGAAGTCCTGTAGATGTGATGCAGGCTAAATGTTGGTCAGATGAGGTTGGAATGATTTTTGTTGTTGTTTTTGTTGTTACGGGGAAAACATGTCTCCTTTTGAATGCAAAAAAAGCACTCTCCATTCCTTGGAGCCACAAGAGAATTTCCATCCTGATAATTCGTAAAGCAGAAGGCATCAAGGCAACGGTTGACCAAGCTAGTTATGCATTATGTAGTACTTATCCGTTCCATTTATCATCATCTTGTCCAGGTGCCTAGCTTTAATAGAGCCTTCTGAAA
Source organism: Gopherus evgoodei (assembly GCF_007399415.2). Taxonomy (NCBI): domain Eukaryota; kingdom Metazoa; phylum Chordata; order Testudines; family Testudinidae; genus Gopherus; species Gopherus evgoodei. Next base: position 91,637,588 of record NC_044328.1, read on the forward strand.
TTCTTCAGAGCCCTCTTTATTTTGACTAACCTTAACTCAGAGCCTTGAATAGTTTTTTGCTTTATAATGCTAAAAATTTACTGAGGAGCAAAGCTCCATAATAAGGCTGAGGGAGAGCTAATTGTGCAGGACAGAAGTCTGTAAAGCAATTCATATCTCACACACAGGGAAGAAATTAAAATAGTCATTGAAGTAGTTCAGCTCTGTTTTATAATGTTTGAGCTCCAATCATTTCCTCTGCTTTATCCATTCTTTTTCTAAAATAAGGAAAATATTGTATTGTGGCTATGTAGGTATTATTTTGAAATAAGGAAACTTTAAAGACTAACTTTAAAAAGTGGCACTGATAGAAGCATGCCCTATCAGATGAAATATTTCTCTATATGAGAGAAGCCTATATCATACAAAATAAAGTCCTTTCTTAGTGTTCAGTTTGGAGGGCAGTATCTGAGTTCTGTGCTTAAATCCGTTAATAAAGGATTGCCCTTGCCAGTGACTTTACCTTTACATTGATTGACCCAGCATCTATTATCCTGTCTCCTTTTGTATCATCATTATCCACCATCCATCAATATTGCTTATGAATCAAGGCAATAATCTGACCACTTGGTAGGCATCTTCAGGTTTTGTTAAACTGCTTTTTGGGCTTAGATGAGGAAATGCATATGGCGCACTGAAGTACAAGTGAATGTTAGGTGGCCAAAATGAACAAAACTGGGAGCTGCAGGAAACATTAAACTGCGTGAAATGGCATACAATTTATTATAGTTTGGCAGGAATTGTTAATTACTTTTTAAATGCCATATGTGATTTCTTACTGACATAACATGTAAGGTAACAAGATACACTGACAGCTATTACTGCGAATCTTGTGCTGTTATGCATAGAGTTTTCAATGGGGCTATTTTGTTTGCAGGTGACAGTTGGAGTTTATGATCCCTGCAATTTTACACAGTATCCAGGATGGCCGCTGAGGAACTTGCTGGTCATGGCAGCACACAGATGGTATTGGTTTTATCTTTTATTAGATGAGCCCTTTTTTCAGCCCTCCTGACTTATACAACACACCCTGAACCTTAACTTTGTCTGAAGTATGCAAAAATATATGCAAAAGTGAAAATAAAAAATTACTAAGAATGTGTTGGAAATGGATCCCTTGAATAGGAAATAGATCAAAATAACAAATTTCTAAGGTTTCTGCATATTTTTGCAAATTTTAGTGGGCAAAGGCCAGGGACCCAGCCTGTTGCTACTTCTATATAGTCTTTCACTTCTTGGCTGCGCCCCCACATTCTTAATGGTTAGTTTCTAGACTTTGAGCCCTGTTTTTAAATTCTCTCCATTCCAAATCTTTCCAAAACTTAACCTGCTACATCACATTCCAGAGCAGAGATTTATTTCTGAGAAGTTTGAGAAAAGTAAAAAAAAAAAAAAAAAAAAAGTAAAAAAAAAATCCTCTTTTGGGGTATTTGGAGTAGAGGAGGGTTAATAACTGGGTTTATAAAGGGAACCTACCTTGGACTTAAACTAAGGAGTAGCTACTGCCACTTCATCATGTAGCAGATTTCTACATGAGTAGAAGCAAAACCTGAAAGGCAGTCTAGTCTCTGGATTTGTTGTGTAGCACAGACTGATTGAGGATGCTGATGTGTGCAAGTGCCATTGGAAAGCTGTCTTGCTCCAGAGAATAAAACTGTCAAATGACCACTAATGGTACATGAGCTAAAGTCTGAAGAACACATACTCTAAAGTTCTTCTGCTTTGCCTGATTGAACATTTGTTTTTGGTTTTTCACATTGTCATCTTTTGCATTATAAAATACCATCCATCTAAGATTGGGTTGTTTGATTAATTTAAGCTGCAACTTCACATTTTTGGTGTTCTAGTAATGCGTAATGAGACAATAAACCTTCAGTTAGCCATGTTAACAGTGGCATTTTCCAGGCTCATATGTGAATGATAGCATAAGAGGGTATATCCATGTGCATATCACTTATCTGTGCAGCCTGTGGGGATATGAGAATCCCAAATTCCGTTATTTGCCAAACACCTAATTCTTTTACTTTGATGCTCAGCAGTGAGTGAATATGAATAATGGGTGCAGAGCTTAGTTGGTGAAGGGGGAAGGACAAAAACTGAATCAGATCAAGGATTTTGAGGAGCGTGCTAAGTCATGGAGGAGGTGGAATGGCACCTTCTGCTGCACTGTCATTGCAACTTTATTACATTGTACTCTGAGGCTTCTCTGGTCATTATGCCTCAAAACACTGTGCAGATGGGTAGTTAACAGTGGGGAAGTCCTGAGTGCAATTTCAGTGGAGCTGCACCAGTTTCCATGTAACAGTGGACTGTTTTAGGTATTTTAGGTATGTTGGGTATGTTGGGTTTCTTCATATTTGATCAGATAGAAATATGGGCACATTATTGTATATGAATCTAATACCAATGGAAGATTTGTCATAGTCTTGAGTTTCCAAAGGATTAAAGCTGTATGACACCAGAGGACTAATAAAGTGAAGTTCCTGCTTGAGCATCTTTCTTTTCTGCTGAAGGAGTGCCAGATCTTTTATACCTTGCTACAGATTTATTTATTTTTCAATGCCAGGGGTAGCCACCTCCATTCAGTTGAAGTGCTCTGCTTCAGAGACAGGACCATGCAAGGCGTAAGAGACATAGCACACAGCAGCATCTTTGAAATAAAGCTTCCACAGATGCCACAGAGCCCAGGTAATCCATTGTGAAGGATGACTTTCAGAATACAGAAACTGATGTTACTTGACTTCTCTTCTCTATGATCACTAAGAAGATGGAAGAGAGATTAGTGCTGCTAACTTGTTGCTGACGTTAACTGCTACCTCAAATATAGTGTATCTTAAATATCAGAAGGGTAGCCGTGTTAGTCTGTATCCACAAAAACAACAAGGAGTCCTGTTCAGGTTGGGGGGCTGTCTGTAAGCGAGGATTGACCTGCCTCCCAAGGCCTGTGGGAGTGGGGGATCATTTTCCAGGATAAGTTGTAGATCATTAATGATGAGCTAGAGAGGTTTTAGCTGGGGGCTGTACGTGATGGCCAGTGGTATGCTGTTATTTTCCTTGCTGGGCCTGTCCTGTAGTTGGTGACTTCTGGGTACCTGTCTCACTCCATCAATCTGTTTCATCACTTCCCCAGGTGGGTATTGTAGTTTCAAGAATGCTTGATACAGATCTTGTAGGTGTTTGTTTCTGTCTGAGGAATTGGAGCAAATGCGGTTGTGCAGCTCCCTGCTAAAACCTCTCCATCTCATCATTAACGATCTACAACCTTTCCTGGAAAATGATTCCCCACTCACAAAGACCTTGGGAGGCAGGTCAATCCTTGCTTACAGACAGCTTCCCAACCTGAAGCAAATACTCAGCAGCAACTACACACCATGCCACAGAAACACTAACCCAGAAACCAATCCCTGTAATAAACCTGTTGCCTTCTCTGTCCCCATATCTATTCTAGTGACACCATCATAGGACCCAGCCACACTATCAGAGGCTCATTCACCTGCACACCTACTAATATGATATAAGCCATCATGTGCCAGCAATGGCCCTCTGCCATGTACGTTGGCCAAACTGGGCAGTCTCTAGGTAAAAGGATAAATGGACACAAATCAGACATACAAAACCAGTAGGAGAACACTTCAATCTCCCTGGACACTCAAGAACAGATTTAAAAGTAGCCATTCTTCAACCAAAAAAAACTTTAAAAAACAGTCTTCAAAGAGAAACTGCTGAGCTACAATTCATTTGCAAACTTAACACCATTAATTTGGGCTTGAATAAGGACTGGGAGTGGTTGGCTCACTACAAAAGCAATTTTTTCCTCTCTTGGTATTGACACCTTCTCATCAGTTATTTGGTGTGGACCACATCCACCCTGACTAACTTAGCCTTCAGCATTGGTTCACCACTTGTAAGATAACGCCCTTCTCTTTATGTGTCAATATATATTTATGCCTGTTACTGTAATTTTCATTCCATGCATCTGAAGAAGTGGGTTTTTTACCCATGAAAGATTATGCCCACATAAATCTGTTAGTCATTAAGGTGCCACTGGACTCCTCATTGTTTTAGTGCATCTTAAATTATTCAAATGTCTGTCTGAAGAAAATAGTTTTTTCTTCTAGAAGGAAAGAGGATAATTTACTTTGAGAGTAAGGTTCTTTGGTGTAATCACCGAGCTTTTATGCTCTCATTTTAATTACAAGAATGATACAGCAACAGGTAATTGCTGTCACAGTGCATACATTATTAATGTATGTTGTCATTTCTTATTAAAAGTGTTTAATCACTAGACTACCAAAAATACACACAATCATATTAAGTGCGTGAAACAAGTTACTTATGAGAGTACAAGGTGGATTTATAAAACCATAAAAATCACAATTTTGGTATGTTTGGAGTTTGAGGTGTTTTTGTATCTGTATTTTCTGGTATTAAGACCTGAAAGAAATTAGAGCAATGCATTGGAAATTTGGGAAACCAGGATTCAGTTGCTATTGATAATATTGCATCAGAACAGAACAAAACTGTTTATAGGTCCTTCATCTGAGAGTCTCAGAGTATTTCACAAATAATAGTTAAAACAAAAGTCACCATCTATGCAAGGTCAGCAAAGTGGTATTATACCCATTTACGGATAGGGACACCAAGTCATGGAGAAGTGAAGTGACTTGTCCAAGATCATTTAGCCCCCAGTCCTGCAGACAATCATGCATATGCACCACTTTAAACATGAGTGTAACTCTTTGCAGGATCAGGACCTTAGCTAGTCTTTGTCAGAGCTGGGAATAGAACACAGATGTTCTGGTTCAGATGCCTCTCTTCTAGCTCTGAGAATCACACTGTTATTTATTACTTATAAGAAGCTTAACAAATACTTGGGAAAGATCAGTGTAGATATTATAATAGTCAGTTAACAAGCTTACATTTTCAGTCTCCATCTGTAATATTAAATATTGCTGATCAAAAGAACCACACATACTTGTTTTTGTAACCTTTCTCCTCCCCTTCTCTCACTCCTTCCCGTGTCTTTTCTCTGTCTCTAAAGTGCCTAGCACACATCTGTAGATCCCAAATTTAATAATCACATACAGGAGGCTTCAGTTTAAAAGCTGATATAGGCATGTGTCTGTGGGTGAACAAGATTTTTGGTACGCTCTTGAGTGGATCTAGAGTCCTGCTGTCCCCTGTCCCAATGGTGTCCTTAGGAGAAGACCCATCTGTCTTGACAATGGCCTGGGATTTTGATGGTTAATTCCCAGCCCGAGTCCGGAGACAGCGCAGGGAGACACTCGCAGCTGGAAACTAATTAGGTGCAGCTGAGTCTATTTAGGTTCAGTATGTTAGAGGTTCTGCCTAGACAAGCTACGTCTAAAAGCATATTAGCTAAGACTTTTCAACTAACGTGTTTTAAAACACTAGAATAAACAAAAAGCAGTGTGCAGTGCAGACAATATGAAAAAAGGGACACTTTCTACCATTTTTTGCCATACAATAGAATCTCTATTGCAGTGAAGAGTTCTGTTATTTAACATCCTTAATGAATTGACAGTTTTGGGAAAGGTAGGTGGGTTGGTTGGTTTTTTTGGTTTGGCAAGGTGGAATTTAGGTTTTTAATATCATGGAGTTTTTTGTTTGTTTTTTTCTGAAAAGTAGATTGTCCAAAAGCTGTTGGATGGGAGAAAAACCAAAAAGGAGGCATGGGTCCAAGAATAGTGAATCTGAGCGAATGTATGGATCCTAAAAGGTGTGTGGTGGTTTAAAAACATTTATAATCTGATCATGCCTGAAATATACCAAGCTTTGAGGGTATGGGGAGCGAGAATGTAAGGTCCAAAGGCTGCCTGGATCTTAAATGTGCTTTGTCAGATAAGAAAATATAGTTGTGACAATGTTAGTGCCCAATCCATCCGTTTTTACCAGGTGCAATGCATACTCCCATGAAAGGTCCCATTGACAGCGGAACTTCACAGAGTAGAAAGCACCATGCTTAGTAATAGGTGCTTCCAGGATGGGGCACTAATTTGGAAATCTAGATTAATTGCTTTTTAAAGTTAAGTTGAATGCAAGCTGTATATCTGTGTAACTGTGTTTCTGTGCATAGACCTATGTTTGTATTGTTGAATTCTGTGATTTTACTTATTGTCCTTCCTTTTTAGTTTTAACTTTTATCAGTGCAGACTCACAATTTACTTAATGGCTGGCAAGGCATAAGAACAGGTTGATTGCTGTTAAGCATTTGGCCTTGGTAACTTCCATCATTGTGCCCTTTAGGTTTTGATTGTTCAGGCTGCAGAATCCTCCTGTGAGAAAGTACATGCCCTCAACTCCTGGTGAAGTCAGTGGAAGTTGAGGGTATTTAGCACGTTGCAGTATTGAACAGTTTTAATTTTATGGATAGTTTTCCACTCCCTCTACCTCTGAGGTGTACAAGTGAATGATGGAAGAGGTAGAAAAGATGCACATAGCCCTTCCTGAGGAGAAGCTGGAAGAGGCAAAAAAAAAATGAGTGTATGATGCATAGCTGTACACAATGACTGGATGTAATATAGTGGAGCCCTCTGCAAAGAAGAGGTGATAAAAAACAAATTAAGACTTACGTGAGACTGAAAGAGGGGACAATGCTGAGTGTAAGGAGGGCTGGTTCTGGCAGAAAGAAGGCTCCTGTATATGTTATGTATCATTCATCTCCCTTATGGATAAGCTGCTGTAATCTGCTCTGCTCAGAACTTTAAAAGCCTGATACATTGCCCAGCCAGCAAATCCAACATAGGCTGCAAATGAAATTGGTTAACTGCTTTGGTATCCTTTAAAGCGTCCACACAGCAATAAATACTGCACTCTGGAGGAAAGGCATGTGTAATAATTCTTGTGCAGTGTGACGGTGACTGGCTGAGTGGCACTAGAGAAAGAATTGAACAAAGTAGAAGGCTAGGAGATGGGACAAATTACCTGTGGCATTTGGATGGAATCTGAGGTGAAAGGTCACTTCTCATTTTCAGACTTGGGTAGGCTGTTCACTTTGGAATATAAAATGTGGATCAGCATCTTATTCAGCAGACTTTACAGGCCTGATCCAATTCCATTAACTTCCATGGACTTTGGACTTAATCCAAAGTAATTAAATCATTTTTCTCCACGTTCCCCTGCAGCATGGGACGTGGATTGCCTGCTAGAATCATCTGGGGATATCTCACCTCATCACTTCCCTGAGAGGCATTGAGCATTGGTGGCATCGTGATCTCTCCTGTTTTCTGCCTGTGGCACCTGAGAATTGAAATGCTTCACTCCAACTAGTGTCACTGGGCTTAATATAGGAGTACTTGGATGAAATATATAATGATCTGTGCTATTGAGGAGGTCAGACTGGATGATCTAATGCCCTTTCTGCACTTAAACTCTATGAAACTAAATGTCATTTTCATGGACTGCCTATTTTGGTTTATTACTTATGGGCCTCTGGAGTATACGATTTTTCCTAGCATGAAGTATATGTTTATTGGCAATCTTGTCAAATACCTAGGGAGTGAGTTTTTAAAAATACGACAATTACTGATTGTCTTCTTGTTCTTGTTTCAGCATCTTTCTAATTCATTTGTAAGAACCACAGTAAACATTTTTATAAAAGTTTATTGCGTTACTGTGTTTGGTGTATTGATTGTTGTATGAGATCACAGTAGGATAGAATGTCAAAATTTGTGTAGGTAAACAATGCTGCTGGCACAACACTTCATCTTTACCTTCTTTTTTTATTACTATGTATCTGATTAGCAAAATGTTTAGTAGAATTTATGCATAGTATCTTTAAGAATTCCCAAAGTATATGAGAGTAAATTGCATGGACTGATTAATGTCAAATCCGTTGACAAGATTCTTTATGTGTAGCATGGATTGTTATGCAGAAGCAGACTCTGTGATTTTTACTTTTCTTTTTAAGTATTCTTAGAGATGCTCATACTGTATACTGCTTTAGCTATTTCGTTAGCTAGTGCAATGTTTCCCAACTTTGGGTGTGCTCCTCTAAAGATCATTTAGATACAGATATGCAAAATAAATTGATTTCTCTGTTGTATATCTGCATTTAGCTCTGTAGTATCTAGGCACAGGTGGCTGTGAGAGGAAGAGCTCGCATGTAGCCTGCTAGCCCAAGCTTTTCCATTTTGCATCCGTGCTGCTTGGGTCAGTCATGTGAGAGCATGCACCCTTCACTAGAGAACCTTCAAAGATGCTTATCTTCTTTTTGCCTGTAGAGAGGGATGATCCATTGGTTAGGATGCTAGCCTAACACCCAAGAGACACAGGTTCAATTCCCTGTTCCGCGACAGACTTACTGTGTAACCGTTGTGACTTATTCCCTGTGTGCCTCAGTTCCCCATCTGTAAAATGGGGATAATAATAGTTTCCTACCTAAACAATAAATACAATAAGGATTATGACTGAATATAGTCTAAGTACATTCAGGATTGTGATGTAATCAGATACTTCATTGATGGGAGACATGTAAAAACCTCAGACAGACAGACAGAATGTAGTCTTGTGGTCTGCTGGGCAGGAGAGAAGGAGACTAAGAAACAAAGTCAGTGAAAAATAAATTTAAAAATATATAGAAAAAAGACAGGGTTTAAAAAGAGAAGAAAAACTGAACTGAGATCAAGTGGACAGAAAGAGAGAGAGATAATAGCTACTGGTGGGGTATATCATGAAGGGATATGGGGCAATGAGTAGGGGGAGCTCCAGCCCTCTCCCCCCACCCCAAATAAATAAATAAATAAAAATTGAGAACCAGTGCTTAGTTAGAACAAAAGGCCAGTGCTGCATTAGAGAGTATTCAGGAATGATGATGTTGTTTGTTTTTATTTCTCTATATAGGTTAGCTGAGTCATCTGTGGATCTTAATCTTAAATTGATGTGCTGGCGGTTGGTGCCTACGCTTGACCTGGAGAAGGTTGTGTCTTCTAAGTGTCTGCTGCTAGGAGCTGGTACGCTGGGTTGTTGTGTAGCCAGAACCTTAATGGTAAGTATCAGAGTTACTCCTGAAGGTAACCTGCTGTCTCTCATAAAGGTTGCTTTTTTCATCCTTGTGCTAAAGAATGGAAGAATACAATGAAATCAACATATGTATGTGATATGTGTGTATCACAGAAATATTTCAGTTTTATGTGTTTTTTTTAATTAAAAACTGCCCATATATATACAAAGGGCCAATTTGTCCTGAATAAAATAACAAATGGGTTCACAAAATCAAATTCAAACCAAAATATTTGAAATAAATAATTGTGCCAGTGAGAGACAGTTCCGTGTGATCAAAAGGAAATTTACTATAGTTAGCTTCTAAAACTGTAGTAACTTAATCTGCAGTTAAACGTAGAATTTGAATTGTGAACAAAAGTCCACGTATGCTTTTAATGCTGTAGACTCAAAGGGGTTTCTGTTACATCCTTTGAACCAAAGTCTTACAGTGTTAAATTAGTCATTACCAATTACTTGGATTTTTTTTGTTTGTTTAGGGATGGGGAGTCAGACAGATCACATTTGTGGACAATGCAAAAATCTCCTATTCCAACCCTGTACGGCAGCCTTTATATGAGTTTGAAGATTGTCTCGGTGGTGGGAAGCCCAAGGCACTTGCGGCAGCAGACAGACTGCAAAAAATATTTCCAGGAGTGGTAAGAAAGATATTTTGGTGGTTACATCTCAACATATTGAGAAGACAGCTGGCCTTAAATAGCTCCATAGTATACCCTTGCTCCGCTCATGTTAATGCTTAAAAAGAAAAGGGGAGCAGGAAACTGAAATGCAGATTTGGAATTGTTTCCTTCTAAATCCTAAAGAGTTTTCTTCTAGGCTGGTTTTCGCCCTAACTCTTTCCTTTTTTTTTAAAATAGTAAGTAGCCTGATTGTCATTGAGTAGTCTGAAATACATAGTTTTCTATTAGATCAAGTGATGAACTGCTGTTGTTTTCCGATGTTTGGGAAAGGTTCAGAAAATGATTTGATGTAACAATAGGGAATAGAGTTATAAAGATACAGAAGATGTTGTTTTAAATTTGGAGCAGTTACATTTTCCCCACAAGCTTTACTGGAAATATATTCATAATCCTCATCCATGCAAACACGTATGTAGATAAGTTTATACACCTGACTACCTGCATTGAGTTCAGTGGGGCTATTCATACATGTAGTTAATTATGTGGATAAGTGTTAGCAGGGTCAGTTTTTGCCCATATGAATACATGAGCCTTGAGACATGGCAGCAAATGCTGAAGGTGTCCAAAAGAAATTAGAAAGTGTGTTTACAGTGATCAAAGTATTAGAAATAATGATTTGGCAAAATATTTCACTAAAGCTTGGTTAATTTAGCAACATCATTTGAGCTTAAATTTTGTATCTCGGCCAATGTATCTAAGCTAGATGGAACACCATTGGACCAATGGATTTGGATCTTTTTGTTTCTTGAGAGCAGCATTATTATTAGACATTGGAATTACAGGGTTGGAGTTCACAATAGTCAGTAAAAACAGCTTCTTCTGAAAGCTGCTTCAGAATGGAGGATTATGTGATTTTGAATAAATATGGGCATCTTTCCTAACATTTGTAAAAGAATCATGACATTCATACAGCAAATGCTGTTAAAAAGGAAGTGTTGGGGGTTGTCAGAGTGCATATAATCTGGGAAGGATTGTGGGGGAAGAAGTGAAATGTAAAGTAGTAACGTAACACAATTCTACTATGTGAGGTGAGAGGTTAAGGCAGGAGGGGATCTTGTATTTTATACTAAATATGTATTTTTGTGCCTTCTTCCTCTCTGTGGAGCATACATACAAGACTGTTCACAGGATTTATTACCTATCTTATTAAAATGTTTATATATATTTTTGCAGGTATTATATCCTCTAAATAATAAAGCTTTTTTTAAAGTGTGAAATAGTATTATCCTGATTCCAGGTGCGAGAACAAACTTCTGTATATTTTTAATGTCCCTGTTGTCCACATTTTGCTTCTATATTATTTTTTAAGATTGATATTGAACAATTAGAAGTAGAATCTGGCCAATAATAGGGATTACTGAAGTATTCAGTTTGTGTGATCCATGTAATTTAAAACATTGTTCTCAAAAGCAACATACTCCTTCTCTTCTCTTCTCGTAAATAATCTGTAATGCTCCATTTATACTTCAGATGTCTGTATTTCTTCTTGGTTTGGCTACTGCAAGTGATTACTTTTTTCTGAATCCCATAACCATGGGGACTTTCCAAATATTTTTCTCATCTTTAACTGTGTCCTTAATATCTTCAAATTATGTCAGTACTCATTATTACTTTAATGAATTCAGCTTCATGTATGCTTGAAACCATTAACTATTCTGCACACTGTATCCATTGTGGCCTTGTCTAGAGGGCTGGGCCCTGTTCGCTCTGATGTCCCACCTGACTTCCATTATGTTATTAACATGAGGTGAGAAAAGGTGGCCTTATGACACAGATAATTAAGAATATCCTGTTTTTGTAAGGAATGTGACAAGCTGAATTGTGAAAATGTCTGTTAGACTTTGGTACTTTTTCCTCACTACTCTTTGGTTTTAGGCCAGAGACTAAAAAGGCTGGTGGAAATGTGGGGCCTGGCTGCTAAAGAGTGTCCCTTGTTTTAGGTATCAATTTAGTATTTTGAAACTGAACATGTGAACATAAAATACTGAGCAGACAGTCGGTGAAGGGGTGATACTTTTAATAAAATTATTCATGTGTCCCAAGACCTGTGGAGGAGCAGGTTAAGAAATGTGCATACACACAGTGGCTATGCAGATTTCCATAAGAGATCAGCACTTGTGTCTGGGTACAGATTTTCAAAAGAGCTCATCACATGAGATAGCAAATTCTTTTGTAGATCTGGCCATGACTGTGACAGTAGAAGCTGCAGAGCACACCTGTGTGGATATACAAGCAATGTTGAGAGGGGAGTGGGCAATTCTGACACATGACTTATGCTGTCTTGCCTCCTGTTTTCTACAGAATCGTGAAGAAAGGAATTAACTGTGGGAAAATATTGCTGTAAATATATGTTTGAGATAATTAAACTTCACATTTGATTTTATATGATATACAGCCAGTCATGGAATGATTCTTTAATATATAAATATATTCAACTCCTTTTCTAATTATTATTAATTTCTTCTATCCCCCTTCATTATTAATAATAAAAATAAGGATGTTTTAAATATTATTGAGAAGCATAAACTGTGTGACATTGCTCTGTTACAGCTGCTCATACCCTACTCAATTAAGTAGACCTTATAAAGAAGCTTCTTTCTAAAGTTTTGGAAATATGTTTTAATTATTCCAAGAACTGACGTACTCAGCTCTACCAGCATATTTCTTTTCTGCTTCTATTTCTTGATTGATGAATAATTATGGAATTACAAATTCCCTACTGCCATTCCAAGTATTAAATTTGGCAGTAGATATGAGATGAGTTATCTAATTATGAGAAATGAAAGCTGTTTGTATTTTATTTTAACTCTTGGGTTGCCAAAGATGTTTACACACACCCTATTGTTGTTGTTATTATTATTTATTTATTTTGTCATGCAGTACCACCTGAAGCCTCAAGCACCTATAGTTCCATTGTGTCAGGCACTGTACAGCCAAATAGGAAAAGACAGCCTCTGCCACAGAGACCTTATGAGCCAAACCTTACCAGCAACCTTTTTGTGTCCGGCAAAATGGGAAAATACACAAATATTATACTACATGAGTCTGTAATAATTCTACAGCGCTCATATTAGTACTTTTAAAAATAAAATAAAACAAACACTTTGCCAGTGAAAGGAAGCACAAATTTGCTTTTGTTCAGATATCACACTTGAGCAAAACTTGTCTCTTTATACACACAAGGACTTTCGTGAGTAAACATTTCACAGTTGTTTGATTTGTTTGGTTTGTTTGCTGCTTTGATTCTTCCCCCCGCGCTCCCCTTTATTCCAGGCATGCTTGGGGAGGTCTGTTAAATCAGGGCTGCTGTGGCTGGCTCAGTATGCAGATTGTGGTACATAAGATGTATATCTGCCTAAGTGACTAGTAATTTCTGCCAACATATTTTTCATGTTTAAAAAAATAGGAAATTCAGTGTCAAAAACTACATTAACACAAAGTTAAAATTGCTTGGTGGTGAGAGTGAATGGGTTGTAAAAGGAGATGAAGAGCTTGTACATTTTACCAATTGGGATTGGCAGAATAATGATGTGTGTTTTAATGGGGCATATTTGGGCATTGCTGAAAGAGGGAATGGGCAACCTTAACTGTGAATTTCCTGGTTTTCGGAAGTTTGAATTTTGCTCAACGCAGCGTTCTACAAAGGGATGACATACCGCCAAGTAATGTTAACTCTGTGGTAATGTATTTTTTTGCTGTTGAATTAATAGTTTAGTTTAATTGTTGTCTTAAGTCTATATTGTATATAAGTCTCTGTCACAGCTGTATGCTCCATCCAATTATAAAATACACATACAGTGCTAAGGGTGTAAACACTGAGAAATAAAGCGCATCAGAGAGTTGTTACTGAATATGTACAGTGTTGCATATAGTATATATGACATAGTACTGCCTGTTTTTTAATTTCCAAGAGTCAAAATCTGGTCCTAGTGCACAGCCAGATTGACTGAGGTGTGTGCATAGGATCTTACTGTAAAGAATCCCACGTCCACTCTTCCCCCTCAGGTATTCCATGTCAGCTGCTGCTTTCTTAAGGCCCTCAGTAGCCCTCATTGATATTATGCTTTCCTAATTATTCCCCTATAGGGGGAACGGACAAACCTGGCCAGCTTCCACCTTGGCCCCAAACCTAACCTGTACAATTCTGTGGCACACAAGTGGTGCAATACCCCTTGCATAGGTCCTGGGAAGTCCCCCTACCTTACCACGTAGGGGAGCATTATTAGCTCTGCTTCAGTCAAGGAACTTCATATGCACAGAGTATGGGGGAGGAAGAGGTCACATTAATAAAAGATTTAAAAGGACATTGGCCAGATAAAAATCTACTTACTCAACAGCCATTCCTAGTCCAATGTTTGAGTAACACGCCAAGCACATATTCATACCCTAGGGTTTTGATAAGTGTAGGGTGGAGTCTTAGTGTCTAGGTTGGAACACTTGGACTGTGACACTGCTGTTAGCTGGAGACAGTGCTACTTTTACTAGAGTTCTCAGAATAGAACTGCATCTGTTTACTGCAAATTGTCCTGGTGCTTTATCAAAATTCCTGTTCAGGAGCATAAATACTTGTGAATAAATAGATTAGGTATCCAGGATTTTATATCAGTGAGGAAATAGCCAATACTATCTTTGAATATTCAAAAACCTGGACAATAATTTTAGGTGACTCTCTCCTTGTCTCTCTCCCCCAGCCATTGTTTCACTCCTAAGGGGAAGGTGGATCTGGCTTTAAAACTCTCAGCCATTGTTTCAACCTTTGTCTTTTGTACGCCTTAATTTTATATCCTGCCTCATTGAAAAGCAGAGTAGCAATTTCTTACAAACTACAAATAAAACAGAAACCTTTGAAAAAGAGCTTGAGTTTTTTTAAAGAATGTTAGATACTAATTATAGTGATACATTTAACTGTCAAGTAGAGAGAGACACCGGTGGAATAGCAGATTGATGGACTTATGCCCTTTTGACAGATGTATAGTATGCATTGAGTCATTCAAATAATTCATTGACTGCTTTCCGATAGCCATTATGGCTATTATTGGCCTATAGCATATAATTTTTTTGTAATACCCTTCCCTGGACTATCCAAACATGAAATGCATATGTTTTCAGAATTCTGTCTCCAGTAAAAACATATTCAATAGAGAAAAAGTTCAGAGGTTCATTTAACAGACCAGTTAGGTTAATGCAGAAATCCTGCTTTATCTCTTTTTTCGCTTTCCAAAGGGTTTCACCTGTGACACTATCCTGTAGCTTAGATTTTATTTATGGTCCATGTCAGAAGTAAGCATTTATTTTGTTGATGATGGGAGGATATGAATTGTGTGAGGTGGGGAATTAGAAATGCTACTAAAATTACAGTGTTCCTGAAAAATTAATCATAGCCTTCAGAAGAGGTGGTGGCTGTGCCAGAAATTATATTTGGTTAAGATTAGCTTTCTGTTTTTAAGAATATGATAGCTGGAACTAAATATTAGAAAATTGATCAGCTGTGAAGTAGTATTGGAGACTCCAGCATGTATTACTCATTTTTATGATAGTGCACATATGAACAAAAGGATCACGTTTTGTGAATAAAAGGCCAAATAACATGTAATGCAGTACAATATGCTGATGTTTCATTTTCATCCCGTGTTTAATTTGTACAGTTTTGGGTAATTGTTCAGCTTTTAAAACTCTATTTATTGAGGTGTCAATATCAGTGTAGAAAAGTATGTGTGAGACATCTTTAAGACCCTTCATATCTGTCCATCCCAGCCTCCTGCTATTGGAATTGTAGTCCAGCTACTTGTGCTGAGGTCTGAGCACAGCTGCCAAGATTTTAAAATAAATTTTGTGAGGAATAATTACTTTGAAAAGATGAAAGTCTGTGGAGACACTCAACAGGCACATGCTTATGATCACTACCCAGATGCTGGAGAGTTTTTGTGCATTGTGGTGGATTTGAGCATTTTACAGATCTTAACTACTTAATCTACTGAGTTACCTATTATTACACCTATTTTGCAGATGGGAATGTGATGGCAGAAAGGGTCAGTGCCTGATTTCAAGAGAGGCAGAGCACCCAAATCTCCCATTGACTTCAACTTGAGTTATGGCCACTTCTACAAGTTAATTCCTAAGTGCCTTCGTTGACTTCTTGTCAAAGCTGTGATTAGCATGCAGGCATTTCTTATCCTTGTGCTTAGTCCACTACACCATTTTGCTTTCAACTTCATTGAGTTTCCTGAGAGAGACATCTGGCAGGGGTCCCAGTGCTATCATCAGCCCTTCCATGGCTATGGGCATGGCTACACTGGAGAGTTGCAGCACTGGTGATGGGGTTACAGCGCTGCAACTCACTCTGTGTCCACACTTGCAAAGCACGGCCAGCGCTGCAACTCCCTGGTTGCAGCGCTGGCTGTACACCTGGTTTGCTTGGGGTGTAGCGATTCCAGCGCTGGTGATGCAGTGCTGGTCATCAAGTGTAGCCACCAAAAGAGCTGTTGTTAGCCTCCAGGGTATTAGGAGGTATCCCAGAATTCCTGTCCACGACAAACCGGAAGAATGGCTGAACTCCAATCTCCTCGTAGCTACTTAGCTAAAAAACAAACACAGCTGCTCTTTGCTCCAGCGAGCGAGCGGAGGCAGGGGAGTTGCTTTGGAATGTTCACAGCTGTTTGCTTGAGGAGAGAGGGGAGGGGTAGTGTTGAGCAGCTGCTTATATGGTCTAAAGACTATTTAGGAGTGCATAATTTGCATTTAGTGAATAAGAGACAGGTGGGGGAAAGGTCAAAACTTTTAAAATGATTGAAGGTAGGCACTGTGTATCTTCCAGTCCTTAGAACTTGCAAGGCAGGGAGCTGAGAACAGTGTCAGCTCCAAAAATCCACTCTCTCTGTCTCCCGTGCTCCGTGTCACACTCCACCCCACCCCCCTCTTTTGAAAAGCACGTTGCAGCCATTTGAACGCTGGGATAGCTGCCCACAATGCACCACTCCCAACAGCGCTGCAAATGCTGCAAATGTGGCCACACTACAGCGCTGGTAGCTGTCAGTGTGGCCACACTGCAGCGCTTTCCCTACACAGCTGTACGAACACAGCTGTAACTCCCAGCGCTGCACATCTCCAAGTGTAGCCATACCCTGTGTATGGATCTGAGTTCCGTCCAAGTATCAAAGGACTCGAAGCCATGGTTTTCATACCCAAATGGTTTGCATCACTTCACATGTTCACGGAGATCTTCAAGAAGAGAAGAATTAAAAATTCATCACCTTAAAAACTAAGCAAAAAAATGCTTTAAGGTTCTCTTTTACATGGTGAGGTTCCCCTCAATTGGGGAAAGGGAAGGAACCACAGTTACAGACTTTGCCACCTCTGTGTTTTTGGCAGTACCTTTTTCTTAATTTAAAGTGATATGTTTTAAAAGCTAGCATGGGTGTGGAGATAAAATGTATATTGTTATTAATTATGTTTCTTATGGTAGTGCCTGAGGGCCAACCCAAGAGTGGGGTCCCATTGTGCTAGGCAATGTACAAACACCAATAGACAGTCCTTGCCCACAACACACACAAGCAGAATAAACAACGTGATGGGGACAAACGTGTGAATTTTGAGGTGTTTTGAGGGGAAAGAGGCTTTGTCTGTGGGGATCAGCGAAATGGAAAGAAAAGGGGAGTGAACCGAGTTGGGCAGGGAAGGAGAGGGTAGGAAGGGCAGGTGTCATGTGAAGCAGAGGTGAAGAGATGGTGAGGGCAAGGGATAGGGAACAGTCAATCACCACAAGGCAGAGGAAGTCAGAACTTTCTACAGTCATGACTGGAACGTCCAAAGGTGAAAGAAGTTCCTGCCTTAGCTGATTCTGCTCCTGTTGCAGTCTTTGTCTGTCTGTTCTTTACACTTTTTCCCCTAAGTTCACATGATGGGTGAGGAAGAAAGGGTACCTTGTTGGGCAGACTTCAGGTTAGGGGGAGTCTTTCCTGTACATTTTTATATTACTCTATGTGTATTTACTGGAATGTTTCATGAATGTGCTAGAATTCAGAGGCAATGTGTTTGAATTCAGTCGATTCATGTTTGGTTTTAATCATGGCAGCAGCTTGGTGAGACAGGGCAATGAAGGTGGCATTCATTTCTGTAAAATACTGTGTATACAAGTTACATCATAATTTTGTGTGCATGGATGAGACTTTAATATGCTGCTCCACTATTTGTCATCTTATTTTATTCTCATTCTGTATTTTTATATCACTCTTGTTCTTTTATATTTTTTCTCTGCATTTGAAAAATTTTAAATGCTGCCAAATTAACATTTGTTTTTCTGTATAATTAGACTTGAAAGGATTAGATTTTAATCAGTAAATGTCAGTAAACAATTTCGCCATACACACACAAACTGATGAAAAAATATTTCCATTGATGATGATTGAAATTTATAGATAGGCAAAGTAAAAAAAACGCTTGAGAACTTTGTATATTTTGACATGTGATGATGACGATTTGTATTTTAACAGTTATAAACTTCTAACTTTTTGAATCTCAACATATACTGTTAAATAAATCTAACCCATCCCATAATTTCCAGCAACTGTTAAAATGTAAATAGATAAAAATTGAAAAACAATGTATGAAATGTATTGATATTTTCCATAGAAATTATAAAAAAATTTGGAATCTGTCAAGCCTTTATATAAATATATGCTCTGCACCAAACTGAACATTTGGTTACTGCAAATGAAGTGAATAGTGAGGTGCACCATCTACTGGTAAGTGAACTCGACTACATTACCACCATCACTTAAGAGTGCAGTTTTAAAAAAGAACATGTATTTTAATAATCTTTTACACAATCCCCAAATTTCAATAGTTGTTCGTGTACATGTGTGTACTCGCACACTAAACTTTACACAAAATGCGTTTGTGTGTATGTGTGTGTATATATACACACACACACACGTATTTATAATGTATTACCATAGAAATTATAACCTACATTAACTTTGTATTTTGTCATGCCTGCCCTTAATCTCGTGGACTGTGTAATATTTCATTTGAACAGGAAAAATAATAGAGTAAGGTTGACCTTCAGCTAAAAATTCACTTCCCAAATACCACCAACATCATGCTGAAACAAAGCATTCATGTGTAAATTAGTGTCTCATAGAAGCCTTTAATTCTTCAGGATTTCTTAGATGAGTAGGAGACATTTTGTGCAGGTTAATTCACAGATAGATTTATTTTAGAAGAAGACAAGTGCAAAATGTTCTCTTACAGTTATTTCCCATTTTATTTTTAAGATTAGAGTATTAAAATCTATCCAGTAATCATGGAAATCATCCATCCATAAAGGTTCTGATTTGCATTATCCTTACGAGTGCACATACATTTGAGGCTTGTGATACATTTGATCATTTATCTGTATTATGGGGAAAAATATAAAAATGACAGTGATATTAATAGGTTTAAGAAGGACTGTTTGGTGCAGTTTGAATAGCCATTCTTTTCAAAGACTTAGAAGATGAATAGCCAGTGTGCTTGAAATTCCATTATACCATGAAAGCAAGTGATTTTTTTTTGCCTATGTCAATGAAAAAAAATTTTAGGCTCTGATTAGGGGAAAAGGTTAGAAATTTCCTTGGATCCTGCTTTCATACATGGCCAAACTATTTGGAACTAATAGAGCTAAGTCAGAGGATTCAGTGTTGGTTAGAATTACAAGTGTCTCCTGGAATGGAAACTTCTTTCAAACTCGTCTCTTCACCATTCTTCTCCAACACTTGTACACCCAGCTCTATAGGGAGGAAAAATTAATCTTCCTCAGTCATGTATCGTTTTGTAATGAAAACTTAGGTAATATCTGGATCAACCCTCCCTGAAGCTGCTGTTCCGCAGCAAGGGCCTTCACATAGAATTCCTCTTAACAATGTGCTTTCATTTTTTATGGATATTTTGTTGTATATTGTTGAATTGTGCACTAGTCTATACTAAAGCTTCCTGTAATTTTTCCTCCCCCCGCCCCATACACACGTGCTTGTTTGCTGCATCCAGCTCTTACGTCTTTTAAACTGTAAACTCTGTAAGACAGGGACTGTCATTTACTATATGTTTATACACTGACTGGCACGCTAGGACCCTAACCTGGTTGACTCCTCTAAGGCTGTGTCTGCACTATGAGCTAAGGATGCGATTTCCCTGCTTGTGTTCTCATCAGGCTACCACAAGGATAAATAGCAGGGTAGCCACGGTAGTCCAGGTAGTAGAAAGTTCAAACCTGCCTGAAACCAGTGAACTATCCATGCTATTGCGGCTGCATTGCTATTTATACTGTCATTAGCTTGAAGAGTACTAGTGCAAATATCTGTACAGGAGAAGGGGAATCACATTATTAGCTCATAGAGTAGATATAGCCTAAGTTCTGTGGTAATATATATGGAAGGTCTTTTTCTATCCGATAGCAGATGTTTTATACCTTTTATAAATGTACTTACCAGATGAGCAACATGGTTCAAATGACCCATCCTCCATGTTTGTTCTTTTTTGATTCTCTAATGCATGTTCAGTTGAGTTCACCTTTTTCAAATATGGACATGAAGGAGCCATGTTGTAAGGTCCTGCTGCAGGATCAGGCTGCTTTCAGCAGCTCTGAAATAGAAGCCTGAAAAGCATCTGATGATAGGTGCCATTTAAAATATACAAGTATCACTGAAGACTGAGGAATTTTATATTTTATAGAATTTGAAACAACAGCGGTACAGAGTATGATGCTTCCCATCTGTCTAACGGCATTTGGGTAAAGATTCAATCTCAGATAAGACTTAATAGAGGTCTTATTATTCACTTTGTGTCAAGTAACTGAAGCCTATCAAAGCAAAAGCTATATGTGAAGAAAATTAATTGCTCTAGAAGTGAAATTTGGGGGTTGTTTTAAAGATACTTGTAAGGCATAAATAAATTGGTGCAGTCTTTTTAATCCTTACGTTTAAGAAATGATGAGACAAGACAGTCCCTGCAAAAACTTTGTACAAAAGTCAGTAGTATGGAATTTGATCTTCCAAGAGATACTGAGTTTAAGAATGGTTTTTATGAGGTGCAGCAGTTTCTAATGAATTTGCTGAAGGTTTAAGGCACTTTTTTCTGGCACCAACAGAAATATTTAAATCAATAATTTACAGAAAGATGATGTGGGATTTCAGAAGAATTTTTAGAGGCAGGATTCTGCAACTAATATTGTGCAGAATGAGTTCCGATTTGGGCCTGAAATAGTACAGTGGAGTTGTTATAATAAAAGAAGAAAGTTTAATTTGTGAAGAATAATCAGTACACAGTCTTTTTTTGAAAAAATGATCAAAATACTAATCACTGTGTTCAGCACGGTTCAAAAACTAATATAGACTGTCCCTGCTTTGATAGATTTATAATCTGAGAGTCCTATTTTGCAAATACATAGGCATATGCCTAACTTCATTCATTCTGTTGACATATTGTGGGACTACTCAGGTACGTGGTTGTAGGATCAGGGCCTTAAAGACATCAGGGCCATAACATATAGCTGAAATGTTGCATTGAGGCTTGTCCAAAATAGAGTTGCATATAGTCCAAACAACCCTTCCATAGTGGGATACCCAAACATTTTTTCTTAGTATCTCTGTCCCTGTAAAAACATGGCCACTCCAAAAGTGATTATTCTGTCTTGTAATTCTTGATTGTCCAGACTAGTAAAATGGAATGTGATCTTTTGAAAATTTGGTTCAAAAAAGTTGCTGAACAGTGCTAAGTTAGCGGGCTAGATCCTTATAGTTGCACAATAAATAGAGCTATCCTGATTTGTAACAGCTGTTCTCTTCTATATAGGTTTTAGGGCTGTCAAGCGATTAAAAAAAAATTTGTGATTAATTGCATGAGAAAAAAACAATAGAATATAATTTATTTTAAATGTTTTGGATGTTTACTACATTTTCAAATATATTTTCAATTACAATACAGAATACAAAGTGTACAGTGCTCACTTATATTTATTTTTTATTACAAATGTTTGCACTGTAAAAAAACAAAAAAAAATTTTCAATTCACCTCATACAAGTACTGTAGCGCAATCTCTTTATCATGAAAGTTGAACTTACAAATGTAGAATTATGTAAAAAAAAACTGCATTCAAAAATAAAACATTGTAAAACTTTAGCACCTACAAGTCCACTCAGTACTTCATGATCAGCCAATCACTCAGACAAACAAAGTTGATTACAATTTGCAGGAGATAATGCAGCCTGCTGCTTGTTTACAATGTCACCTGAAAGTGAGAACAGGCGATCGCATGGCACTGTTGTTGCTGGCGTTGCAAGGTATTCACGTGCCAGATGGTCTAAAGGTTCATATGTCCCTTCATGCTTCAACCACCATTCCAGAGGATGTGCTTCCATTAATTTTTTTAAATTGTGATTAATTTTTTTGAGTTAATTGTATGAGTTAACTGTGATTAGTTGACAGCCCTAATAGGTTTTTATAGTGCTTTCATCACCATAGCATGTGAACCCCTTTAAATAGTGCATTAAGCATTGTGACTACATATCTCTCGCATGGTGTTTTTTCCTTTTGTCCTCTCCTTAGGGAAGAAGCATGTGTAGCAGTGTGTGTTGTTTTGGCAGGATATTAGGTTTGTGGGTTGTTTTTTTTTAAGTATACATGTTACTGTGTATTTATGTTATAAAAGACAAGGTCAAAGAAATGCGGGTCAAAGAAAAACTGAAAATCTAACTCAACATGGTTACCATGTATGTGAATAATCTTAAAAGATTACAACAGTGGGACAAATTTAGTTCTGGTATAACTCCACTGAAATCATTGGCGGTATATTGGAGATTAATGGATACCAGTGCTTTCCATAATCCTTGTCTAATTTTTGAGTTTTTATTCTTAAAAATGTTATTATTCTAAGACTGTACTCAGCCAAGCAGAAAATCTTCCTAGTGCATTGTATTCAAGTGATGAAATGCTGGAGGTGCTGCACTGAAGCTATGTTTACTTATGTATAGTTGCAAATGAATTAAAATCAGTTATTTTGGTGACAGTCTTCAGCAGTCTTCTGTTTCTTGTAGTACTCTATTTCATTCTAGCTGTCTTTTCCTTACATCAGAAAAATGTGGACTTTATCAAAGGTTGACAGCTAATAAGGACTACAGTAGTACCCAATTAACTCTTGTCTTGATCTTGACTATGCCTACAATAATTTAATGGCTGCGGGCATGAATAATTTGGCTGTTCTGTGAATAATATCCTTCAGGTCTGTTTAATACGTTGTTTTGATGTGTCCATTTCCTATGTGTTTTCCCCTAGAATGCAGAAGGATTTAACATGAGCATCCCCATGCCAGGTCACCCTGTGAATTTTTCTGAAGTCACAATGGAACAGGCTCAAAAGGATGTGGCACAGCTTGAACGACTC
This sequence comes from Gopherus evgoodei, assembly GCF_007399415.2. Taxonomy (NCBI): domain Eukaryota; kingdom Metazoa; phylum Chordata; order Testudines; family Testudinidae; genus Gopherus; species Gopherus evgoodei. The sequence goes on from NC_044328.1 coordinate 91,660,741, forward strand.
GTTGATGCTCATGATATTATTTTCCTGTTAATGGACACTAGGGAAAGTCGATGGCTTCCTGCTGTCATTGCAGCCAGCAAGAGGAAGGTACAGTAGATATGCCTTGTTAATATTTCTGTAGTCATACTGCAGCTCTCACTTAATGACTTGCCATGTATGGTCAAAAGTACTTGACAGGAACCAGCAATTGTTGACCAGTCAGCCGGAATTACATCATGCTATTGCATGGATTGCCAACACTTCATTAATAAAACAAACAAACAAAAAAAACCCCAACCAACAACTTCTCTGTGAACTCACCCAGCAATATACAATATCTGGGTTGATCATATCTACCTAAGGTATTTATGTGGGCCCTGTTAGCATAACATCTGAGTGCCTCACCATTTGTAATGTAACTATCTTCACAGTCTCTGGTAAGAAAGTATTATTCCCATTTCTCACATGGGAAACTGAGGTACAGAGAAAGTAAATGGTTTGTCTGAGGTCACACAGGCAGTCTGTCTGGAGGAGCAGGGAAATGAACCTGAGTCTTCTGAGTCTCAGGCTAGTGTCACAACTACTAGAGGATCTTTCTTCCCTTGAAGGCAGTGGCACTACATGTGTAAGTGTTTCCAGGATCAGGCTCTGAGACATTCACTCTGTGCACGTTAGTTTTTTTACAGTCAATTTACCTGAACTAAATTAAAACATACAACAGAATCAGTGAATATGAACAAGTTTACCCATAACTGCATGCTTTTAGGAATCTGTTCCTGAGTGTGATTCTTACTAGAATGTAATAAAAATTAAAATAGAGAATAGGAAACAATGTGCTCTTTTTTAGGTTAAGTGAGAATAACTGCCTCTCTCTAACTCATGGCCCTTTACCTTTCTATTAGTCATGCTCTTGAGTGTCAAACTGAGTTCAAGCATTTCCTGAATGGAAGAATATCCTAAATGTCAGATTATAAAATCCTGCCACCAAGTTTTTTCAACAAATTAATATTCCACTCATTTGGTGCACATGGGTTAGTTAGGAAACTCTTAATTGCATTGCCCTGCACATTTGATTCCTAAACTATTTTGATGAAGATTTTGTTAAAGGTAAGGTGTTTACAACAGCTTCGTTGTCACTTTTTTAAGAGTTAGTGCAAATTGTTTACATATCTAAAAGAAACAAAGTTGAAAAATGCACGTGTTAAGGTTTTAAAAGCATGAGAATTGTACCACATTGCACATTCCATATATTTTGTGGCATAAATGTAGTTACATTCATAGCACTACATTCAGTTACAAATTAAATAAAAGAAAGAGTGAAGGAAAATAGTACATATGTTATGACACAGCTGAGTCTGTGTTGCTTTTGGAACATTAATTTTTTCACTTTCTGACTTTTTTGTGAATTTTAGCTGTGCAGCCACAACTTTGCACAAACATAGTTTTTGCTTGTAATTTCTTAGTAGTTTGGTGATTTTTTTTAAGAATAAGAAAGTGATTGAACAATAAGAAGAGAGAGAATCCAGAATTGCTTGTGATACTTACAAGCAGGCTTTTTGTCTTGTAAGTTCCTTGCATGTGTGCATCTCCCTTGGAGTGTGCACCTGTAGACTTAACCAAACTTTCTCTGCACTTGATCATGAACATTTTTAATGACATTTTTAAATCCTAAACTAATTAAGTTCCAACCTAGCAATCCTCTTTGAGGAGTGTGTCCATGTCAAGTTTTAAATATCAACCCACTTTTCTGTGGCCCTGTTTAGTAAGTGTGAGTAAAATTCTGTTTGGTGGCGACCAAGAATGGAATTTTTTTTATTCTTTCATAATTAAAAATTGGTAAGATATTTTATTCTCAAAACTACTACAACAACAAAAATCACTTTAGAATAGAGCGCAAACATAAAAAAAATCCACAAAAATTGAATTCTTTAGAAAGTTATAATCATATGAACACTGGTCATTTATAATCAAGATGGTTTTGATATCTCAACAATAGCCCTGATCATCAATGAGATCTGTGCAATTGAAACTCTATGCCTGAATCCTTTTATTCAGCTCCATCTTAAGGTGCAGTGACTATAGGTCTGTGCCTAGGACTTCAGATAAGATTCTTATCGTTCATTTCCAAACACACTTTGTGTCTTGCCCTCATAGATGCAAAGAAAAGTTTGAAAATGTGACCAGAGTATATGTGATGCTTATTTGACTTTTCAGACAGCTTGAAACCATAGGTCTGAGAGACGTGAACTGGTCCATTCATCTTAACACTGAAACCTGCTGCCAGCCCCTGAGGGGATCTACCACTGGTGGAACCACACATGGTGGTATCTGGGGCCACAGACTGGCTTAGTTCAAACCTGCCTCAGTCTGTGCCTGCACAAGTACTTCTCCATCAGGAAACCCAGTATTTTAAATACTTTTTGTTCTGAAATTGATTGCCACATGTGGTTCCAAGGTATATCGTTATTGTTTTCTTTAAATTACTAGACAACACAGTACCCAACTGGTCACACCAAGAGCTATCTCAGGCTGAATACTGTATTTACTGATTTTGTCATTTTAACAATCAGCTGCATTGCTGTTTATAGGGAGTAAAAGTTAGAGTAAAATAATATGAGGACAAGTATGTTAATATGATATGAAGATGGAGGGAGGACTTTTTTCATTTAAACAAGTCAGCTAGCTAAGCTGTTTTGATTTTATTGTGGGGAAGGGAAAGAATCTAAAAGCTAGAATCTGAAGAGCTGCACTATACTGTGCAGTCTCTTCCCTAGCATTTTAATGAGAGTGCTGTGCTTCAGGGGACAAACTGAAGACAATTTAGAGTTAAAATAGTAGACAAACCATCACATGTGTCTCTGATCTGTCAGCTGGGGGTAAAGTCATTTATGGTCCACACTACTGAAAAATAACAGGAATTTGATGAACCATTATGTCCTTTCATATTGGCCTGTGAGTTTTCAGGTGAAAATGAATGAGAAATGTAATGAGGTTTTGCATAATCCTCTTTCTTGATACAGACTTTTCAGCAGTCCACACTGTGCTTTGGCAGTCACTTCCGAATTTCTCTTAGCTTTTTAAATATTACATGCAAAAAACTACATTAAAAGACCGTTATTAAGGGTGCAAAGTCAAACACTCAAAAGTTAGGAAATGCCAGAATTAAGGTTGCCTGTGCAACCGTAATTTGGCCACTTTTTCATATGCATTATCACATTAGTCTTTAATTTCAATATCAGACTATTTTCCCCTGGAACCCCTCCCTCATTCAGTGCACAGAATGAACTGTGCTCACTTAATGAGCAGCTATTCAAAATATTTTCATCTTGTCATTCAGTATGTGGCCCTCTGCCTTATTTACCACACTCTCTTCAAACTCTGCTCTGGAGACAGAATTATTATACGCTATCCACATTCTGCAACAAATGGAGCAAGGGTCCTACAGACAGCAGCTTTCTTTACTATTCAAACCTGATTCATCCCCAGAGCAGGTCCATTTTATGCTGTGAATGAGTCCTCCCAGGTTCAATATCCCCTCCTGGATTCCTCACCTAATTTCAGTGTCTGCCAGCCTCTTTGTTCTGACATTGCCAGTTCTGTCTCCACACTCAAGCTCTTAATCAGATCTGTTCCCCTTCTCTCTGCCTCAATGCTTCTCCATCCTAGTCTTCCCCATACTTCTCAGGCCAATCTCATTTCCCCTCCCCCCCAATCTACTGGCTCCTAGTCCAGGGGTAGGCAAACTTTTTGGCCCAAGGGCCACATCTGGGTGGGAAATTGCATGCAGGGTCATGAATTTGGGCAGGGGTTTGGGGTGTGGGAGGGAGTGCAGCGTGTGGGGGTAGCTCAGGGCAGGGGTTGGGGTGCAGAGTGCAGGAGGGGGCTCAGGACAGGGGATTGGGTTGCAGGAGAGGTTTGGGGTGTGGCAAGAGGTTGGAGTGCAGCGGGGGCTCAGGGTGTGGGCTCCGGCCTGCCACTGCTTACCTGGAGCGCCTCTGGGGTGGCAGCAGTGCGCAGCGGGGCTCAGGCAGGCTCCCTGTCTGCCCTGGCCCCACGCCGCTCCTGGAAACGGTCGGCACCACATCCCTGCGGCCCCTGGTGGAGAGGGGGCAGAGGGCTCTGTGTGATGCCCTTGCTGTGGGTACCTCCCCAAAAGCTTCCTGGTCCCAGCCAATGGGGAGCTGTGTGTGGGGGGGTGTCTGCAGGCGGAGTCTTCTGCCCCCTGCTCCTCCGGGGGCCACAGGGATGTGGGGCTGCAGGGAGCCCGCCTTAGCCCCATGGCGCCATGGAGGTGGCAATTCTGCATACCAGATCCAAAGTCCTGACAGGCTGGATGCGGCCTGCAGGCCGTAGTTTGCTCACCCTTGTCCTAGTCTGTTGCATTGTTAGCCAGTCCCAGGTCCACCCTTCCCAGTCCTGTATTCTTTGTCCAACCTCACCAGCCTCCAGTCCCTGTACCCAGGATGACTCCTCCTAATCTACTCCCTCCCTAAAGATCTGGTTATTTTCCCCCTCTGCATTCAAACCAGGTAGTGTCGTCTTCCTTGCTGCCTGGGCTCAACGGGGTCATTGGAAGGACAAGCGAGATAAGCTCCCTGCTCTCAGTGCAGGTGTCTGGACTTGGTCTGGCCCACAGAAGCCAAGAGCTGCAGTTTCTGGGAAGTCCTACTCAGCCTGATGCTCAGTGTCTTTGGGGAATTTAGTTGCAAAAACTGAGAATTCAAAGTCTGATCACCTTGTCCAAATTTGGGTGGATTTTCACAGGGATGGTATAAAGTGCATCTCTGACACAAAGGCCACCTCTTGCCAAATTTCAGCATATTTCCTCCAAAGTATGGAGATGCTAGAGCTTTCAAAAAAGGTCGCCCAGAAGTTTTTAATATGGGTAAACAAAGTATATTTCCCTAGCCTCATTCTTGGAAAGAGATGAGCCGTTTTGGCTGAAATTTTTTGAAAACATTCAGCTTGAGGTAGACACCTGACATGAAAAATTTCAGTTCAACCCGTTAAAAGTTTGGAAAAGCTATAAGCAACTGAAAACAGAGTCTTATGGTGGGATGTGTGAGGCAGCCTTAAAAATAGATGGTGCTATCAACCCTTCCTGTACTACTAGTGTTTTGAATATGGGCTATTCCCTCTTATCAAAGATCCTGTGTGCTTGTTGTTAAAATGAAGTTGTAATCCTGTATTGCTTGCTGTTGAACTGGCTGTGTTGTCACAGATTCAGCACTGTGATGTCACTACACAGGATCGAGGAGGAGGATAAACAATTTATATACAATAAGGAAAAAATACCCTTGTTCGAAATGCACACACTTTTGAAAATCATCACATTCCCAGGACAGTCATTAAAATCATGACAGATTAATAATTATTTATAATAAACAATCATATTACTATAGTGCCTGGAAGTCCTAGTCAGAGACCTGGATTATTTTATTTATTTTTTATTTAAATTAAATATAGGTTTATTTTATAAAATAAAATTTATTTAAAATAAATGTGAAATTATTACATTTGCCAAGGCCTAAACTTACTATTATCTATTTAAATCATTTAAGTAAAATGACATAAATTTTAAGCAGTACATGTTTGCTGCTTAAATTTTAACAAAGGATTAGACCAGTGAACTGGTGGAAGTCACTGATGAAGGATCTGGAACCAGAGTTTGTTGAAGTGCTAAACCAGTTTTTGATAGCAATTTCCTCTTCTGGAGGTGGAAGATAATATTTTCTTCATTTTATTCAACTAGTTCAGTTCAATGATTAGTTAATTGAAAGTTAAGAATAAATTAAGAATTGAAAAAGCAGGCAAGCTTGTTTTCCTCTCCAAATATATAAATAAAAACTAGGTGCAAGAGGGTGAGATCTACTAGTTCTAAAATCTTGAAGGACATATTGACCAGAAACAATCAGTTCAATTCACTAACTACAGATAATACTTTCTTTGTTTAATAAATCAGTTAGTTTTAAATGCAAAACATGTTTCGATAATTACTTTTCTTCTGTATCCAGGATATTTAAGGTACTTCTATATAACTGATAAAAACAATTTTAAATGCTTTTTGTACATTATTAATCAAATTCAATTTCTATCTGAATAGAACTTGGCACAAATAATGAGTAACAAAATTAATCATCATCTAGTAATAAATATATCATTTACCATTTTCTAACATAAAAATGTAAAAATTAGGAATCTGAATAAATGTAAATTAAGATACATAATTACTTAAATAAAATATGCATCTGATTAACATAACGAAGCATGAAATTTAGTGTAAAGGCTATATTTTGTTGCAATCAGCGTGTTCTTCTGATTACCAGCCGATGAGAATCCTCTTTTCTTAAGGAAAATAACTAGAATATACAAATGCAAAACATGATTAAAATCAATGATTTAAATCAAGGTATTCTGCTTTTTTATTTAAATCATAATTAAAATTGATGAGTCAAATCACTTTGATTTAAATCATGTCACCGTGATACAAATACAGAATGTTTTAACAATGGCCATTTTTTCCTGAGGGCTCAAATCCCACTAAATAACTCGCATTATATTTACAATAATATATTGCAAATTGGTGAATTGCTTTTAAAACTGCCTATCTAGAGTGGCTAACATTACAGTAGTTGGCTTGGCTTCACAGTATGCCTTTCAACATGCTAATTGTGCAATTAACTTTGCATCCTGCTATGTCTCATCCATATTTTTAGTGAAACCTGCTGGTCTAGTTGTTGATCCTATAATCAGTCCTATTACAAGTATAATGGATGTTTTCCCATATCTGTGTAGATATTTTATTTTTCATATTCAGTTCCATGCTCAAGTGAATCCCTGTCACATGCTTTGAGGAGAGAATAGAATTGTGTGTTTGTTTCTTTGAGTGCTTGTGCATGTCCATTCCAATTATGTGTGCGCATGTTGCGTGCATGGACGTCGGAAACTTTTAGCAGCTTCTGTCGGGACTGCAGAGGAACCCCCTAGAGGGTGCCCTTATGGCGCTGTATATAGACCCTCCTGGCCCAACCTCCCTTCAGTTCTTTCTTACCATCCGTGGTGTCATTGGAACGTGTTCTCTCGCTTGCGACTGATCCCTTAGCAGTCTAGCTTTACCAGTTAGACAGTTTGTTAGATAGTTAATAAGTTAGGTACAGTTTAGTTAGAGGGGACTGGGATTTAGTTCCTGCCACCAGCATTGGGCTGTGGGGCATGCGGCAAGCCCAGGAGTTTAAAGCTTGCACTACCTGCTGCAAGTCTGTGCTCAACAGTGACCCCCCACGACTCCTGCCTTAGGTGTCTGGGGGAAGCACACCAGATCGAGCGCTGCAGAATTTGAAGGGCTTTCATCTTAAGCAGATGCTCATGGAGGCCGCGTTACAACCAGCGGCCCAGACTTCCCAGTACTGGGCCCGAGCTCTTCGGTGAGAAGTGGCCCAACATTGGTGCACGATTTGGCACCAAGCTCTAGAGAACTCTGGCACCGTAAATCCCCGGCACTGAGACTACCAGCCCTGACACTGCTTAAGCTCTCTGGCACCGGCCAAGCACCATAAGAAAGGAGAAGGAGGACGCTCCCCTCAAAGAGCAACTAAGACACTCAGAGAGGCACCTGCAGCTCAAAGACAGGACTCTGTTTCCTATCAGGAGCTGGCACCGTTGAGTTCGGCGCCCAGCAACTTCAGCGCGGACCAATGTCTAGAGGAGGTCTTGGAACCCACCCATCCATGCCTGACATATATGAGGCTGCAAAGGACCACTTTGACCTATCAGCACCCAGTCCCCTTCCATGCAGGGAGAAGCCTCCAGTACCACCCAGACATGTGCCATCCAGAGGGTAACCGGCAATGGTGAGCCATTCAAGGTCATCGATCTGGCGCCACTCACGGCACCGCTCCTGTTTGAGCTCATCACAGCGCCACTCCCTGGCACCGACAACCCCACATGATCTTATGGCACTAGATGAAGACGCGCCCTCAGCTCCACGTTGTCCTCGGTCACTCAGCACTGAAGCAAGATACCAGCTATTTCCCTGGCACTGTATGCTCTAGGGCAGTCGAGGTCTCGGGATAACCGATACCACTTACCATCCCAATCCTCTCAGCACCAGTCCCCGGCCTGCACCTCTTGGCACCCCTTGGTGGCTCAAGAATCATTGGTACCGCCTTGGTCCTCCCGTTCAGCCTTCTCAGACTCTAAAGCCGACTCAGGCCACTTGAGTTATAGCTGGCACCGGACGAAGAGCAGTAGAGAGTTCCACACAGCCTGGCAGCTGCAGTGGCCACCTCCAGGGCAGGCCTGTGGGGTCCAAAAGGGCCACGATCACTAACAGGGCACATTTTCTAGAGCCTCCGGGGGTTGGTGCACTCAATGTGACGCCATTCAAGGTCTCCGTATGAACGCACCTTGAGGACAAGAGAGGCCGTGCTCTCTAGACCAATCTTGGACCCCCCCCCCCCTCCAGAGCAGCCGACAGAGGCAGGTTCATTGCCTGCCCCACTACTGAGAGAGACAACCCCAAGAGGTGACAGTCTTGACAGGCCCTGACATGGCCTACGACTTTGGGGGATTACAGGAGGGTCAGGACGAGGGCAACCATCCTCATGACATGTCCTCATCCTCCCCAGATGAAGCAGTTGTGGGAACATTTGTATCAGGACCCCCACCTATTGACCATAGGGCCCATCAGGAATTTGTCCGTCGAATTGCCCTTAATATGGGCCTTCAAGTGGAAGAGGCTGTCAAGTCTGAGGATCCGATGGTTGATATCCTGGCTCCAGAAGGACCCTCAAAGATAGCATTGCCACTGAGCAAGACTATCCAGAGTAATTATAAAACAATCTGGAAAATCCCAGCTTCTATTATCCCAACAGCCAGGGGAGTGGAGAGAAAATACTTTGCCCCATCTAATGGCTATGAATTCTTGTTCTCCCACCCTCCACCCTGCTCCCTGGTCATGTCAGCCATAAACAAGAAAGAATGCCTGGGTCATCAGTCCAAACAGGCCAAACGATTGGACCTCTTTGGCAGGAAGGTCTACTTCTCAGGAGGCCTGCAACTCAGGATAGCCAACCAACAGGCCATCCTTAACAGACAATTTCAACTCTTGGAATGCTCTCTCCAGGTTTAAGGATCGCCTGCCACAGGATTTGCATGCAGAGCTTTCTGTGCTAATTGTGGAAGGAAAAACAGTAGCCAAGACATCTCTGCAAGCCTCCCTCAATTCTGCTGACTCTGTGTTCAGAATCATATAATCAGGAGTGGCTATGAGGCATTCAGCATGGCCACTGGCGTCAGGCCTCCCTCCTGAGGTCCAGAACACATTGCAAGACCTCCCTTTCGAAGGCTCTGGCCTTTTTTTTTTTTTTTTTTGAGCAAATGGACTCCAGGCTGCATAGCCTCAAGGATTCCAGGGATACAACGAAATCCCTGGGAATGCATACACCAGCAACCCAGAGGAAGCTCTTCAGGCTTCAACCTCCACAGCAAAGGCAATACCAGCCTCGCCTCAGACAAGACCCCTACTGCAGGCGAGGCAGGATTAATAGAGGCAGGCCATCGAACAACGTGTCTAACCAAGGCCCAAATAAGCCCCAGCCAGAAACAAGCAAGGGTTTTGAAAGCACTCACGAGGGCAACCTACCAATCCAATCCCAGGATCCCTCCCCACAGTTTTTAAACCGGTTATCCCACTTACACCATGCATGGTCCCGTATAATGTCGGACCGCTGGGTCCTACGCATGGTACAGGTGGGATACTCCCTCCAGTTTTCCTCTTTACCTCCCTCCCATCCACCTTCCCCGTCTTTCAGGGACTCCTCTCACAAGCAACTCCTTATGCAGGAGGTATGATCGCTCATCAATATAGGGGTGGTGGAGGAGATCCCCAGGAGCTATGGGGAAAGGGATTTTACTCCTGTTATTACCTAATCCCCAAAGCAAAGGGGGGTCTACAACCCATTCTAGACTTTCGCGAGCTCAAAAAATTCATGGTCAAGCTCATGTTCCGCATGGCCTCCCTAAGCACTGTCATCCCATCACTGGATATGAGAGATTGGTACACTGCCCTCGACATGAAGGACACTTATTTCCAGCACACAGACGCTTCCTATGGTTTGTGATAAACTGCTAGCATTACTTGTTCACGGTGCTCCCGTTTGGCCTTTCCGCAGCCCCCCCTCCACGTGTTCACCAAGTGCATGGCGGTGCTAGCGGAATTTTTTGTTCAAAAGAAAGTTGAGTGTACCTGTACCTCGACGATTGGCATCCCATGTTACACTGGTCAGGGACACCTTTCACAGATTGGGGCTCCTTCTCAGCGTAAGCAAGTTGTCACTCATACAGACCCAAAGGATAGAATTCATAGGGGCTGTCCTGGACTCAGTACAGGCAAAAGCAAGCCTCCCAGAACCCAGGTTTCAGGCCATAGAACAAATAGTTGAGATGATATTACAATACCCCACCATAACTGTGAGGGTTTACCTGAAGTTAATAGGGCATATGGCAGCCTGTACTTATGTAGTCAAGCATGCCAGACTGAGTCTCAGACCCCTACAAGCATGGCTCGCATCATGTTACTGCCCAGCACAAGATAGCCTGGACATGGTAGTAACGGTATCCGGGCAAGTCCGAGAGTCTCTGCGTTGGTAGCTGGACCAACCAGTAGGGTTGGGGTGCACACCTAGGGGAACTGAGAACACAAGGTCTGTGGACGCAACACGAGATATCAACCCGAAGGAGCTCAGAGCGGTTCGTCTGGCCTGTCAAACTGTTCATGCCACTTTGCAAGGTCACAGCATGACAGTCTTGACAGACAACACCACCGCCATGTTCTACATAAACAGGGTGGAGCTTGCTCCTCACCCCTCTGCCATGAAGCTCTTCTCCTCTAGGACTTCTGTATAGCCTGGTCCATAGAGCTGGAAACATCCTACCTCCCTGGGGTGAGGAACAAGCTGGCAGATCACCTCAGCAAGTCCTACCAAGCTCACGAGTGGTCGGTCTGATCAGATGTCCTGTAGTCAGTTTTCCAAAAGTAGGGTTATCCCCAAGTAGATCTATTCACCACCAAGGACAACAAACAGTGCCCTCGGTTCTGCTCATTTCAAAACCACAGCCCGTGCTCCATCTCTGACACGTTCTTAGTGCAGTGGGGAAAGAGCCTGAAGTATGCCTTCCCTCCAATCCCGCTGATCCACTGGATCTTGCTCAGGATAGGCAGGGACAGAGTAATAGTGATCCTGCTTGCCCCGTCCTAGCCACGTCAGCACTGGTAAAAACACTCCTCGAACTATCAGTACCAATAGCCTTACCCCTGTATCACTCAGGAACACGGGCGCCTTCTCCACCCAAACCTACAGTCCCTGCCCCTCATGGCTTGGAAGCTCCATGGCTAAACTTGATGGAGAGCCAGTGCTCTCAGCCAGTGAGACAACTACTTCTTGGCATCAGGAAACCTTCCACTAGGTCAACTTATCAGAGGGGTAGCCGTGTTAGTCTGGATCTGTAAAAGCAGCAAAGAATCCTGTGGCACCTTATAGACTAACAGACGTTTTGGAGCATGAGCTTTCGTGGGTGAATACCCACTTCCTCAGATGCATGTAGTGGAAATTTCCAGGGGCAGGTATATATATGCTAGCAAGCAAGCTAGAGATGACGAGGTCAGTTCAATCAGGGAGGATGAGGCCCTGTTCTATCAGTTGAGGTGTGAAAACCAAGAGAGGAGAAACTGGTTCTGTAGTTGGCAAGCCATTCACAGTCTTTGTTCAATCCTGAGCTGATGGTGTCAAATTTGCAGATGAACTGAAGCTCAGCAGTTTCTCTAGGTCAACTTACTTGGCCAAGTTGAAAAGGTTCTCCTGCTGGTGTGAAGCCAGATGTCTATTTTCACTCCAGGTCTCTATCTCGGTTATTCTGGACTACCTACTTCACCTCAAGCAACAAAGCCTATCGCTTTCATCCATCAGAGTACACCTGATGGCTATCTCAGCTTTCCATCCAGGGGAATCTGGGCACTTGGTGTTCTCAAATCCCATGGTGATGCGTTTCCTCAAGAGATTGGAGAGGGAGCACCCTTACTCTCGATCACCAGTACCAACCTGGAATCTGAACCTGGCCCTCTCCAAGCTGATGAGCCCATCGTTTGAGCCCCTGGCCGCTTGTTCCCTCCTTTACCTTTCATGGAAGGTAGTATTCTTGGTGGCCATTACATTGGCAAGGAGAGTGTATGAACTAAAGGCTCTCACCTCCGAACCCTCTTATACAGTGTTTCATAAGGACAGGTGCAACTTAGACCGCACCCTAGAATCCTCCCCAAGGTGGTCTCCCAGTTCCACATGGGACAGGATAGTTGCCTGTGTTTTTTTCCAAAGCCTCACACAAGCCCGCATCAGCAGAGCTTGCATACACTAGATGTTCAAAGAGCCCTAGTGTTCTACATAGAGCGCACAAGGCCTTTTCACAAATCAACCCAACTGTCTGTGGCCATAGCCAATAGACTGAAGGGCCTTCCAGTATCTTCTCGGCTCATCTCGTCCTGGATCACAGACTGCATTCACACGTGCTGTGAGTTGGCTAAGGTCCCAGCTCCGGCAATCACAGCCCATTCGATGAAAGCACAAGTGTTTTCAACCGCCTTTATGGCGCAGGTACCCATCCATGAAATCTGCAAAGCAGCCACCTGGTCCTCAGTGCATACGTTTACAGTCCACTATGCCATCAACTAACAGGCCAGAGATGATACAGTGGTCAGCAGGGCTGTCCTCCAGTCAATCATTCCTTGACTTCTACCCACCTCTGATGGCCAGCTTGGAAGTCACCTAATTGGAATGGACGTGAACAAGCACTTGAAGAAGAAAAGATGGTTACTTAGGTCTGGTAACAGTTGTTCTTTGAGATGTGTTATTCACATCCATTAGAATACCCGCCCCCCTTCCCCTCTATCAGAGTCAGTGGCAAGAAGGAACTGAAGGGGGGTCGGGCCGGCAAATACAGTGCCATAAGGGCGTCACTAGGGGGCTCCTCTGCTGTCCTAATGGGAACTGCTAAGGGAAAAAGTTTTGACATCTGTGCATGTAATGCGCACACACCTAGAATGGACGTGAACAACACCTCTTCGAAGAACAACAGTTACAAAAGGTAAGTAACCATCTTATCCTGAGTGTTGGGTTCCTATTCTGACTCTACATGAATGAGGGTCTTAAATAGGTAATTACTGGCATTGCTCATCAGAAATTCTCTTTTTTGGATGATAAGTGGCTTTGTGTTGCTTTTCTATTTTCACATAGGAGTGTTTAATGAGTTACATTTCAAATCACAATGAAATGAAAATACTGAATAGTATTTCAAATGAAATGAAATACTTCTTCCTGCAAATAATTACTGTTCCCAGGTAGTATTCAGAATACTTCAATAGCTCTTGCTTGAATATACTGTAAAAAAAACACATGGCATACTTGAAAACACAATGTGAGTTAGAGCCAAACTTTTAGCTCTTTAGCTACTTTGCCAGATTTCTATCTTAGTTACACCAGTGAGATCTGCAGTAATCCCACTGACTTTAGTGGAGTTACTCTGTATAATCACTTGTGTGAGATCAAAATCTGGCCCTAAATTTATAAATGTTACATTAGTTTATAAATGCCCCAATTCTCCCCAGTTCCTTAAGTGAAGGGCAGTCAAAAAGCAATTGGAGAAGTTCATAAAGGTTAGAACCATCACTGGTTATAGCCAAGATGGTCAGGGATGCAGCCCCTAAATCTCTGACTGCCAGATGCTGGGAGTGGATCATGAGAAGAATCACTTGATAATTGCCCTGTTATGTTTATTCCCTTTGAAGCATCTGTCATTGGCCATCATTCGAAGACAGGATACTAGGCTAAATGGACCGTTGGTTTGACCCACTATTTATGTTCTGAATGTCTCATTTTACACTTTTTCCCCTTTTGTTTTTGGAACACAAATACACACAACTTCTTCCACAGAGAAGCTTGTTTATGGTTTACCATTTCAGAAAACTCAGTCCCCACCAAGTCTGAGCGCAGCATTTCTGCAGGGCTCAAGCTCTGCAATTCAACTCACTTCATTAAGCCTAATGTCCATGGTGATAATGGGATGCATTGTTTGTATTAATCTAACTGCAGATAGTATTTCTGAAAATATATTGTATGAAGAAAATTGTGGTAATTAAATACACAATTTGACATTCTTTAACAGTTAACTGCGGTTTGTATTTTATTGTAAGTAATAAAATTCTATTCATAATTTTCAAAACATATAAGCTGTTTTTTCTTTGGCTACCTGTGCTCTTCTTTATTTTTTATAGCTGGTCATCAATGCTGCATTGGGATTTGACACATTTGTTGTGATGAGACATGGACTAAAGAAACCAAAGCAGCAGGAGTCTGGTGATTCATGTTCCAGCAATGCCTCTGGCTCTGCTGATCTCCTGGGATCATCGCTCTTTTCAAACATCCCTGGCTATAAACTTGGCTGCTACTTCTGCAATGATGTTGTGGCACCGGGGGATGTGAGTAGAGCTTTAGGCAAATAGTTACTGTGGACGCATTTCAGGTTGTTTGTTTTTTATTGCATTAAAAATGATCCCTTTATGAAACCTAATTTGTCACTGTAAGTGATGTTTATTTATAGCAAATCCCTTTTACTGATATTCAGAGAGATATTGCCACCCTGTATTCATTGAATGACAGGTATTAAAAATTTCTTGTGCAATGGGGTAGCCAAGTACTTTCAAGTAAGTGTGTGTGTGTGAGAATTGTTTTTCTCTGTAGTCCACCAGGGATCGGACATTGGATCAGCAGTGCACAGTCAGTCGACCAGGATTAGCCATGATAGCTGGAGCCCTTGCAGTAGAGCTAATGGCTTCTGTTTTGCAGCATCCAGAAGGGTGAGTCTTATTTGAGGGGAAAGGGAGGTATTTATAGGACAACAGGTATTTTGGGGAAGGAGCAGTTCTCTCCAGTATTTTTATTACACATTAAGTAGAGTTAGAGGAGTCCTGTAAGTTTTGAATATTAATAAATATATGCAGGTATCTCATGCAATGCAGACTTCATTATTACAACCATAGTTAGAATTTTGCTTAAAAAAGTTCTTATTTGAAGAGTGGGGACATTTGCCTTGCCTATTGCTTTTATGCATTTGTTATCTTTAAAAGAAGTACTGAAAACATAACATTTCAGTAGGAAAAAAATGTTGCTAATAATCTTAGTGTTCCCACTGCATATTTCTTTGTAATGAGGACCTATCGTAACTATTTGCTATGAAGCCCATCAGAGGCTTCATTGTAAACCAAAAAATTGTGATCTTTTTAGCTTAACCCAAAAGTTATTGGGTTTAAAGCAGAAATCACTGGGTGAAATTCTCTGGCCTGTGTTTTGCAGGAAGTCTGACTAGCTAATCATAATAGTCACATCTGACCTTAAAATCTATGAAAAGAAAAACAAATAAAGGAAGTTATGATTTAGGTCTGAGTAAGTGATATGTCTCTGAAGCCCTGACGTTGGAAAGGGATCCTTGCAGGCCTGTGCTGAGTATGAAAGGGAGCTTCCAAATTGGTTCCCTTAGAAGATCAAGGCTCTAAAGCATAAGTTGGTTATGGAAGGAAATGTCTTAGAGCTGGTCTGGAAATGATGTTTTTCCCCCATGAAAATTTTTGACAAAAATGAATTTTTCCCTCTTGGTCAACAGTTTTCTGCAATTTTTTAGGTTTTCAGGTTTAAAACTGGAATGTTTTGTTTTTTTAACATAAATATTTTGTGAAGATGTATGTCATTTTCTGTCAGACATTTCAGAAGATGATTTTCCACCAGCCTTAGGCTTAGTCTTTTGTTCTAATTTTCTTTCTTTGATTTTTGCCAGTGGTTATGCTGTTGCTAGCAGTAGTGATGACAGAATGAATGAACCACCTACCTCTCTTGGGCTTGTGCCTCATCAGGTCAGTGAACTAGGAATAAATCAACTAGTTGATATATGTAGCTATGGGGACTTGTACAGAATAAATGTCACATATTTTGTCTTGATAAAAACATGACATAAATGTGGTAGTGCAAAATGAGGTATCCTAACTGAATAAGGAGATATATGGCCAGATCCTAGACTGCACTCTGGCTGCTTTGTGCTGTTTGAATCTGTGTGGACGAGTCTTGTGGCAGTGTACACTTGTGTGTTTGTCCCAACAATCCCTAGCTGCCAGGACTACCTTCAGAGAAAGGAGGGATGGCCCTGGGTAGCCAGCATAAAGTAGCAGTCTTGAAACTGCTTTGCTTTACACAAAGAACCAACAGCCAGCTAGCTTCAGTATTGATGGAGAAGGAAGCTGAAAAGATGCCTCAAAGCCACCTCGGGACCCATAGTCCAATCCTTTGTAAAGCTTGATACCACTCTACCAAATTGGCCACCAGTCTACCAAGCTGGCCTACAACCCCTCTTGACTGTGATGCAGTGCTGGGGACTTAAAGCGCAGCATTTCCAAGGTGATAGCCTGGCTTCCTCTTTTGTCCAGAATTCTGTTTATTCAACAGTTTCCAATGTCCCTGTCATGGTCTAATTCCCCACTCTGAACCTTAGCGTCCAAAAGATGAGGTACCAGCATGAATTCCTCTAAGATCAATTACCAGCTTAGTACTTGTAGCGCTGCCACCAACCAGGAATTCCAGTGCCTCGTACACTCTGCCCCCCCAAAACCTTGCCCGGGGACCCGCAAGACCCAGTCCCTCTGGATCTTAACACAAGGAAAGTAAATCCTTTCCCTCACCTTTGCCTCTCCCAGACTCCCCCTCCCTGGGTTACCCTGGAAGATCACTGTGATTCAAACTCCTTGAATCCTAAAACAGAGAGGAAAATTTACCTTCCCCCCTCCTTCTCTCTCCCCCTCCCAGATTCTCCCTGAGAGCGAAAGTAATCCTAACACAGAGAGAAATTAACCTTTCTCTCCTCCTTCCCTCCTTTCTCCCTACCAATTCCCTGGTAAATCCAGACCCAGTTCCCTGGGGTCTCACCAGAATGAAAAAACAATCAGGTTCTTAAACAAGAAAAGCTTTTAATTAAAGAAAGAAAAAACAGTAAAAATTATCTTTGTAAATTTAAAATGGAATAGGTACAGGGTCTTTCAGCTATAGACACTGGGAATACCCTCCCAGCCTAAGTATACAAGTACAAATTAAAATCCTTTCAGCAAAATACCAATTTGAACTCTTTCCAACCAAATACACATTTGCAAATAAAGAAAACAACCATAAGCCTAACTCACTTTATCTACCTAGTACTATTCTGAACTTATAAGAGCCTGTATCGGAGAGATTGGAGAGAAACCTGTTTGCACGTCTGATCCCTCTGAGCCCCCAGAGTGAACAACAACCAAACACTAACAGCACACACAAAAACTTCCCTCCCTCAAGATTTGAAAGTATCCTGTCCCCTGATTGGTCCTCTGGTCAGGTGACAGCCAGGCTCACTGATTTTGTTAACCCTTTACAAGCAAAAGAGATATAAAGTACTTCTGTTTTATTAACTCCTACTATCTGTTTATGACAGTCCCTCTGAGAACTTTGGCTAATTGGGGTTGTGTGATATCCTGAAGGACGTTAATAAAGGGTTATATCATGTATTTAAGTGGCATTTGGGGTCTTTGTAAATTGTAAAATCAGACTGGACTTTAGTTTAATGTCCCAAAAAGAGAAGGTAAAATCATTAGTGGTTGGTTTGTTTAGGTTTTTTGTAACGTCCAGAGAATTAAAGGAAATGATCTATATAAAAATACATATTCGGTTCAGCTTATATATTTTAAGTGATAAAAATATCCATACTTCCTGTTTGATAGTTGTGGAGGTTTTAAGAGATTACTTGGAACAACTCACTTGCTCCAGGGATGTTTTTGTATCAGTCTCCTAGCACAGCATGGCATATTATCTGAACTGAGTGCAAATAAAGATTTCTACATTTATCCAGAGGGGATTGTTTTCCTTTTGAGATAAGGAGAAACAACAGCCAAAGCAAAACCTCATTCTCTTCATGATCAAGTCATTCACTTCCATAATGAAAACATATACACTGAAAAGTATTTGCTTTTTTAGTTAAAAAGTCCTGCCTTTTATTGAGAAAGATTTCTCTTCGTAATATTGTGGATATAGCTCCTTCTAAGAGAAATGGGATAATATGGGGAAAACAATATTTAGTTGAAGTTGGGAGGAGAGGGAATGTGTTTAACAGTGACCACTATTTTTGAAGGTTAAATCTTCAATAAATAGTAATATAAAAATCAAATTGTAATATATTTGCTCTGACTTCATTGTATATGAGTTTTAACCTTACACTTGTTACTATATGTATCAAAATGTCAATCTTATGCTGGTGTACTTTGTAAAACAGAATTACATTTCTACCTTGTCTTAAATAAAGAATACCGAATCAGCATTAATATGAAAATAATTTCCTGTTCACTGCCTTCCATGTTTGGATGCAAAGAAGATTGCACTAATGCTGTATTCTGTGTGACACTTGCTGTTGAAACTCTCCAGGCGTTCATGTAGGTCAAAAATAATATTTTCCATTCCCTATACTTCCTGCAAATGAAAATTGTCTATATAACCTATAAGTAGCCTATAGTTTTTGTTGCGAACCTTGCATGGTATTCACTTGCCTCATTGTCATTTACTGAACTGTATTCTTAAGATATGTCCTTCATAAAATATTAGGCTTCAGACTGAGAAAACCTTAATTTAGTTATTGTTCTTGTGTCAGACATGGTTTTGCTTCCACATTTTATGTTAAATTACAGTCTTTTCCATCCAGATACTGTTGAGCAAAAGTTTCTTCATTGGGTGTCAAATGTCAAAATATAGGAATCCATGTTTTCTAAGTACTATGGCAACTAATCCTATTATGTATTGCTTATCTCTTTGAGCAATGCAATTGTCCAGCCATTCACTTACTTCACTAGATACTTTTTTCTGATTTTTAGTCTCTAAAGAATTACTTTATTGGCCACTCCTTTGTTTTGCATTCTTTAAGCCCAGTGAATATGCAACCATATGTGGGGAAAGTATGGTATTAGTATTTGTGTAGTTGCTTGCTAGCATTATTGCAAATTTTAAGATTTTTGTCTCCCTTCCAAAGGAGGAACAGCATTAAGTCAAACTGCTCTTTGTGTGTCTAGTCAAACTACTTTTTACAAAGTGGTCAGGAATCCTGTGTTTATTACAAGAGACATTTGCACAATAATAGTTAGCTGTGTTGCAATGCCTTCATGCAAGGTCAGCATTTTCTTTCTCACCCTGTCTTCCTGCATTTGGACAAAAAGTTCCCTGTTGGTTAAGGAGATGTAATCCTATCATTGTGCCCTCTTTGCCCATAGCATATCCTTTTAGTATAAAAGGAAGGAACTGCCTTAGTTTCCCAGTCTAATTTCTCGTTAGGCAAATTTTAGTTGGTATTTCTTATAACATTGCTGCATCTCTCTTTTTTCTTCCCTAGTTATACTTTTTTCTGTGGCTTTTAAGGACATCTTGGCTTCATTTTTCAAATAATTTTCACTAATTTTGGGTGCTTCAGCCCCAGATTCTGATTGTTTCTGGCATCAAATTGAAACTAACGGTACTTCATGAGTAAGTCTGATGGCAATAGAACTGCTCATAGAGTAAGGCATTATTATTTTTCGAGTAGTGTCCCACATACCTTTGATTGGAGATTTTCACTAACAGTGTCCGTTCAGCCCACACATGCGCTGCTGATATCCTCATGACCCTCACCAAAGCTATATCAGACTGCACAGGCGAACTGTCCTCAGTTTCTTCTCAGCCATCCCGGCCTGGGACAGATCCTAGCATGTCTGCATTGTGCGTGCTTTGGCTATTTGCTGTCTTGCAGTCTCGCTTGGAATATTTTAGTTTTTCGTTAGTAGTAGTTAGTTACTGGTTATTTGGAAGATTATTTTATTTCGTCCCAGTAAGTCCTCCCTGAAAGTGGCATGCCTAGTTCAGCAGGTTTAAATACTGCATTATGGGTAGAGGGGGGATCTCAGTCAGTGATGGACATGCTAAGTGCATTCACTGCCAAGGGAGTCCCACATCCCATAGAAATGTAATTTCTGTTCAGCCTTCAAATCCAGGGCATAGAGAAACCAAGCTGCGACTGTTAATTATGGAGCACTGCCTTTGCTCCACTTCAGAGCCAGACCACAAGAACCACAACCTCACTTACTGCTGCAACTCGACTTGGTACCACAACTCTGCTTGGTACTGCAAGACTTTAGGATCTATCGTGATTGCTGAGCCAGAGTCTCCATTGCTTCCAAGTATCGATGATCTCCTGGTATGAAGAACCACTTGGTCTCCAGACCATTATAAATCTTCAGTAAAGTCTAATTCACCTCCTTTTCATTATCATCAATCCCTGTTCAGGCGTCTCCTGCACACCCATACAGGAACCCCCTTTCTCAAAGATACAGGGAAAATCATAGAAGATTAGGGTTGGAAGAGACCTCAGGAGGTCATCTAGTCCAGCCCCCTGCTCAAAACAGGGCCAACACCGACTAAATCATCCAGCCAGGGCTTTGTCAAGCTGAGCCTTAAAAACTTTTAAGGAAGGAGATTCCACCACCTCCCTAGGTAACCCATTCCAGCGCTTCACCACCCTCCTAGTGAAAGAGTGTTTCCTAATATCCAACCTCGACCTCCCCCACTGCAACTTGAGACTACTGCTCCTTGTTCTGTCATTTCCCATCACTGAGAATAGCCACACTCCATCCTCTTTGGAACCCTCCTTCCTTACTCTTCTCTTCTGCAGACTAAACAAGACCAGTTCCCTCAGTCTCTCCTCATAAGTTGTGCCCCAGCCCCTGATCATTTTTGTTGCCCTGCGCTGGACTCTCTCCAATTTGTCCACATCCTTTCTGCAGTGGTGGGCCCAAAACTGGACGCAGTACTCCAGATGTGGCCTCACCAGTGCTGAATAGAGGAGAATAATCATTTCCCTCGATCTGCTGGCAATGCTCCTACTAATGCAGCCCAATCAGGGCTGGTTCCAGGCACCAGCGAAGGAAGCAGGTGCCTAGGGCGGCCAATAGAAATGGGCAGCACGTCTGGGTCTGCAGCAGCATTTCAACGATGGGTCCTTTACTCTGTCTGCGCCGCTTTGGTGGCAGCTCAATCTTTTTTTTTTCTTTGCTGCTTGGGGAGGCAAAAAAGCTGGAGCCGGCCCTGAGCCCAATATGTCATTAGCCTTCCTGGCAACAAGGGCACACTGTTGACTCATACCCAGCTTCTCATCCACTGTAATCCCTAGGTCCTTTTCTGCAGCATTGCTGTTTAGCCTGTCAATCCCCAGCCTGTAGAGGTGCATGGGATTCTTCTGTCCTAAGTTCAGGACTCTGCACTTGTCCTTGTTGAACCTCGTCGGATTTCTTTTGGCCCAATTCTCCAATTTGTCTAGGTCACTCTGGACCCTATCCCTTCCCTCCAGCATATCTACCTCTCCCCGTAGCTTAGTGTCATTCGCGAACTTGCTGAGGCTGCAATCCATCCCATCATCCAGATCATTAATAAAGATGTTGAACAAAACTGACCTCTGGACACTCCGCTTGATACCAGCTGCCAGCTAGACATTGAGCTGTTGATCACTATTTGTTGAACCTGACAATCTAGCCAGCTTTCTGTCCAACTTACAGTCCATTCATCCAATCCATACTTCCTTAACTTGCTGGCAAGAATACGGTGGGAGACCATATCAAAAGCTTTGCTAAAGTCAAAATATATCACGTCCACTGCTTTCCCCATATCCACAGAGCCAGTTATCTCATCATAGAAGGCAGTTAGGTTGGTCAGGTATGACCTGCCTTTGGTGAATCCATGTTGACTGTTCCTGATCACTTTTCTCTCCTCCAGGTGCTTTAAAATGGTTTCCTTGAGGACCTGGACCATGATTTTTCCAGGAACTGAGGTGAGACTGACTGGTCTATAATTCTGTGGGTTCTCTTTCTTCCCTCATGTCCAGGGACCTCATTGCTTTTGGTAGGAACAGCCTTGGATGCCACCCCCACCCCCATATGGTCCTCCATGCTTATATTGGGATCCCTGGGCAGCTGATTACCAGCAGTTCTCCAACCCTCTCCTATCAAGAAGCTCAACTCAAGCTTCCACTCCCCAGCACACCACTCAACAGGAGGAAATTTTTGAGGATCAGGAGGCTAGGGCAGAGAAAGGAGCTACCCTTCAGACTGTCATCTTATCCCCTCATCACTCGATGATTTTTGACAGTGTCAAGACCTCATTAAACGTGTGGCAGACTCTCTGCAGATACCTATTGATGAGGTCAAAGAATCTCAACACAAGCTATTGGATGTTGTTCAGTCTGCGATGCCATCCAGAGTTGCCCTTCCTGTTGACAAGGCTGTGCTGGAACCTGCGCAATGCATTTGCCGCACACTGGCCACAGTAACACTATGTGTAAGAGAGCCAGTAACAAGTAGTGTGTTCTCACCAATACCTCTGAGTTTCTGTTTTCTCACCCTCCACCCAACTCTAGTAGCTGACTCAGTGAATGTACAGAGCAACACTGGTGTAAGTCCATCCTATGTGACAGACACCAGAAGCACCTGGACCTTCTGAGGAGAAAATCTTATTCATCTGCAACCCTACATTTCCACATCACAAATTACCAGGTGCTGAGGGCCAAAAACAATGTTACAAAGTATGCAAAAGTTTGGTTCTTTGGTCTCCCTCCAGACCAAAAGGAACAAGCTGAGAGATGGTTATTGGCCAGACCATCTCTCCAGGTGGCTTTGGATGCAGCAGTAATGGTAATGCACAGGGGCATCGTGGCTCCAGTTGTCTAGTTTCCCCAGAAAAGTCTGGAATACAGTAGAGGACTTCCCATTTGATTGACTGAAGTTGTTTGCGGAGAATACTGATGAATTGTTGAATATTACTGAAGATTCTAGGGCCACTACACTCCAGTGAACAAAAGGAAATTCAGTATATTACAAACAGTCCAAAGATCCCACCTGGTGCAATGGTCTGGAAAGAGAAACAGGTTCTGGAGAAATAAATCCTCTAATCCACCTGATACAAGTTTGCCCCATACTTCGTCTTTGAAGCACCAGTTTTGACAGAATGGTTAAGGTTTGAGCCCTCTTATCTCTTCAGCTTATCAGCTACAACGATTTGCCTGCCTCTTCCCATATGGAGACTGACTCTTCTGTTTCTGACAAACATGGGAGCATATCATCTCAGGACAAATGTGTGCTGGAAATATTGTTGCTAGGCTACATCGTTCATTTTATCTCCCTCCCTCCTCCTCAATCCCCTCCCCTGTCCCTCTTCAGAGACCCCTCTCATGAGTTCTTATGAAAACAGGAAATAAACACCCTTCTTTATATTGGAGTAATAGAGCTGGTTCCTGGTCAGCACAAAGGAAAGGACTTCTACTAAAGGTACTTCCTTGTGCCAAAGAAAAACTGAGGGTGGAGACCATGTTAGATCTAAGACTCTTATACAAATTTTTGAGTCTCAAAAGTTCAGAATGGCGACCCTGACAGCTGCTATTCTGTCTCTAAATTCAGAGTATTAGTTTTCAGCCCTCGACCTTCAAGACACATACTTCCACATAACGATACACCCATTCCACAGGAGGTTCTTGTGTTTTGTCATAGGCTGGGTTCAGTACTGGGTACAGTCATCTGGACTTTCCTGGGCTCCAATTGTTTTTTCAAAAGTTCTGTTGGTAGTGGCTGCCTATTTGCATCATCAGGCAGACATGGTATTCCTGTACCTTGTTGACAGACTGTTCAGGGGTTGATTGTACCAAGAGGTGTTGATTGCCATGTGGACAGCACATTCTCTGTTCTTGGACTTGGGTCTTCAGTTGAATTGGGTGAAATCGACACTGACTCCCATACAGAACATACAATTTATAGGAGCATCCCTGGATTCCTTGGCATCCAAGGTCTTCCTTCCCATGGACAGGTTCATGACACTATCAGACCTTGTCATAAGTATGCAAGGGAGCCCTCAGACTTCAACAGAAACAGTCTTTGACTTCTAGGTCACATGGCAGTTGCACTTTTGTGACAGAAAATGTGAGATTATGACTCCATTGTTTCCAGGGATGGCTCAGGTCAGTGTACTCACCAAAAAGAGACAGCCTGCACAAACTGGCATCAGTTCCTCAGCAGGTGAAACACTCCCTAAGCTGGTGGAAGGTTCATCACAATGTAGGTGCACGAGTTCCCTTCCTTTAACAAACGCTAACTGTAATCATGGATGCATCTCTTTTAGAGTGGGTGAGGGCACACCTCAGTGCTCTCAAGGTACAGAGCAGATGGGCACCCCATGAAACCACCGTCCATTTCAACCTGTTGAAGCTTACAGTGATCAGAAATGCATGCTTTCATTTTCTGCCTCTCATCCAAAATACCGTCTATTCTGTTCAAGAGGGAGTGGGGCATTTAGGTCACAATTCCTTGGGGAATACCTTTCTTGGATGAAGAAACTGTTTTATACCTTTTCCCCCAAAGCCTCTGATCCTCAGAATGAACAATATCAGACAGGACAAATCCACAGTTATTCTAATAGTGCCAATGTGGTTGAAGCAGGCATGGTTTCCTTAACTGTTTCACCTAGCTCTTTGTCCAGAGGTAAGTCTTCCGATCACTCCTCAGCTCCTTTCCCAGGACACCAGTTGACTGCTGCATCCCAATCTGAGAATTTTCCACGTCAAGGTTTGTCTCCTTGATGGTTCATAGAATTAGAGGTACAACATATATTACTAAATAGTAGGAAAAATTCTACAGAGGTACAACATATATTACTAAATAGTAGGAAAAATTAGTCACTGGTGCAAACTTCAGGGAGTTGTTTCCAAATCTGCCTCACTTCCAGTTATTCTAGATTACATGCTGCAACTAAAGAAAATGGGACTGTCAGTTCTCTTAAGGTTCATTAAAAGTTTTGCATACCACAGTGGAAGAGTTCTTGCTGTTTGCTCACCCTACAAGTATAAGGTTTGTGGAAATCTTTTTTCACAGGTGAAAGTTCGTTCCCCAGTTCGAGACCTTAATTTAGTTCTTAAAAAAAAACCTCATGAAACCTTCCCTTGAACCAATTGCAACCTTCTCCTCACAGAATTTGTCTATGAAGACAGCTTTCTTAATGGCTATTACGTCAGCCACAGAGTCAGAGAAATTGGGGCCTTAATGGCAGGCCCCTCTAACACAGTATTCTATAAGGACAAGGTTTCCTTACAGCCACACCCCAAGTTCCTTCCTAAGGTGTCTTCTGAGTTTCTTCTGATTCTGATCATTTACCTTCCAGTTTTCTTTCCAAAACCACATAATTCCAATCAGGAGACTGCTTTCCATACTCAAGATGTGAGGAGGGTGTTGTCATAGTATAATTCCCAAATCTGGACCTTAGCATCCAAAAAATGGGTACTAGCATGAATTCCCCTAAGCTTAATTACCAGCTTAGATCTGATAGGCTGCCACCAATTAGGATTCTGAGTACCTGATAAACTCTGGTCTCCCCAAACATTTCCGTGGGGACCCCCAAGACCCAGATTCCTTGAGTCTCACAACAAAGGGGAATGAACCATTTCCCTTCCCCCTCCTTTTCTTCCTCCCAGCTCTTTCCCGCCCTGGGTACACTAGGAGACCACCGTGATTCAACTCCTTGAATCACCCCTTCCCCTTCCCTTCTTCCCCAGAGAGAGATACAGAGATAAACGCAGAGAGCAGGTTTTTCTTCCCTCCTCCCTTTTCTTTCTCCCACCAATTCCCTGGTGAGTGCAGACCCTTCCCTGGAGTCTTACAAAAGATAACCAAAAAAAAAATCAATTAAATTCTAGAAAAAAGAGGAAAACTTTAATAAAGAAGGAAAAACATAAAAATTGTCTCTGTAATCAAGATGGTAAATATACAGGGTTTTTATAGCTATTAGACAATAGAAAGAAGCTTTCTCCAGCAGAAACACAATTTAAGCTACTTCCAGCAAGTACACATCTGCAAATAAGAAAAACAAATTAAAAGACTATAACCACCTTTTTACTTACTAACTATTCTGAATAGATAGGAAACTGTAGCAGGGAGATTGGCAGAAATCTGGTTGCACCTCTAGTCCCGTCCAGGACCCAGAGAGAACAACGCACAAACCCCAAACCCACAAACAAAGGCTTCCCTCCACCGAGATTTGAAAGTATCTTGTCTCCTGATTGGTCCTCTGGTCAGGTGTTGCAGGTCACTGTTTGTTAACCCTTTACAGGTAAAAGAGACATTAACTCTTAGCTATCTGTTTATGACAGGTGTTTAGCCTTCTAACTACGTAGGACTAAATCATTTTGGAAATCTCTTAGACTGTTAGTTGCATTTGCAGATAGATCTAAAGGTTCTGTTGTTCCTACCCAAAGGCTATCAAAATGAATTTCTGGATGTATTATTGCTTGTTACGGTGGTGCGAGCATTCTGGTGTGTTAGCTCACTCTACAAAGACACAGTTTACATCTGTGGCTCTACTTGAGAATGTCCCAGTACCTGAGCTCTGCAGAGTTGTTACGTGGTCATTGGTATGTATGTCTCCAGATGCTATGTTCTAGTCAGCGCTTCTAGATCTGATTTGGCAGTTTGCAATGCAGTTCTGGACTTGATTCCAGAGTTCCCTCCTCTTTATAGGGGATACTTCTCAGGAGTCATCTGAAGTGGAGCATTCAGGATCATTACTTGAATAAGAAAGAGAGGTTACTCACTGTGTGCAGTCACTGTAGTTGTTTGAAATGTGTCTCCCTATGGGTGCTCCATTACCTGCCTCCTTACCCTCTGCTTCAGAGCTTCTAAGACTCAGTGGTGGAGAGGGAGCTGAGGGTGGTTCACTTGTGCAGCTTGATATATCCTCAGTGCAGGGCACAAGGATATCAACAGTGCATGTGTGGGCAGAACGCACATTGCTAATGACAAGCTCCCACCAGAGGTGCATGAGGCATTTGCCCGCACCTGAAGTGGAGCCCCCAGAGGGAGACTCATTTTGATGAATTATATTTATGAGGAGGGTGAGTAACTTCTCTTTCAGTTTGACTAAAAGGATTGGAGTGTAGTCCTCAGTTTTTGGCATCCAATTTGAGACTTTTATGACCTGTTCTTCAATTATGCCCAGTTCCCACACCATTCATGTGTGATGCCTGGCTGCTTGCATAAATCAAAGCTAACAATGTAATAAAAATGAGGCTTAATACAAGAAAATAATATTTGATTGATATGTATCTATTTTGAATAGAAAATAAAAGTAACGAGTAATGTAGTTACCGGTACTTGCCTATATAAATTCAGATATTGTATGTCAGTGCCACCAAGTGGTTAATTGCAATAATATGCCACACAGTTCAGAATTTAGAATGAAATAGTCTCCTTAAAACTGTAAATAGTGATAGGACCATCTGCCTTCAGAGGAAATCCATCAGCATACATCTGAAGGCAGAATTTGTTTGGCCCTGTGTTTGGAGACTGTCTATCATAAGAAGGTGAGTTCAGGATAATCTCAGCATAAGATCTGAATTTCTTTGTAGTATTCTTATTTATTTGTTTAAACACCAGTGGTGTTCAAAACACAGAAGAAGAGGTAGTCCCTGCTCCAAGGACCGTGTGATCTAAGTGAATAGACAAACCCAGAACATGGTCCTGTTGTATAGGTTAGTTATAGATTTTAAATATAGTTTTATGATCAGTGCATGACATGTTTCTATCTTAGTTTGCCTCTTGGAAGAAGGGGTTTGAAAGAAGAGAGGGTGATTGCCTTGTGCACCAGGCCATGGGTGAGAGAGATGTGCAGAACTGAGGAATACCATGGAAGAAAATAGGAGAAGGAAACAAATGGGGCGATAAGAGAGAGGGTTAGGGAGAAAAAAATAATTTCTTCCTGATATGCATTTGGGAACCTGTGTCAGATCATTAAAGTAACAACTTGAACCCAGAGTCCTGTCATTGAATTAATTTGTTTTATTGTAATATCAAAAAAGGAAGTCAATAAAGCTTTTAAGTGTTTCTAATAATGTTGGCAGAGGACACCAGAGTTAATTCCTGCCCACTAGTCACAATGTACCATTGCAGTAAATCTGAGATAAGAGTGCAGTATAATGGAACCTGACAGACCATAAATAACAAGGACCCAAATGGACACAGTACATGCTCAGTATAAGGGCTAGTCCACACTGAAGTTACATCAGCATAGCTACGTTTCTCATAAGCGTGAAAAATCCTCACCCTTAAGAGACTTAGTTAAGCCAACCTACAACTTGGTGTAGACAGCAATCGGTGATGGAAAAATTCTTCTGTCAACCTAGGTGCCACCTCTGGGGGAGATGGATTACCTACAGCAACAGGAGAGCCCCTCTCATTGCTGTAGTAAGTGTCTTCACTGAAGTGCTACAGCAGCAAAGCTGTATCACTGCAGTTGTACCACTATAGGTTTTAAATGTAGACGTAGCCTTCAGCCTCTTCTTTGGACTTTGCTTTTGCAATGGAATTTGACTTCATTGGAGCTATGGCGATTTACACAAGCAGAGGGACTGTCCTGGTGAATCTTACTGCAAGTCTATGCTAAAAAGTTAAATTGATGCAGCTCCGTTGCTCAGGACTGTGAAAATCCACACTTCTGAGCGAGATAGTTAAGCCAGCC
Source organism: Gopherus evgoodei (assembly GCF_007399415.2). Classification (NCBI taxonomy): domain Eukaryota; kingdom Metazoa; phylum Chordata; order Testudines; family Testudinidae; genus Gopherus; species Gopherus evgoodei. The sequence goes on from NC_044328.1 coordinate 91,689,393, forward strand.
CAACCCCCAGTGTAGATGGGGTTAGGTTGACAGAAGAATTGTTCTGTCAGTCTAGCTATCTCCCTCTAAGGGAGGAGGATTAACTACAACAGTGGGAGAACCTCTCCCATCGCTGTAGTGAGTGGCTTCACTGAAGTGGTACAGTGGCACAGCTCCAGCAGCGGTTTAAGCATAAGCATAGCCATACTCTTAACCCAGGATTGTTGACATAGCAGATTGTGACTGCTCTTTTTATTTTAGAGTAGGGATCTTCTTTGGCAGATGTTGTTACTCCCGCTTATTCTTGTACATTCTTTTGTGTGCTGGTTGCTTGCTGTCATAACCTCTAATAGCTCTATTTTAGCTGTGCTTAATTTGCAATAGGTATTTTGAGAAGCATTTAGGTTCTTGTCCTGGGTTGGCTTGCCTCTTGTTTTTTTTTTTCTTGGTAGTTTGTTAGTTTGCAGGAGATGCTGAGAACAAACTGAATTCAGGAGCCTCCGAGGACAAATTCAACTATCATAGGTTATGTCGCCTAATATCTGGCTTGCCCTGATGTCATTTTCTTACAGCTGTATAAAGTTCACTGTTTAAAAAGTATCAGATGTGGCCATTAGGTAATTTAATGTGCAGTTATGGCTTTGAAATTATGATTCAGTTCTTAGTAGACAGGTTAGCCTCTGCCAGTCTCTTGTTAAACTGAAGTGTCTAGACTAAGCAAGTCTGATGAAATTGATACCATAAATGAATTGTTGTGCAGTCTTTTGGGGCCAGCCGCTGTCAGTATGGAATACAATATTTTTATGTTGAACTTATCTTTTTTTTTTTGTCTGAAAGGTTTTTATTTTCTTTTGAACTGTACTCCATCTATACTGGCTTTTAATGTAGCTCCCCAAAATCCACTAACTGGTGTGAATGTGTGACCAGATTTTGACACCCCCAAACCTGCTCACTTCTATTAGATTGTTTCTGTAGTTTGGATAATGATATATTTTGTTCATCTATTACTGTTACTTTTCACCAAAATAATAGAGTAAAGATCCCGTTGATAAAGAATGCTGTTGGGTTCAAAGCTGAATGCACAAAGGTTGTATGAGTACAATCTGTCTAATTTGCCAGTTCAGACCTTTTCTGTGTGTTTTATGTTACTTAAAATGTGGCCTTCCTTCATTTGTAACGTATGTTTGATGTAAAGGTGAATTGAGCAATGAGACACTTTTTTGATAAACTATTGATCATAAGTAATTATATTGTCACACATGGCTAATTTAATATTATTGTTACTGTAGTTACCAAAGCACGTGGCAAAATCAATGCAGTTTACACTGAAATGATGCTGTTACGTATGCTGAGACTATTGGTTGTCTTAGGCTATGTCTTCACTACCTGCTGTCATCGGTGGGTAGCAATTGATTTCTTGGGGATTGATATATCGCGTCTCATCTAGAAGCGATATATCAATCCCCAAATGAGCTCTTGTCGACTCCGGAACTCCACCAACATGAACGGCAGTAGTGGAGTCGACAGGGGGAGCCGCGGACATCGATCCCGCGCCGTGAGGACGGTAGGTAACTCGATCTAAGATACTTCGACTTCAGCTACGCTATTCACGTAGCTGAAGTTGCATGTCTTAGATTGATTTCCCCCCCTTAGTGTAGACCAGCCCTTACTATTCTCTGTTTATATTAATCTGTTACAACTGACCTGAGTGTACTCTATGGCAGTGTTATGGGTTTCCCAGCATAACAGAATTACAAAATGGCCAACATAATAACGGTGAAAGGCAGTAATAATGTCAATATCTCCCAAGCATTTTGGAAGCATCTATAGTAGGAGTGACCATCAGAGATACCAGGGTGATAGTGAGGTAAGTTAATAATAATAATAATAATAATAATAATAATAATAATAATTAATAATAATGTGTAAATATTAATGCAATGCAGAATCTGTTAAATACACCTCCACCCCGATATAACGCTGTCCTCGGGAGCCAAAAAAATCTTACTGTGTTATAGTTGAAACCATGTTATATCGAACTTGTGTTGATCTGCCGGAGCATGTAGCCCCGCCCCCACAGAGCTCTGCTTTACCGCATTATATCCGAATTTGTGTTATATCGGAGTAGAAGTGTAATTAAAATGATCTTGATATTATAATGGAACACATTATAAAGCAAGGACATGTAGTGTTAGAGATAACCCTCCATTCTACTTGGGTTCTGTAATGGTCTCATAAGTGCATGAAATCTAGGCATCAGTTCTAGCAAGGTTACTACATGTTCATGGTTTCTTCCACTACACTAGGAATAGCAATTGAGAGGAATATTATTTTGGACTATGGTAAATTCAAATGAGAATGAGTTTACCAATATGATTTGATGTTTAAAACACAACTGATTTTCAATTCTGTACGAAGCAGAACATCCTGTGAGAGACAAGGTGAGTGAGGTAATATCTTTTATTGAACATGTTGTGACATATTAGACTTAGATTATGTGGCAGGAGCAATAAAATTATGTATCAGAGGGGTAGCTGTGTTAGTCTGGATCTGTAAAAAGCGACAGAGTCCTGTGGCACCTTGTAGACTAACAGAAGTATTGGAGCATAAACTTTCGTAGGTGAATACCCACTTCATCAGACGCATGTGGTGGAAATTTCCAGAGGCAGGTATAAATATGCAGGCAAGAATCAGTCTAGAGATAACGAAGTTAGTTCAATCATAGAGGATGAGGCCCTCTTCTAGTAGTTGAGGTGTGAACACCAAGGGAGGAGAAACTGCTTTTGTAGTTGGCCAGCCATTCACAGTCTTTGTATAATCCTGAGCTGATGGTGTCAAATTTGAAAATGAATTGAAGTTCAGCAGTTTCTCTTTGAAGTCTAGTCCTGAAGTTTTTTTGCTGCAGGATGGCCACCTTTAAATCTGCTATTGTGTGGCCAGGGAGGTTGAAGTGTTCTCTTACAGATTTTTGTATATTGCCATTCCTAATATCTGACTTGTGTCCATTTATCCTTTTATGTAGGGGTTGTCCAGTTTGACCGATGTGCATAGCAGAGGGGCATGGCTGGCACATGATGGCATATATTACATTGGTGGATGTGCAAGTGAATGAACTGGTGATGATGTGGCTGATCTGGTTAGGTCCTGTGATGGTGTCGCTGGTGTAAATATGTGGGCAGAGTTGGCATTGAGGTTTGTTGCACAGTTAGAGTTACTATGGTGCAGTGTGTGGTTGCTGGTGAGAATATGCTTAAGGTTGGCGGGTTGTCTGTGGGTGAGAACTGGTCTGCCTCCCAAGGCCTGTGAAAGCGAGGGATCGTTGTCCAGGATGGGTTGTAGATCACTGATGATGTGTTGGAGAGGTTTTAGCTGAGGACTGTAGGTCATGGCCAGTGGAGTCCTGTTGGTTTCTTTCTTGGGCTTGTCTTGCAGCAGGAGGCTTCTGGGTACACGTTTGGCTCTGTTGATTTGTTTCCTTATTTGTTTCCTCATGCAGGTCTCGTAGTTTTGAGAATGCTTGGTGAAGGTTTAGTAGGTGTTGGTCTCTCTCTGAGGGGTTGGAGCAAATGCGGTTATACCTCAGTGCTTGGCTGTAGACGATGGATTGTGTGGTGCGTCCGGGATGGAAACTGGAGGCATGAAAGTAGGCATAGCGGTCAGTGGGTTTTCGATATAGGGTGGTGTTAACGTGACCGTCACTTATTTGTACTGTGGTTTCTAGGAAGTGGTCTCCTCTTTTCCTCCCTCTTTGGGACAGGAGCAGTTTTGTCTTAAATTTGGGAATAGAAGGGCTTGAATTCCCTGTTCCCCATGCTGGTGACCTTTAGAGCAACCAGCTGCCCCTCTGCATCCTGCCGCTGCATCCATCAATGACAAATAGACAAGTTTCTGCTAAAATGCTCAGTAGTGAAATGGTTAATGACATTTAAAATACCATCATATTTCAGAGATAATATCCATTGAGATGAATAGGATAGTTCACATCACAGAGAGCTATTGTTTCAGCCTGTCGCAGATGGGTTAATATTTCCATTTATGTCATTAGTGTACATTCAGATCTCATGCTGAAGGTTATCTTTGAAAAACATAATGGGTGAAATCCTGGCTTCACTGAATGTTGTCAGTATCTACAATGAGTCTCAGATTTCATCCAATGTCTACAGATGAGGCATTTTTCAAAGATGAAAATGTAGACTTTGAAGCATAGTTATGTGGCAATTAAAAATATAATGGAATTATGTAATCATTTATTCAGCCTTGCAGGCAGTGTGTGTGTGTGTGTGTGTGTGTGTGTGTGTGTGTGTGTGTGTGTGTGGAGGGGGAAGAATATGTTGCACAATGATCAGTTATAATAAAAATGTTATAAGAACTCTAAAACATCGAATTAGTCATTATTTTTATTATTGTATTGTATTTTAGTTGTATAGCAAGGGCACCCAGTCACAGACCAGGACCCCATTGTATTAGGCACTGTGTACACATACAATAAAAAGATGGTTTCTGCTTCAGAGAGTTTACGATCTAAATGCTCAATCCACTTTAGTTTAAAAACATATTCCTGGTTTGAGCCCCTACTGGAAACTTCATCTGGGAAAGCAAACTAAGAAGATAATAGAAAAAAATTTAGTTCTATACAAAGAATTCCAATGTTCAAGCAGCTGATTACTTTAACAATTCATCAAGTACAACATGACGTTAACAATGAATTGCATTTACCAAAAAAGCGAGAATTAAAAATGGGGAGAGAGGAAAAACACTTTTGTGTTAATTATTTGTATTGTAATAGTCCTAAGGTTCCTCAACCAGCATCCAGGTTAATCTGTTGGGTTTTGTGCAAACATATTGGAAGACCCAGTCCTTGTCCCAAAGTCTATACGGAGTGTACATTTTATCAGATCCAATTATCTGGAAATCTTGTGTGTGTATTAGTTTTGTTTATACTTTTCTAATATGTCAAATAGGTCAGCAGTGGCTGTTCGGTACGGGAATGCACAATGTTTACATTTTCAGATTGTAATTTTTATAAAGGGAGAGAATGTAGGGAAATGCACAGAAAAAAGTTATGACATGGCTTTTTATTTTTTTTCTTGACATTAACTAAAAAGTTCATACTGCAGGTGGTGCTGTGCCTCTGTTCATATTTAAATAATATTGCATTTATATTGTCCTAACATTCATGTGTCTGTAGAAAAATCAACCAATTCACATATTGTACCAATACAGATTTAGTAGAACGGACTATTGAGGCCATTAAATTGGCACCACTCTGATTTTGCGGAGGTATAGGATGATGTTCATCCCCTTGCTGAATGTGTCTAACTCAGCTAGAATTTTGGAAATACATTTACTATAATTATGTGATATGAATGTACATTTTATTTCTTTCCAGATTCGTGGCTTTTTATCAAGATTTGATAATGTCCTTCCTGTCAGCCTTGCATTTGACAAGTGCACAGCTTGCTCTCCCAAAGTAAGTCTGAGTTGCTTGTATTTTATTTCTGAATGTACAATGTTTTACAATCAAGTTTTGTTGCATCTGAGGTTGGTTCACTCAAAGACACTTCTTTTTCTTGTTTCTTTAGGATCTGGGATCTAACCCAATACTTATTCCTATATTCTGGCTACAGATTAAATCATTTTGGTCTGCCTCCCCTCTCCCTACACTATTTTCTGGTTTTCCTTGGGTTACATAGAGATGTCAAGTGTGTCACCTGCTGTCTCTCTACATAAGAGTTTCATGCTGACATGAATAAATACATTTTAAAAAAGTACATTATGGACAATGTTAAGAAGCCAGTATAATGGAGCTTTTCCCTTTGATCTTCAGTGAAAAGGCACCAAGAACAACATGCTGCTGTACTGTTAATCCAGAGACATTATGAAATAGTTTAAAGTGTACAGTGGAAGAATCTTTCTTTCTTTCTTTCTTTCTTTCTTTCTTTCTTTCTTTCTTTCTTTCTTTCTTTCTTTCTTTCTTTGAGAAATTATTTCTGAAGTCTGGTTCTGCCTCTTTTTAACACACGTGCACTGGGTGCCTTTTGCAATTAGATGAAGTGTGAATAGCTGATGTTTCTTGATAAAGACTTCTATGTAGGGATGAAGTAAAAATTACCTTTATAACTGTATAGTATTGAAGAGGCTGCTTAGTTTTCATGCTAGTGCTGACATCCTGACTCGACTAATGGATTACAGCAGTTGCTGGGATTCTGAGTTGAACCTTGCCAGAACACTGGTACATACCACTCATGTGTCTGTGTGAGGCCTCTTCGTTGCTGGATTGTTTTCCTGTATTGTATCCTTGAAAAGTTTCGTTGGCAACTTTTCTGGGACTGTGTAGTGTAAGTCCTAGTGATCTTTACTGGGATATCTCAATATGAAGAGTCAGTGGTTTAAGTCAAAATTTGGCACACATGGAAATGCTATTAATTCAGTCAAGTTTTGCGTACCCGGAGACTCGCTGCAGGAATTTCTTTCCATTCTCTACACTAAACTCATCCTTCATATTCCAAATACAGATCTTGAGAGGCTAGGAATTTTTTTTTCTTTCAAGATTTAGAGTTCTGTCTTGCAGAAACTTCTGTTGATACAGTATACCACTCACTCCTTTAGTGTAGCTTATATGTTAGTCAGGCCCTCAAGGACTTTTATGTGCATATTCTCTTCAAAAACTCCAGTGCTAAAATTACAAACTTGTTGTATTGTTGGGAACACATAACTACTCTCTTGAGTGACTAAGCAACACAGTGGTAGTTAAAAAAAACAGTCATTTTTTCTTTATTTCCACTTGTATGTTTTTGCAGAGGTACTCTAGGGTGTCATCCTAGGTGTTTTGTTTTATAAAAGAAAGATAGTCAGTTTATCCTGTTTGTTTTGAAAGTACGGAATCTGATATTTCATACTAAATTTGTCCTCCTAAGTAGCTTTTCCACCTCCTATTCATCTATCCTATGACTAGAGATACTGACCACCTACAGCTGTGATGTGTGTACTCTCACTCACACCCCAACCATTAAATTAAATGCAGGTATCAGTTTTAGTTTGCAAATGATTTCCTCTTGGTGGTCATTTTAAAAGAGCCATGTTTTACATAAACAAACTTGATGATTTAATAAAAACTGACTTGGATTTTAGCAGCTGTACTATTCCCATAGAGATCACTTTTCATGCAGTTTGAGTATTAAATTACTTTTGTGCTGAAAAGGTTGCTTCATTGGTACATGTATTTCCTTACAGTAGAAACACAGCATTTGTTTATTTGTCTAACTCCCTTTATTAGCATAGGAGTATGTCACCCCCTATTATCTGGAAATCTGATACTGATACTTTGAAATGACAAATCCAATTATATTTTCATGTTGGTTTTGTATGTGAATTTTTCTTAATGCATAAACTTAGTATAATTTTATTATGGCTCACATCAGAGATGCCATTAATTTTATGTTCACTCTTCTGTGCTGTAAATGCTTTTGTAAAAGCTGTTTTTTGGCATTATTGAACCTATTCTAATTTTATTAATTTTCCTTCTTTTGTCCCCAGTCCCATTCTTGTATTATCATTTCATACCTCCTTTTAATAAAAAGAAAAAAGAAAAATAAACAACCACAAAGTTAAAATTTAACAGGTACAGCTGGTAGATGCTGAAGAGGCAGCTAAATTGCCTTAACATTTGGAATTAGATTTCATTTCATTTCACTTTGACCTCGAAGACTCCTAGACATTCAAGCATCAAGTTATCCCTTATCTGTCCCAAATAGGCTGCATGCCAAGGAGGCTTTCATTTCTCTGAGTCAGTTGTTCAAGAATATTGGGATGATCACAGCAGGGAACCACTGTATTTTTTATTTTGGCCTGTTTTTCCCTCCTATGATCTCCTCCAACCTTTGTTAGTGCTAAACATGCTAGAATGGCAAGCTGACTCCTGCAAGATTAGTGACCCTGCACTTTCAGTTTGATAGTGGATGCAAAAGAGCAGTGTTACGGGTACACGCCTTATAGCGTCTACAAGTCTCACCACCACTGGCCTGGGGAGGAAAAGTCCCAAGTTCTTCAATACAGAATAAATCAGTTTATGATAACAAGTGTGTTTCATGGGATAAAAGTTTACAGTTTATTAAATGTTGTGGAGATAAAGGTGTCTGTTTATTCTATTTATTCCTCAGTTGAAATCAAGAGGAAAATCAGGCCACCTGCTCCCAGAGAGTGTTCAGATACTATGGTGAAGAGCACTACTACAAGTGCTTAAGTAGGTAGATGGAACCCAGTCCCGCAAACAGTAATGCATGCACGTATCTTTGGGCGTGCTAGTAGTTCCATTGACTTCAGTGGCATTATTGTTGTCCCCAGTGGGGAGCACCTTATTAGCTGATTGCTTAAGATTAATGAAGAAGCATCGATTCTGTAAAGCTATTAAATTTCCTTTTTAATCATAACAATCAATTTTACAGTACTGTTCAGTCTTCATTATTTTTTGTATTTCATTACAAATAAATAGGGCCCTACCAAATTCATGATCCGTTTTGGTAAATTTCACAATCATAGGATTTTTTAAATTGTAAATTTAATTATTTCAGCTATTTAAATCTGAAATTTTATGGTGGTGTAATTGTAGGGGTTCTGACCCAAATAAAAGTTGTGGGGGGGGAGGGTCACAAGGTTATTGTATGGAGGTTACAGTACTGCTCCCCTTACTTTTGCACTGCTGCTTCAGAGCTGGGCAGCTGGAGAGCGGCGGCTGCAGGCCGGGAGCCCAGCTCTGAAGGCAGATCCGCTGCCAGGAGCAGCGCATATGTAAGGATGGCATGGTACGGTATTGCCACCCTTAAACCTGTACTGCTGATGGCGAGGCACTGCCTTCAGACCTGGGTGCCCAGCCAACAGCCGCCCTCTCCGGCCACCCAGCTCCAAAGTCAGCGCAAGACCGTGACCCCCCCCCCCAAAATAACCTTGTGACCCCCTCCCCCCTTGCAAACTCTCTTTTGGGTCAGGACCCCCAGTTTAAGAAACTGGTCTCCTCCATGAAATCTGTATAGTATGGGATAAAAGCACACAAAAGACCAGATTTCATGGGGGCGAGACCAGATTTCATGGTATGTGACAAGTTTTTCATGGCCATGGATTTGGTAGGGCCCTATAAATAAACTGCCTGAAATATATAAACTTACTCTCAGCTACCCTTCTCCCATCAGAATCGCTGCTTATGCTTGTTCCTAGTGTTTCAAATAAATACCATTTCACATTTTTTTTTATTTTCTAAAAATAAGACTTAATTGTATCCTTACTAATGTGGTTGCAAACACAGAAGAATCCTTTCAATTGTAGTTTGTGATAGCAGACCAAATCTGGCAGAAAAGCTTTCTGGTAACACAAACAAGATAGTGCTGTAAAGGTTACTAAAGGAATATGACTAAAGTGAGGAAAATGCAGTTAGGAGGCATTGATGAACCAGAACCCTGATCCTGGACTTTTCTTGTGAAACCCTATTGACTTTCAAGAAGTTGATATGGCGGAGTATCTTCCTTGTGTCTCAAGTTATCTCTCAATCTTTCCTGACGGTTTTTTAGAGAAGTGAAGATGATGATATATTTTATGTTTTTAAATGGTTGAATAAACATTATTTAACAAACATAAACATTCCTGTGAGGTAGGTAAGTAGTATTTATCTGAGGGAAATTAAACATAGACTGAAGCATAGTCTACACTGATATGGCTACACTGACAAACCCTCCTAGTGTAGACACTGCTTATACTGATAAAAGGGTGTTTTTGGCAGTGAGTTTTATACTGGGTTGGTGAGAGAGTGTTTGAAATACATACAGAGAGTCCCATATGACATAAACCAAGAAAATATCAAGACAGGACTTTGAGTGTGACACCTCTGGGGGGTACCCAAAGTTGTGAAGCACCTCGCTAACACTTGCCTTTAGTGTGAGGAAATCTTGGCTGTGCCTGCTGGGGGTCAGTTCTGCCGCTACTCTACCAACCTCTGGCAACAGAAGCGCTGCCTTCCAGGCCTCCATTGTCTTCACTTGTAAAAAGGGTAATTTTGCTTGTTTCCTGTCTAGAATCTCCGTCTAAGCATCTCCTGCCTGAAAGACACTTGTTTATCACCTTTTTGTGACCAGCCCCAATTCACAAACCTCAAGAACATAATTTACAGTCTATAAACAGAAGTTCTTACGTAGTATCAGTACACATATTTTGCAGTGATTGTAATGGGCACTGACACACAGGTTTTCAATAGAGAACTAGTATGTAGATACCCTTATGCAGTCCTGTACCTTCTGCCAGTTGACACCAAGAGGTCCCTGATTCACAGGGTGAGCAATGGTGAAATGTATTCTTTTAGAGTAGGGTACTGGCAAACATGGTTAAAAATCTTAAAACCTACATCAGCACAGAACATAACCCTAATGATGATGTGACTATACCATGGAATGGAGGAAGAGGGGAAGGTATCAATGGGCAGGATCAAGTTTTTATTACTTGTGCAGGGGAGAAATAATGGGCAGGCTAAGCATGAGCATGAATTGGTAGGAATTTGGGAGTTAAGTAACTTTTTAATGCACGATCTGAAAGAGTGGGTCTCAGTCATGGGTACACATACCCCTGGAGGTATGCAGAGGTCTTCCAGGGGTACATCAACTCATCTAGATATTTGCCTAGTTTTACAACAGGCAATATGCAAAGCACTAGCGAAGTCAGTACAAACTAAAATTTAATGCAGACAATGACTTGTTTATACTGCTCTATATATTATACACTGAAATGGAAGTACAATATTTATATTCCAATTGATTTGTTTTATAATTTTATGGTAAAATGAGAAAGTAAGCAATTTTTCAGTAATAGTGTGCTGTGACACTTTTGTATTTTTATGTCTGATTTTGTAAGCAAGTAGTTTTTAAGTGAGGTGAAAATTGGGAGTGCGCAAGACAAATCATACTCCTGAAAGGGGTGCAGTAGTTGGGAAGATTGAGAGCAAATGATCTAAAAGACTGAGATATATAACAAAGTACAATATACAGTAGAATGGGTGTATTTTGTTCCATAATTTCTCAATTAGTCCATAGCAATGAGTGGAAACAATGTGATACTGTATGCAGACAAGAATCCAAGCAATGATACCAGATAAGCCTCCTTGCCCATAAAAGCCCCACGCTAAATAGAAGTGAGCACACACAATGTGGGGTAGGGCACGCCAAGCATATGCCCAGTCTCAATCCCCACTGCTTGCCAGAAACTACAAACCGGGTGATGTTCTGACAGCATTTGTTAGTTGTTCAGAGAACTGGATACCTTTTGGAGGCAGTTGTGGAAGCAATTTTTGTGATGATATCATATCAGTGGTGTCTGTGGATGCTCTCAAATCAAATTCAGGCAGAGTCACAAAGATGCAGATTTACTAACTAGTACTAGATGATTCAGGTTGTTACTATGACCCCAGATAGCTTACCTAAGTCAGCAATGCAAGACAAAAATTTGAGTTTCAAGTTACAGTGGTTTATGCTATAAAGGAAGTATGTTACTTTTTAAATATTGGTCAGATCACCATCAGGAAAGCTATCCAAAATATTTACAAGTAAGTTTTGCTTATAATGTCTTATTTGCTATAAGTCTCATGATAATCATGGATTCTTTCCAAGCTCTGAAAATGAAAGTACTGTAAATATACTCTTTTTTGTAAACAGTTGACTTAGATCCCTTTTTCCATCCAATTTACCTAGTAGTTACACCTTTGAACTACTTATGCCATTCACAAAAATTTATATGTAGTAGTAAAATTCTAGTTGAAGAGTATTTTAAGTCATGTATTTTAACTATTTTAAGTCCGTACACTTTTTGTTTTCCTGAACTCATTTCTGTTATTTTGATGACTCTATTCCACACTCTCCAGAAGTGCTAAATTACCAGATGCAAAGATCAAATTAATTCCTGGTGTAACTCTATGACTTCAAAGGAGTTACATCAGGAGCAAATTTGCTGTTGAGGCGAGAAACTGGTACGCTTCTCAATGATGAGTTAGTACGAGATCATTCCATCCCAGTTGGTGGCATCATTTTCTTATGTAATCATAGAATCATAGAATATCAGGGTTGGAAGGTGTAATAACCTTTTTGGGGCACTCTGGTCCCACTGAAAAACCTTCCCTGGGGACCCCAAGACCCAAATCCCTTGAGTCTCACAACAAAGGGAAATAATCCCTTTTCCCTCCCCCCCCTCCAGGTGCTCCTGGAGAGATACACAGACACAAGCTCTGTGAATCCAAACAGAGTGACTTCCCCTCTCCGTTCCCGGTCCTGGAACAAAAAGGACTTTCCTATTCCCCCAGAGGGAATGCAAAATCAGGCTAGCCAATTCAACACACACCGATCTCCCCTGATTTCTTCCTCCCACCAATTCCCTGGTGAGTACAGACTCAATTTCCCTGAAGTAAAGAAAAACTCCAACAGGTCTTAAAAGAAAGCTTTATATAAAAAAGAAAGAAAAAATACAAATGGTCTCTCTGTATTAAGATGATACAATACAGGGTCAATTGCTTAAAAGAATATTGAATAAACAGCCTTATTTAAAAAGAATACAAATCAAAGCACTCCAGCACTTATATTCATGCAAATACCAAAGAAAAGAAACCATATAACTTACTATCTGATCTCTTTGTCCTTACACTTAGAAACAGAAGATTAGAAAACAGAACTACTTCTCCAAAGCTCAGAGAAAGCAGGCAGCCAGAAAACAAAGACCTCAGACACACAATTCCCTCCACCCAAAGTTGAAAAAATCCGGTTTCCTGATTGGTCTTCTGGTCAGGTGCTCCAGGTGAAAGAGACATTAACCCTTAGCTATCTGTTTATGACAGAAGGGACCTCAGGAGGTCATCTAGTCCAATCCCCTGCTCAAAGCAGGACCAATTCCCAACTAAATCATCCCAGCCAGGGCTTTGTCAAACCTGACCTTAAAAACCTCTAAGGAAGGAGATTCCACCACCTCCCTAGGTAATCCATTCCAATGCTTCACCACCCTACTAGTGAAAAAGTTTTTCCTAATATCCAACCTAAAACTCCCCCACTGCATCTTGAGACCATTACTCCTTGTTCTGTCATCTGCTACCAGTGAGAACAGTCTAGATCCATCCTTTGGAACCCCCTTTCTGGTAGTTGAAAACAGCTATCAAATCCCCTCTTATTCTTCTCTTCTGCAGACTAAACAATACTAGTTCGCTCAGCCTCTCCTCATAAGTCATGTGCTCCAGCCCCCTAATCATTTTTGTTGCCCTCCGCTGGTCTCTTTCCAAATTTTCCACATCCTTCTTGTAGTGTGGGGCCCAAAACTGGACACAATACTCCAAATGAGGCCTCACCAATGTTGAACAGAGGGGAATGATCACCTCTCTCGATCTGCTGGCAATGCCCCATCTTATACAGCCCAAAATGCCATTAGTCGTCTTGGCAACAAGGGCACACTGTTGACTCATATCCAGCTTTTCATCCACTGTAACCCCCTAGGTTCTTTTCTGCAGAACTGCTTCCTAGCCATTCGGTCCCCTAGTCTGTAACAGTGAATGGCATTCTTCCGTCCTAAGTGCAGGTCTCTGCACTTGTCCTTATTGAACCTCATCAGGTTTTATTTGGCCCAATCCTCTAATTTGTCTAGGTCCCTCTGTATCCTATCCCTACCCTCCAGCGTATCTACCACTCCTCCCAGTTTAGTGTCATCTGCAAACTTGCTGAGAGTGCAGTCTGTGCCATCTTCCAGATCATTAATAAAGATATTGAACAAAACCGGCCCCAGGACCGACCCTTGGGGCACTCCGATTGAAACTGGCTGCCAAAACTAGGCATGGCACCATTGATCACTACCCGTTGAGCCCAACGATCTAGCCAGCTTTCTATCCACCTTATAGTCCATTCATCGAGCCCATACTTCTTTAGCTTGCTGGCAAGAATACTGTGGGAGACCATATCAAAAGCTTTGCTAAAGTCAAGGACTAACACATCCACTGCTTTCCCCTCATCCACAGACCCAGCTGTCTCCTCATAGAAGGCAATTAGATTAGTCAGGCATGACTTGCCCTTGATGAATCCATGCTGATTGTTCCTGTTCACTTTCCTCTCTTCTAAGTGCTTCAGAATTGATTCCTTGAGGGCCTGCTCCATGATTTTTCCAGGGACTGAGGTGAAGCTGACTGGCCTGTAGTTCCCCGGATCCTCCTCCTTCCCTTTTTTAAAGATGGGCACTACATTAGCCTTTTTCCAGTCATCTGGAACCTCCCCCGATTGCCATGAGTTCTCAGAGATAATGACCAATGGCTCTGCAATCACATCCGCCAACTCCTTTAGCACCCTCAAATGCAGCGCATCCGGCCCCATGGACTTGTGCTCATCCAGTTTTTCTAAATAGTCCTGAACTACTTCTTTCTCCACAGAGGGCTGGTCACCTTCTGCCCATACTGTGCTGCCCAGTGCAGTGGTCTGGGAGCTGACCTTATTTGTGAAGACAGAGGCAAAAAAATCATTGAGTACATTAGCTTTTTCCACATCCTCTGTCACTAAGTTGCCTCCCTCATTCAGTAAGGGGTCCACACTTTCCTTGACTTTCTTTTTGTTGCTATCCATATCTAGAAATGACATGGTTTGTGGAAGATTAGGGGTCATTTGGCATTTTGTGAGATTAGGCTACCCTCAGAAATATTTTCATATAGTCAAGGCTTGTTTTGAGTTCATGCAAGACTGCTCTGGGCTTTAGGTGAGGAGTGTGTATTTTCACAACTTTGGACCCCAGGATGAATAATTCCCGCTCCCATAGACTAGTTGGTGGATTTGCTCTGCCAAATAGGGTGTGTATATTTACAAGATTTATATTTTGTAAAGTAGAGAGTCACATTGTTCACGCACTTAAGAGTGCTGAGCAAACCCAGATCTTGTTACCCAACTCTTTACCAAGATGAAAATAACTGTCTTTACTCCAGCAGATCCAATTACTTTCGGTATAAGAGGCTATTTCTACTATGGAAGGCAAATGTAACAGTTTGATATGTGAAATAAGAATAGAATTTTAAATGCTGTTTGGAGTATAAATAATGTTTAATAAACAACTCATCCCACAAAAGAGATATTGGTCCTGGATCTGGGCATTATTGCCCAAGAGAAATGCAGGCTCTGTTTCCATTGAAGCAAATAGACTTATTTGGGAGCACTGAAAAAGCAAGTTTCTTCTCAACAAAGTTGGGGCTAGAAAAATTGACATTCTGGAACATCATAATCTTAGAAGGCTTGATTCTCTAGGGGCTTATATTACTAATTTTCTAGAGGTTTTTTGTTGAGAATTGCAATCCAGAAATAACTATTATTGAGTTTATGGTCCCAGTATTTATTCTGATATGTTAACTATTGAGATAAATTCCTAAGTTTTTTAAGTGTTTTGCAAAGAGTATCTTTAAGGGAGAAACTTCTTTTCTTTAGTTATCATCTAATGTTATGCATTCTGGTTAAGCCTTTGAGTAGGAGTGTGGATTTTGTCTCCTTTAAGTTATTAAAGATTAAAATTGTATACTTGGTCTTGATTGCTTAGCAATAATTCTATATTGTTTATACTTAGAGCTCAATTTAACTCCATTGAAGTCAGTGTGAAGAGTTCCATTGACTTTACTGGGAGTTGGATCAGGCCCTTATGGTGGAATTTTGAAAAGCTCCTGAATCACATACTCTTTTGAAAATCATACCTTTAAATTGCCTTATATTTCTTGCCCACTCCAATTAATGGATGACATACAGAAACACTCATTCCTGGTCATAGACCATTCCTATTGTGTAATCTTCTATCCCAGTGCTCCCCCATGTAAACCCTTCTTTTGTGGGAATGGGAGTTCAACACTTCACAGGCTCAGGCTCTTTAGGAGGCTTCAATGATGGAGAAAACTGAATGAGAGAAGAGACTATGGGTCACGCCCAGTAACAAGGTCTCCTTTTTTTCCTCTTCTAGCTCTCACTTCACTTTACCTCACCACAGGAAAATCTATAGTAATGTTGTTATCTTTATTGCTTGGGGCAGGCTGTGATTAGCAAAGCTACTAGACTGAGAATCCATCTTTTGCAGATGAGTAACATATTTTTGCCCTAGAGAGATCTGAGGAAATGACTCTCATTATTTGTTGTTTGTAGTTTTTTTTTAATCTGGTGAAGTTTTTAAAAGCTCCCTGATATATGAATGAAATGGAGTGTCAGTTGTACTGATATAGTGATAAGGGACAATCAGTGGCTTATTGCAGAGAATTTCAGATTGCTGTTAACAGAGCAGCTGTTGGAGCTGACTGGTCACTTGGTGCTAACTGGTTTCCTTGTTTTCAGCTGCTAACTTTGTATTAAGAAAAACTAAATATATTTAAAATGTTACTGTAATTGGCCTGATCACAAATGAGGGGAGGAGATCACCCCATGCAATTGTGAGTGAGAAGGGGATAATACATGAGGCAACCTTCCTATTAAGTAGTAGTCCATACATGCATAGGAAACCCTTATATAAAACTTTGGGAGTTCTCCATTTTCAAAGTTAAATAGCTTATTAAAAAATAATAAAATTACCCCTGCCAAAAATAATTAATCCATATTATGGAGTAATTGCTTTACAAATGTTGTTTAAACTAAGCTTGGTTTTTAAGTTCTGTCCTGCAAAAAAAGGCTAATGTAAGGATTTGTGTGGTTTTATAAGCTCCACAAGGAAGGAAATTTTCACAGTCAAGTTATAGAACATTGAAAAACTAATATTGTAAAAGGCAACAAGCATGCAAGCTTAACTAGAGTAGTGCAAATGTCTTGATACAATATAATCATACAGCATTTATTCATCAACTCAGAGTCTCTCAAACCCAATGCTGTCTTGTGCAATGTATGACAGTGTGTTTGTATGAATTCTTTTAACTCATGATTTCCTACCTCTGTCTTGTCTTCTCTTCATGAAGCTATTGTGTTTCTTTTTGGGTATTCAAAAATATCTTAACTCACTTTGAGTTAAAGTACATTCTTACTGTCAAAGGTCTTTGAAGCAGACATGAAATAATAAAATCACAGAGTAGTGAATAATTGTCTATAAAACCAATAGCTTGTGTTGTGACAGGCTTGATCTCCGCCCTCCCCTAACCATCCACCCAAACCAGTGCCAAACATAAGAGAAGATTGTTGGGGGCGGAATAGATCTGGACACAGAAGTACTCTGGATATAAATATGAGAAGGGAGGGACAGGCAGTAGAAACAAAAGTGAAATTGTTTGAGCAGCATTTCTGCATTTCTGTAGATTTCCTTTCCAGAACTCATAAAGTCAGATTTCATTTCACTGGATACAAGTCATTTATAACTGTTCCTCTCATTTCCTCAAGATTTTTGCCTACTCAGGGCCTGATGCATTCTATATGTTTTTATTATTAGTTTTATTTGTGAGTTGGACCCAGGATTCTTTGTGTGATTAATGAAGAAAATATGGACATGGGTGTGCATCAACGTGGAAGCAACACTTTGGTGCAGGGTTGGTTTTTTTTTCTTGGGTTTTTTTATTTTTTGGCCTAACAAATAATTTTGTGCAAAAGAAATAACACTGGCCACATGTTCACCAGCTGGAATTTATATGATTCCCTAATTCAAGTAGTTACTAATAGCCCCCATTGTATTGATTCCTCTAATATAGCAAGAAAATAGTGGCACAAAATAACTGCTTATATCAAACACAAGCTGTCTTTCCTCACTGCACAGAGTGCCACCCTTTAACATCAAGGCAGGGTGGATTTGATTTAACTCAAATTGATTTAAATCACTAGTCAGAAAGACTTGATTTAATCATGGATTTCCTCATAAAAGTGCGTTCTTGTTCGTTGTTATGACCTTAATACATATTCTTCAAAATTCAGATAGATGTAGGTTTCATTTTTAGAAGATACACACTTAGCATTTTTAAAGTGATTTATTTTGAAAAATTTTCAGATTAGTTTTACAGCTATTTCAGAAAACGAATGATTGTTTGGTTATTTCATTTACTAAAGGTAATTGAAGCAGATATTTATGAAGTTATTGGGAAGTGAACTGTCTCCAATTCAACAGGTTAATCATTAATATTTGGAGGATTTTCTTGCTATGCTGTATTAGGAGGAGAGCATCACCAGACAGATGTTGTTTTAATTAAATAAAACAATTTAAATATTATGTATTCTGGATTTTTTTCTTCAACAGCAAACATAATATTTTAACAAAACAAGCATATGCAGATTTGAATTTAAACATTAAATTTTTTAAATCAGGTTTGTTTTTGTTAAAGTTGTTTTTAACTAAAATAGTTAAATGAAATATTTAAAAAAAAATACCACAAAAATTAAATTGGCTATGTCAGCCGGGTCAGCATGAGGAACTTAAAATATTGGCTTCTGCAGCCAACTCAGTCTTTGCCTTGATTTTCCTGTTTGTTCATAATCTGGAAAAGAAAAACAAGTCTTCCTGCTTTTTCAGGTCCCTAACAATCTCTCAGTTTGGAATGAATTAGTCCAAAGAAAGAAAATATTCTTTCTACACTGGCAGATGAAGCTACTGCTGTTAAAAATGAGATTATCACTTCAACAGTCTCTGAATCCTAGTGCTTAAGTGACTTCCACCAGTTCAGTGGTGTGACTTTCATTAAAACATCATCAGCAAACGTATATTTCTTGGATGGTTCATCCTTAGCTCCGAAGTTTATTATAGTTGGCATTGTGGAGAGATGATTGCTGGATGTCCATGTCATAGCCAACTCCTCTTCTTCAGCAGGTAAGGTTTGACCCTGGTACCGAGTATTGAGAATATTTGCAAGAAAATAAGCTGAAGATAAAAGTGCTTGTCTCATTCGCTTTTTTTAATGCTTGTAATTTAACTCTGTCATTGCATATTTCTTGTTTTAAGATCTATCTCCGTTCCTTCCAAATTTCAACAGCATCAGCAGTAAAACAGCTATTTCCCTACATTTTGTTCAAGACTACAGAAAGAGGCTTCAGGGTACTCAGCAAATGTTCAATATTTCTCGTAAGCCCAATGTTGAGAACTTTGGCTGTGATAGTGTCATCTATTTTTTCACGATTTTGTTCACAAGTGTCATTAGATTAGGCCAGTTCTTTATATACTGCTCAAAACACTACTGAGTTCCATCATACGTCTTGTGGGAGAGTTAGCTGGTTCCTCCCACTTTTTTCAGAGCAGCTGCTGCAAAGTGGTTGTTGCAGAAGTATTTTGCAATTTGAACAACATTAGCCTTTATTTCTGGAACACTGAAGTCTTTGGCTAGGAGGTGCATCAAATGAGCACCGCAACTGTATGTTGTTAACTTGGGACTCTCTTCTAAATTTCTTCTCATCTTGGATCCATTTGCAGCATTGTCCGAGACCAAGCTGTGTACTAGACATTTGAATTTTTTTCGCAGTTTATCATAGCTTTTAATGCTACTTCTTGTAAGTATTCTGCTGTGTGTGCATTTCCTCATATATCAATTGTTTCTGTAAGGAAGACATTCCCTTCTTCTGTTGTCACACAAGCACATACAACGGGATCATTGTAGGACATTGCTCCACCCATCAAGATTCAGGTTAATAATTTCACCCTCTAGACATACTGCTCAATTTCTCTTTCATACACTTTATCCAGCAACTTGCCTGCGACATCTGCTCTGTTTGATGGACCGTATCCTGGTCTTAATGACTGAACCATTTTAATGAAGTGTGGGTTCCCAATCATATGGAAAGGACAGTTTGTTGCATAAACAAACGGGCATTTTTTTCATTAATTACTTCTTTTTTGTAGTCTGCTGGTTCTTATTACAATCTTATCTATGGTTGTTTCTGGATGATGGAGATTTTTTTTTCTTTTTGACACAGGTGATATACTGTGGTTATGTGACATACATGATGTGACTGGAATACTATCATTGGCAGATAACTCTGAAACTATAGAAAATGATGGTGATCTTGAAGGTGAATAGTCCTCAGAATCCTATGTGTTGAGGATGGATTATCCTAAACAAAATAAGTCAATGCAGTCATTTAATTATTATAACGTTACTGCTCATTTAGTATGTCATTGCATTCACTGACACTCAGTACTACTTTAAAGGTGAAATTGTAAAAGGAGATCTGCCTATCTCAGCTATTTATTTTTTTATCACAACTGCATCTAAAATGATAGCACCATAGAGTAACAACTATATTTTTTGGTCAAACATGAGAATTCAAGAATAGTCCAGAAGGAAGGAAGGCAGTCCTTAAGAAAGTATGAAATAAAAAAGTTTACCAACCTGAAGATCCTGCATGTTCAGACAGGTTCCTTTCATCTTCAATGCAGCTTCCTCCTGAGAAGGAACACTTCTCATGATGATGTTTCATTTGAGCAACCAGGCCTTGCATTTCTTTGCATTTCTTTGTTGCACTGTTTGCATTTTGCATTCATGCATGTCTTACCCACAGGTAGAGGAACTTCATTAAAATATTCCAAAACTGGGTCTCTTTTACGGTCTGCTGCCATTATAGGTTTTCCTTACTAGTGAGGGAATGGTATGCTAGATCTCAAATCAATGAAACTTCTGGAATATGCTGCTCAAACAATTTCACTTTTGTTTCTACTGCCTGTCCCTCCTTTTTCATATTTATATCCAGAGTACTTCTCCCTGTCCAGATCTATTCCGCCCCCAACAATCTTCTATTCATTCAACTTTCTGAAACTTTTCACTCTTAGAGAGAGGTAAAGGATTGACTCTGTGTACACAAATTTGCAGAGGGACAGTAGGGTTGAGGTCTGTTATTTCTCACCTCTCTATTATTTATTTACTTAAAAACATTTTTGCTGTTAACAAGCATGTTCTCTCTAGAGACACAAATCGACAGTTTGAGAACTGCAAAACTAAGCATCTCTGATGGTTTCTTCTAGACTGAGTCCCATTGGTTAGATAGAAAGATTATCCTAAATTATCTATACAGAAGCCTCTGGAACCCCATAAGACTGAGTCCCTAATCCATGAACTATTGGAACTCATTTACAAAAACTTTTCTTAAACATTACATTGATATATTGTCTTATACTATAGAATTAGGACTTATAATCTCTATTCCACCAAGAGATATCTTTGAGCTATAATGTACCTTAATTAAAACTATCTTTTGATAGTTTTTTCCCCAAAAAGCATTTTATCAAAAAATTCTGATTAAAATCACAAAAATCCATTATTTTATTTTATTTATTTATTTTTTTAAAAAACATTGATTTGTATCCACCCTGCATCAAGGCATTCACAATGAGCAGGAAACCAGCTTCTCTGGGAGCAGAAAATCCTGTCGTGAAGATTTTTCAGGATTATGACAGTGTTTTCCATGGAGGTGATAAGCAATAGGTTATTTGATCACAGATAAGGCTCTGTGTTTGTCACAGTGATCTCTGTGACTAGTGCAGCAGCCCATGCAGCTGGCCCAGGAGCTGCTTGGGCAGCCCCTGGGTCAGGCACACTGGCTTCTGCTGGGTCAGTCTTTGGGCCCCCCAGCATTCAGCAGCAGGCATTTTGGTGGTGGGGGGTGCTCAGGGCTGGGGATTGGGATGCGGGGTGGTGCTTATCTCGGGGAGGAGGGTGTTCCCCAGAAGGGCAACAACTCCCCTCTCTCAGCTTCTAGCTCCATGTGCTGCCTCTGCCCACAGACACCGCCCCCGCAGTTCCCATTAGCCGTGGTTCCAGCCAATGGGAGCTGCAGAACTGGGACTTGGGGCAGAGCAGAGGCAGCACATGGAGCTAGGAGCTGGAGGTCGCAGTTTGACAGGAGCCAGGTAGAGAACCTGCCCCAGCCCCACCAACCCCCTCTTTGAGCATCAGCAGCACTCTCTGGACTGCCATCCCCCTGCTCTTGAGCACTCACAGTGCCCTCCAGGCTGCGCCCCCTCAAGTACTCAGGGTGCCCTCCGGGCCGTGCCTCCCTGAGTACCTGGGCCATGTTCCCCAACACCCGCAGTGCCCCCAGGGCTTCCCCCCAGAGTCGTGCCCCACCCCCAAGTTTTAGTCAGGGGCATATAGTAAAAGTCATGGACCAGGTCACAGGCTATGAATTTTTGTTTGCTGCCCATGACCTCTCCATGACTTTTACTAAAAATAACTGTGACTAAAACGTAGCCGTAATCATATATCTTGGTGTATGATGCTTGTGCTTTTGAATTTTTTTTTTAATTTAAACTCCATAGTTTGGCAAATTTACATGTAGTTGTTGATCTTAGTTATAGAGACTAAATTTTCAAACATGCAGGAACTAGTCCAAGAGGCACTCTTGTGTATTGGCAGTTTCACCTCACCAATCTCCCATATGCTGGGAATCCTTTGTTTCCCAGTTCAAGATGGTGTCCAGTACCAGGTAACATGATCACATGACCCTGTAATGTCAAAGCAGCATCCCAGGAAACTTCTCAGAAAGGAGAGAGATTAGTATCATCAAAGACCAGTTGTCCTTCCTAATGGTCCATCCAGGTTGATTACCTACTGCCTGGTGGGCGTTCCCCAGGTGCAAGCACTTTTGTAATAGTCCATATTCTTCTTCGAGTGATTGCTCATATCCATTCCAGGTAGGTGTGCGCGCTGCGCGTGCATGTTTGCCGGAAACTTTTTTACCCTAGCAACTCCAGTTGGCCGGCAGGTCGCCCCCTAGAGTGGTGCCACTATGGCATTTGATATATACCCCTGCCGGCCCACCCGCTCCTCAGTTCCTTCTTACCGCCGTGTCGGTTGCTGGAACTTTGGAGTATGGCTTGCTGTCCTCCACGTACCTAGCTCTCCTGTACACTGTTCGTAGTCGTAGTTGTAAATAGTTTTATAGACAGTTTAAAGTAGTATACTAGTTAGTTGTTTATTGTATATAGTTGTATAACATGTTCGCGGGTGGGCCGTTGCCCTTCCCGGCGCCCGGCACCGGGCTCATGCCTGGTTGGCCGGGCTTCAAGCAGTGCTCGGCATGCAAGAAGCCGATGCCGACTAGCGATCCCCACGACGCGTGCCTCAAGTGCCTGGGGGAATCGCACATCATAGAGAAGTGTCGTATATGCAAGGCGTTTAAGCCTCGCACAAAGAAGGAGAGGGATCAAAGACTCCGCACTCTCCTAATGGAAGCGGCACTGACTCCGGTACTGGTGGCGCAACCGGCCACTTCTACTCCGGCACCGGACCGCGCCGGCACCGGCAAGACTCCCTGGCACCGTCCAACCCCGGCACCGGGAGCAGATCCAAGACCCTCGACGTCTGCAATACCATCTAGGCAGGCTCGAGTGGAACGCCCGGCACCTACCTTGGCCGCAGCACCGCCTGCAGGGCTGCTGTCGACTCCGGGTCCGGAAGGTCCGTCGAGTCCAGCCCCTCCTAGCTCCCCCTTGAGATCAGGGGTCGAGCTGTTAGTCCCATCTACGCCAGAGACCTTTGCCTCAGCACTGGACTTGATAGCGCTCACGGAGCCATCGCAGCCTCAGACCACGGCACCCCCAGGACGGGTAACCTCCAGAGGCAAACCGATGCTGAGAGCGCTGTCTCCAGAGTCCAGGCACCGATCGCCCCGGAGACGTGAACGCTCGCGCTCGGGGCGCCGCTCGCAATCCCGGCACCGTTCTCCTCGGCGGTACCGGTCGCACTCGCGGCGCCGATCAGCATCTGCACGGTCCCGGTCTGGCTCCTCTTACCATTGGCACCGAGACTCTAGGAGCCGTTCACCTTGGCGTTCAGCTCCTCGGTCGACCTCCCGGCACCGAGCCAGTGGTAGATCCCGATCCCGGTCGACCTCCCGGCACCACATCGGTGGCAGGTCCCGGTCCCCTCTGCCATCCCGGCACCGCGCTGAACGAAGATCGCGGTCCCGCTCTCGGCACCGACCTCGAGGCAGATCCCGATCCGGATCCCGGCACCGACTATCACGCCGTTCCCGGTCCCGATCCCGGCACCGGTACGACTTGCGGTACCGATCCTCGGCACAGAGGAGATCGTCGGCGTCGGCATATAGAGAGGTCTATCAAACTGGCTCAGCGCCTCCGTGGCCTTCAAGGGAACCATCCGTGTCCTCTCAGGCAGAGAGCGCCTATACGCTGGACCAGGACAGACACTTGGCCCTGTTTCAGGACTCTCCACCTCAGGAACGAGGGCCTAAACAGTGGGGGTTTTGGACCCCATGGGCGTACCGCCAAGCCCAGGTCCTCAACATATCACTCCCCGCCCTGCGGCGGAATGCAGGCCACCAGAGGCAACAGTGTCTAGACCCCCTCCCTCCCCGGAAGCAGAAGACAGGTCCAGCCACCAGGACCCAGAGCTCCCTCCAGTGACGGAGGTGCAACCCCAGACAGAACCCTCCATGGACGCTCTGTTGTCAGGGGTTTCCTCGTCGTCTTCCCCTGATGAGGCAGTGATGGGTACCTCGTCCTCCAGCCCTCCCCCTCTAGATCTTAGGGCACACCAGGACCTCCTCCGACGCGTGGCACAAAAACTGGACATTCAAGCAGAGGAGGTCTCTGAAATCGAGGACCCTGTGGTGAGCATCCTCTCCGCCGATGCGCCCACCAGAGTGGCCCTGTCTTTCATCAAGACTATTCAGGCCAACGCCGCTACTATCTGGCAGTCACCGGCCTCCATCCCTCCGACCTCTCGAGGAGTGGAAAGAAAGTACATGGCCCCCTCGAAGGGCTATGAATACCTGCACGTTCGCCCGACACCCTGCTCCCTTGTGGTCCAGTCGGTGAACGACAGGGAGCGCCATGGTCAAGAGGCCCCAGCGCCCAAGTCTAAGGAGGCGAGGCGGATGGACCTCCTGGGCCGCAAGGTCTATTCAGCAGGGGCGCTACAGCTCAGGATCTCGAACCAGCAGGCCCTCCTTAGCCGCTACTCCTTTAACTCTTGGGTAGCAACGGGAAAATTTGCAGAGCTGTTACCGCAGGACGCCCGTCAGGAGTTTACCACCATTCTGGATGAGGGCAAAAAGGTAGCAAGGACCTCGCTACAAGCTTCCTTAGATGCTGCGGACTCGGCCGCTCGGACCCTTGCCTCGGGGCTTACGATGCGCCGCATTTCCTGGCTTCGGGTCTCTGGCCTTCCTCCAGAGCTCCAGCATACTATCCAGGACCTCCCCTTCGAAGGCCAGGGCCTGTTTTCTGCTAAGACAGACCCCAGACTAAAGGACCTTAAAGACAATAGGGTCATAATACAGTCTTTGGGGATGCATACGCCTGCGACACAGCGCAGACCATTCCGGCAGCAGAACGAACAACAGCAGCGTCGGCCGTATCCTCAGTTCCGTCCGCGGCAGGACCTCACTAGGCGCCGCGGCAGGAACAACCGACGCAGACAGTCGGGTGGCCAAACGGGCAAAACCAAGGCTCCGCCAAGGCCCCTCCTGGACCCAAGCCTTCATTTTGAAGGTGCGCCCGAGGGCGCAGTACCAGTTTCCCCTCCGGATCCTTCCCCGCAGTTTTCCAACCGTCTTTCATTTTTCCTCCCAGCATGGACCAAAATAACATCGGACCGTTGGGTCTTGCGCACTGTGCAGGCCGGTTATCGCCTGCAGTTTTCATCGCCCTCCTCCTCCCACCCACCACCCTCGTCCCTCTTCAGGGAGCCCTCTCTCATGAGCAATTCCTCCGTCAGGAGGTGCAGACGCTCCTCGTCAAGGGAGCCATAAAGGAGGTTCCAGAGAGTGAGAAGGGCAAGGGGTTTTATTCCCGCTACTTTCTAATCCCCAAGTCCAAGGGGGGCCTCAGGCCTATCCTCGACCTGCGGGAACTCAACAAGTATATGGTACAGTTGAAGTTCCGTATGGTATCCCTTGGAACCATCATCCCATCCCTGGATCCCGGAGACTGGTACGCCGCCCTCGACATGCAGGACGCTTGCTTCCATATCGTCATATTCCCCCAGCACAGGCCTTTCCTCCGCTTTGTGGTCAACCGCCAACATTATCAATTTGCGGTCCTCCCGTTTGGCCTCTCTACGGCCCCGAGGGTGTTCACGAAATGCATGGCAGTCGTCGTCGCATACCTTCGGCGCGGCCGCATTCACGTGTTCCCCTACCTCAACGACTGGCTAATCTGGGGCACATCGGAGCTGCAGGTCCGCGACCACGTCCGCAGGATCAGCAGCCTCTTTGCTGCCCTAGGCCTCGTGATCAACGTGGACAAGTCTACTCTGCTCCCCACGCAGAGGATAGAGTTCATCGGGGCCGTTCTGGACTCTATCCTAGCCAGGGCCTTGCTACCCTTGCCCAGGTTCCAGTCGCTGTCGGCCATCATTCTGCGCTTGCAGGCGGCCCCACTGACCTCTCTAAGAACATGTCTGACCCTCCTGGGACATATGGCGGCCTGTACGTTCGTGACAGCATATGCCCGACTCCGCATGAGGCCTCTTCAATCTTGGCTCATCGCGCAGTACCGGCCGGCCAGACATTCGTTGGACACAGTTGTCACCGTTCCCCAAAGGATACTGGACTCCCTTCGGTGGTGGCTGGACCAGTCTGTAGTCTGTGCGGGGCTCCTGTTTCATCCACCCCAGCCCTCGGCATCCCTGACTACGGACGCCTGAGATCTGGGCTGGGGGGCGCACTGCGGCGCCCGGAGAACTCAGGGCCTGTGGACCCCTCAGGAGCTGGACCTCCACATCAACATACGGGAGTTGAGAGCGGTCCGTCTTGCTTGTCAAGCGTTCGTCCA
Organism: Gopherus evgoodei; assembly: GCF_007399415.2. Lineage (NCBI taxonomy): Eukaryota > Metazoa > Chordata > Testudines > Testudinidae > Gopherus > Gopherus evgoodei. The sequence goes on from NC_044328.1 coordinate 91,716,069, forward strand.
TCACCTTCAAGGTCGTTGTGTCGCGGTGTTCACCGACAACACGATGACCATGTTCTACATCAACAAGCAGGGTGGCACCAGGTCCTCTCCCCTATGTCTCGAGGCGATGCGTCTCTGGGAGTTTTGTATAGCCCATGCCGTTCACCTTTCTGCCTCCTATCTCCCGGGAGTACAAAACACTCTAGCGGATTGACTGAGCAGGTCCTTCCGCTCGCACGAGTGGTCCCTCCACCCAGACGTCGCCCTCTCACTCTTCCAGAGGTGGGGTCGTCCCCGGATGGACCTCTTCGCATCCAGGGAGAACAGGAAATGTCGAACATTCTGCTCCTTTCAGGGTCGGGAGCCTGGGTCTATAGCGAACGCCTTCCTGATCCCATGGGCGACCCACCTGTTTTACGCGTTCCCTCCCGTTCCACTGATACACAGGGTCCTCCTCAAGGTGCGCGGAGACAGAGCTCGTGTGATTCTGATAGCTCCAGCGTGGGCCAGACAACATTGGTACCCCATGTTGCTGGACCTCTCAGTAGCCAACCCAGTTGCCCTGCCCCTACATCCGGACCTGATCACCCAGGACCACGGCAGGCTCTGTCACCCGGACCTTCGGTCTCTGCACCTTACGGCATGGCTCCTGCGTGGTTGACAGGCTCTGAGTTACGCTGCTCTACCCCGGTTCAAGAGGTTCTCCTGGGCAGTAGAAAGCCTTCCACCAGGGCTACTTACTCGGCTAAGTGGAAGCGTTTCTCTTGTTGATGTTCGGAGAAAGGTCTTCTCCCTATGGAGATTCCCATCACCACTATTCTGGACTACATCTGGTCCCTCAAGGCCCAGGGTCTGGCGTTGTCGTCCCTTCGGGTTCATCTAGCGGCTATCTCCACGTTTCATCCTGGAGGGGACGGACGTTCCGTCTTCTCCAACCCTATGGTGGCGAGATTCCTGAAGGGACTGGAACATCTCTATCCACAGATCCGCCCTCCTGCCCCTTCATGGGATCTCAACCTGGTCCTAACTCGTCTCATGGGTCCTCCATTTGAGCCGTTAGCTACTTGCTCCCTGCTCTCTCTCTCATGGAAGACCGCCTTCCTAGTGGCCATCACCTCAGCTAGATGGGTGTCGGAACTACGGGCCCTCACAGTAGATCCCCCGTATACGGTCTTCCATAAAGACAAGGTGCAGCTGAGACCACACCCTGCCTTTCTTCCCAAGGTGGTCTCAGCTTTCCACATTAACCAGGAGATCTTCCTCCCCGTCTTTTTCCCAAAGCCCCATTCGTCCCGCAGGGAGCAACAGCTCCACTCGCTAGATGTCCGTCGGGCGCTAGCATTTTATGTGGACAGGACCAAACCATTCTGCAAGTCCCCCCAGTTATTCGTGGCGGTAGCGGACCGGGTCAAGGGACTACCGATTTCCTCGAAGAGGATATCTTCCTGGGTTACCTCCTGTATCAGGACCTGTTATGACCTGGCCCACGTTCCGACGGGCCGTGTGACTGCTCACTCCACCAGAGCACAGGTGTCATCGCTGGCTTTCCTTGCCCGCGTGCCGATCCAAGAGATTTGTAGGGCGGCGACCTGGTCATCGGTCCACACATTCGCTTCCCATTACGCCCTGGTTCAGCAGTCCAGAGATGATGCGGCCTTTGGCTCTGCAGTGCTCCAGGCCGCGACTTCTCACTCCGACCCCACCGCCTAGGTAAGGCTTGGGATTCACCTACCTGGAATGGATATGAGCAATCACTCGAAGAAGAAAAGACGGTTACTCACCTTGTAACTGGTGTTCTTCGAGATGTGTTGCTCATATCCATTCCACACCCGCCCTCCTTCCCCACTGTCGGAGTAGACGGCAAGAAGGAACTGAGGAGCGGGCGGGCCGGCAGGAGTATATCAAGTGCCATAGTGGCGCCACTCTAGGGGGCGATCTGCCGGCCCACTGGAGTTGCTAGGGTAAAAAAAGTTTCCAGCAAACGTGCACGCGCGGCGCGCACACCTACCTGGAATGTATATGAGCAACACATCTCGAAGAACACCAGTTACAAGGTGAGTAACCGTCTTTTCCTAATTTCAGATACTACAGAAATGATACATGCATATGTAACACTGACAGATCCTGGTCATTGATGGGCGGGATTGAACTGGGGACCTCTGGAGCTTAGTGCATGAGCCTCTATCGTATGAGCTAAAAGCCAACTGGCCGTTAGCTTAGGCTGTAGAGCAGACTCGTTTTATTTCTCTCTCTTTAAGTGGTGTCGATGGGACAGAACACTACACCCAGAAGGTATGTGGGTTACACATACAAATAGGATAATCACATGCAGTAAATCATAACCTTTCCAATTATATGTCACACAACCCATCTTGCATAAAACATATCTTTCTTACGCCATACTTGTATCATAACAATATTTCTATGAAGAATATGGGGTGTAATGTCACAGTATCATTATTTTTCATTCAGCGAGGCACTACTTGTCCAGCATTAGACATCTCCAAATACGTCTAAGGTTTCTTCAGACCTTTGTTCCAGGAGATTTGGTTACATGAGAATCTTCACTATTATAGCAAAATAGATATACGTAAGTTTCTAGCTCTCCTAGTGGTAGACGAAAGCATCAGATGCTCCATAAAGACTCAGAAACCAGAAGAAAATTAAAAAGAACCAAAACAATTTTTTTGCAATTACATGATATTTTGTGGCCTGATTTTTGAACTCTTGGGGTTGGTAAAACTGTATCACTTTCTCAGATACCCTTTTGCCATGTCTTTTTGTCTAAACATGAATTTGCAGCATAAACCTCGTATCAGTTCATACATTCTTCTGCGTTTCTTATTGTGTCCCTTAGTTGGAATCTGTACATGTCTGTACCTATTTTTCCCATTTAAACTTTGAAAATTGAAAGCCATTGTCTGTTGGGCAAATACCATTTTTTTAAAAAATGCATAAATATGTATTTGCACAAATCAAGCCATATATTAGAGTAATAAGGTGTTTTGGGGAATTGTCTACATCTGTTTTGACTGTTAGAGTCTAAGTTTTCAGGACACATTTTTCTATTTTCTTTTTAAATAAAGAGTGAAGGAAATTGAATTAAAAACTAAGATAAAATGTCATTAAGGATCTGGCTGCAACTGATGAAACTCAGTAAATCGGTATGGCTAGGGTCAAACTCTGTTGTTCCTCAACCCTATTTGGCCTAGGTATTGCAGCTCATCCAGATTATAAAATCTTCTGTTCTTTGGTACCCTTTGCAATACAGATTTTAAATTAGTGGCCTGATTTTTCAGCTGTGATGAGTGCCTCAACTTTAATTGAAGTCAAAGGGAGCCTGGGGGCCTTAGAATCTTTGAAAAATCAGGCCATTAAACCTTGGTTTTTTTAGAGTAAATAATCGCCTCACATAGGCAGGGATTTTCCTATTGGGTTGACTCAGCACATGGAGATCAAAGACTGACATTTCACTTCCCTTTTCTTAGGGAACAGGTTCTGTGCCAGATAAAATTTGATTTCCTTCTGATGGTTCTCTGAGTGGTAGGAGCTCTTCTGTTGGGTGAATGTTCTGTTGGAGGGGCATTTTCCTTCCCTGCCCTGTCCTCCCATGGGTGCCATGAGTGTTGGTTTTAGCCTATTTTCCATATGTAAGAATAAGCATGATGGTAAAGTTTCATGCTGTTGATTGATCATTGAAGGAGAGAGTGGTCCCAGCTTTGATTAATGGTCTAAATGTGATTGGAGGAAAGAAAATGCCAATTTTTTAATAGTGTATGCTAATTAGTAGTTAATACCAGTGGGAAGTGAAGCCAAAATTGCATAACCCTTATAATGAGATAATCAGATTAGCGTATGACTTGGGCATGACATGGTGGAAAGGAATAAAGGGATGGACAAAAGTGACAATTAGAATACCATAAGGTTGTAAGATATCAGCCAAGAGTCAAATGTGAAGCCTGTGTGAGCATGCATGTTTAACCATTTTCATTAGGCAATTCACCATGAGTTTGGATCTTAAAAAGGGATCTGAAAGAACACCAGGTACAGGTGAGTCTCATCTTACGCACATTTAACCTGCGCAAATTCAGCTTTGCGGGCTCAGCAAAAACTTTTGAAAAGAGAAAAATAACAATTTAAATACTGTACCTGTAGTTCGGGCAATTCTGCCCGCCATTACACTCAATGTAATTTTGACTATACGCGATTTTTGCTTTACGTGCTGACAGCGGAACATAACCCCATCGTAAGATGACTCACCTGTAATCATATTATTTTGGGAAAGGCATTCCATGCATAAGATACAGTATATAAAAAGGTGCAAGGGCACCTGTGGGAGAAGCAGACAGGTGATTGATGGGAGACCACCATTGTTGACAGAGCAAACAGAATGGGTGGTGACATGGTAAGAGAAGCACCTTGGAGGTAAGGACCAGAAGTTTCTAGAGTAAAGAGAGGAAGTGGAGAGTCTTGAAGAAGTCAGTGACATGATCAGATTGATGATCTAGAAAGATGATTATATTAGCAGCATTTTGAATGGACCTGAAAGGGTCAGGATTGTAGGAGTAAAAAGATGAGGTGAGGGCCTGGATAGAAGTTTTGGCAGTCTGGACACAGACGAAAGGGTGGGTCATGGAGGTGTTAAGAGAAAAGCATCATGATTTGACTAAAATCCTATTGTGAGGGAGGCAGAGTTAATGATGCCCAGATTAAAAGAGAAGAAAGGGAAATTTAGTAAGATAAAACTTCCAATTATTTTATATAAAGAAAAAATCAAAATATAATACAATAATGCAATTAATTTTATATAATAAAAATACAGCATATATAATTTAATATTAAATTTAATTTGAAGTATGATGGGCCTCAATTAAGAGGCTTTATAGTGTGTGCCCTTTCAGTGGTATGGGTTACTCAAAAAATATGGGACATTGTAAAGAAATTATCCTTCTGCAAGATGGTCTTGTGTCCTTAGAAGCTGACTTATAAACGCATATTTACTATTTAATAATGACTTTTTAAAAAATCTGATAATGTATTTATTAGTTATAAGTAATCTCACATTTTATTTTCCCCAAATCTTTTAATATACTACTGTTTCAGGCTTTGCAGCTGTATTATTAATGTAAAAAAAAAGGTTAACCATGACAAAAGATTAAAAAATGATGTGATAAAAATGAATGTCTAAACTTGAGCCGGTTTGCACATTAGTGGCGGACACTAGGACTCTGAATGGGATTCAGTTCCTGACTCTTCCACAGATTCCTATGTGATTTTTAGGGCCAGATTTAGTGGTATTTAGATGCTAACTTCCATTGAAATCTCTGTTTTTTCTGTTTGGATTGTAAATGCTTCCAGACAAGGATTCTCTCTTACTGTATGTACAGTGCCATGCACGGAGAGATTCCATCCCAGTTGGGAAGGGGAAGAAGAGTTAAAAGTACTAGTAGCACTGTCTAGTTAAATTCTTACACCATCTATTTTAGACGTCATGAAAGAGTTTCCTGTAGGTGAAATATATAAGGAATCTGTTTCAGGAGATGGGACAAGCACACTAGCTTCCTGAGAACTTTACACACACAGGCATAGATGAAGGGGGAAAATATTGTTGCGGGCAGGCTGGGCCAGGCTGGAAGAGACCTAGAGAGCGGGGTTCGAGGGCACGCCCGCTCCACACTCACCCCAGGCAGCACTGACTCCTGTCTCAGGGGCTGGGTCTAGCTGTATCTGAGCCCAGGGCAGGGGAAGGGTTGGAGACCGAACCAGTCCCATACTTACCCTGGGGCAGTGTCAGCTCCTGTCCCATGGAGGTTGCAGAGCGAGCTTGCCCAGCACTCATCCCAGGCAGCAGCAGCTCGTCTCCTGTCCTGCGGGGGGGTTGGACCTGGGGATTACAGAGTGAACCTGCCCAACCCCACACTCATCCCAGCTCCTGGACCTGGTGCATTGGAGAGCTAGCTTAAGCTGCAGAAATTCCACCTGTCCCCCAGTGCTGGTGTGGCCCTTGCTCCCCATTCTGAAACACACCCTCTTGCCACTAGGAAGAAGCTGGAGGAGACCACCATAGTGTCATGTTGCACATATCAGGGCTGCAGACCTGGACATGCATGGGCTGGGGAGGGAGAGAGCCAGGCAGTTGGGGAGTTGATAGGCAGTTTGATTTGGAGGGGCTCAGTCCCCTCTATTCTATGCCACCTATACACACAGGGCAGGGTTACACAAACGTGATACATTAGTAACTTTAAAAAATGTTTTCCTTCTCTTCTCCCAGTCCCCTAAAGTAAGGATTGGAATCTGAAGCAATCTCATAGTAGGATAAAAACAGCCAAACTTGGCAAGACACCTTTGAGGACATGCTGTACAAGAGGGTAATGTTTTCTGTTTGCTGTCAATCACACCCCCAAATTAATGTACATTACATTGAAATATTGACATTTATGAACAGTCTTAAAACCTATAAAGAACAGACAAAACATTTTGTAATTGCTACAGATCCCACCCCAATCAAAATAGCAATTTCTCATTTAGATGAATTTTTAACATAAAACATTTATAATTACATGAGCTGAGAATATTTTCTTCCACTCTGATTGCTTTCCTTTTAAATATTAATTACAGAAAAATGGGGAGACAGTTATTTATACATAGGGTATTTTCATTACTTGGGCACCAGCCAAAAATGATGCCATAGCTAGTTCTTGGTCTATAACCATCCAACTATTTCAGCATAACCCCCTCAGGCTTGAACCTGGACTGCAGTCCTTTTCAGAAACTTAATTTTATGAATGAGATCATAAAAATAATATAGTGTATGTATACAGGGATATATGTGTGTTTGTGTGTGTACTCAAACTCACTCTCATCCATGTGCACAGAACATAGTGATGTGGTATGATGGTTTTATTGGCATGAATTTAGGATGACCACATTGCAATGAGTGATGCGTCATAAGTTATTTATGCAAGTCATCACTAGTGATTTCTGATAAACCTTTATATCACATCATGCATTTTTATATGCCCCCCCACATGTTACAATTTTACAAATGTTTCAGTTCTTCTTCAAGTACTTGCTCATGTCTATTCTACATTAGGTGTGTGCATGCTGCTGTATGCACTGTTGCTGGAAATTTTTCCCTCAGTAATATTTGTTGGCTGGCTCAAGCACCCTCTGATGTCAAGCGCTTATGTGCCAGTATAAGGGGAACTACCAGTCCCACACCCTCTGAATTACTTCTTATTGCCCGTAATGGTCACTGGAACAACTCGTCTTGCTTTGGCAAAGTGTTATTCAGTGGTTTCTCTTCAGCTTAGTTTGTTAGTCTTAGTTTTAGAAGTAGTATAAATATTGTAAATAGTATTAGTGTAGATCAATCATAGAATATCAGAGTTGGAAGGGACCTCAGGAGATCTAGTCCAAACCCCTGCTCAAAGCAGGACCAATCCCGAACTAAATCATCCCACCGAGGGCTTTGTCAAGCCTGACCTTAAAAACCTCTAAGTAGATAGTTAGACCCTTTAACATAGAGGGGCTCCCCTCACCCCTGCGGCTAGGCACTCCCTGGTCCCTGGGCTTCAAATCCTGTGCCTCTTACGGGAAGCCTGTGCTGGTCAGTGATCCATACTCTAGTTGTCTGAAGTGTCTGGGAGAGGCTCATGTAGAAGAGTGTTGTGATATCTGTTGGGACTTCAAGCCTTATACAAAGAAAGACAGGGAGGTTAGACGAAGGGCTATCCTTATGTAAACCGCACTTAGCCTGGTGTCAGAGCCAAACTGGTCGAATCTGGCACTGAGCACTTCAGCTTCGGTTTGAAGTGCTCCTCCAGCACTATTTGTTTCTCAGCACTATTCTCCATCTCTGGTCCCGAGAAAAAAAGATAAGAAGCAACAGTTCAAGAGGGATGCTCCCCAATACCAAGAAAGGACAAACGAGGGGTGCAGTGTAGTGCAACCTATGTCGTGCCACTCCTCCACCCCCTCTCCTCTAGTGGCACTGTTGACTCTGCCCTGCTGACAGGTGCTGTTGAATCTGGTGTGGAACCACTTCTGATGCCAGGAGTCATCACAGTGCCAGTAGGACTGCGGTGTGTTCCATGCTGGAGGCCTTTGCAGTGACCAGGGACCTACTGTCATTCCTGGTTTCACTGACCCCAATGGAACAACCACCAGCTCCAATGAGAATAACAAGCAGAAGGGAGCATGCAGCTCCAAGCTGTTACCTGGCACCTGGCCCTTTGTACTGACTCAGGGCAAACCAGCCCTCCTATCATTGACTAGATCTTCCTCAATCCAGCACTGATCCACTGACCCTTGGCACTGACTGGCAGAAACAAGGAGTATTCCCCCCCCCCCGGTCACTTTAGAGGGACTCGTCTTCGGAGTCAGAGGTGGAGCCCTGCACCCAGTCTAAAAGCCACTGCCACTACCCATCTTACATCCTGCCAGATCCTGGTGTGGGTCCTGCTACTGGCATCTGGCCCAGAAGACAGTGGCCGATGCAGGTCCAGTGGCTGTTCTGGAACCTGTGGGGTTTTCCCCCCATTCCAGGACTGCTGTCCAGCCACTCCTATTCAATTGTGTCTGACTTTGGAATCCAACCCATACTCTCGTAATGAGCTCGGTACTGACACACAAGATGTGGGCCTGGGGGACGTTATCCAGGCCAAAGAGGAGGAAGCCCCCCCACCAGTTCAGGGCTCTTCCTCCTCCTTCCCAGATGAAGCTGCCTTGGGACCGACCAGCTTGATGCCCCAAGATGACTTTAGAGTCCATCAGAAGCTTCTAAAAAGGGTGGCTGCTAACCTGGGGCTGGGGGTGGAGGTACTAAAGGAGTCATCACATAGCCTCATTGACATTTTGGTTGCAGCAGCCCTTTCCCTACCCATCAACAAGGCTGTTTTAGGTTCAGTCAGGTCCCTGTGGCAGACTCCATCTTCTCTCCCTCCCATGAAACCTTTGAAGGTGTGCCAGAAGGTACTATATCAGATCCTGCCCCCCTTTTGTTTTCTGACAGACTCTCCTTCTTCAGCCGGCAGGATATCTCATCACCTCAGACTCCTGGGTGCTGCGTGCGTTGGTGGATGATTACACTCTTCAGTTTTCTTCCACACCCCCCCCCCCCACTCTCTCTATACCCATGCCTCTTCAGGCATCCTTCTTTCAAGCAACTTTTGCCCTTTTGCGGATAGGGGCAGTGGAAAAGGTGCCTCAGAACTTGAGAGGGAAGGGGTTTTACTTCCAGTATTTCCTAATCCTGAAGGCCAGAGGGGGTCTTTGACCCATTCTAGACTTGTGTCGTCTCAATGGTTATCACAAGAAACTGAGGTTTCACATGGACTCTCTGGCCTTCCTCATTTCCTTCCTGGGTCCAGGGCACTGGTACGCCAACCTTGACCTCAAAGACACCTGTTTCCACATTTTCATTTCCAAGGCCACAGAAGGTTCTTCAGGTTTATCATCAACCAGACCCATTATCAATTCACCATTCTTCCCTTTGGTCTGTCTGCAGCCTCTCAGGTTTTTATGAATGCATGGCGGTGATAGGAGGCGAGACATTCAGGTCTGTCCATATCTCGATGACTGACTGATCAAGGTTCCGCTCAGATGCTCATGTGAAGAACAGCATGATCCTAGTCCAAACCACCTTCCAAGCACGGGTCTATTAATAAATGAGCAGAATCAACTTTTGTTCCAGTCCAGAGAAAAGAGTTTATCGAGTTGCTAGACTCAAACCAGGCCAGAGCCTTCCTTTCAGAGGCTCAATGCCAGACAATGGCGGATCTGATATCCAGGATCAAGGTCCACCCCTTCGTGACAGCCTGTATTTGCCTCAAACTTTTGGGTCATGTGGCCATGTGCACTTATGTGGTACGGCATGCAAGACTGCACCTCAGACCCTTGCAGACTTGGTTGGCCTTGGTACTTAGGATTCCCACCTTGGTTTTCACTTCCCTCAACTTGTGGAAGGACCCCTGTTAGTAACTGTGGGTTTTCCCTTTGTAAACCCCCACCCCCCCAGCCTTCAGTATCTTTAACTTCAGACACATCAGCTCTAGCTTGGGAAGCACACCTCAAACACCTTGGGACATAGAGCCTGTGGTCCCAGGAAGAGCTTTCCCTACACATAAATGTCAGAGGGCTCAGGTCTCGGAAATCAGGGCCCTTATATCAGAACCACCATACGTGGTGTTCTTTAAGGACAAATACCCCACCTGGCGTCTTTTCCAAAGTGGTCTAGCAGTTCCATAGTAACCCGGCTATTTTCCTGCTTGTTTCCTTCCTGAAACCACACAGGAATTCAGAGGAGTCCGTTGGACGTTAGGCATGCCCTAGCTTTCTATATTGAGAGGATCAAGCTGTTCCATAAATACATGCAATTTTTTGTGGCAATATCAGATAGCACGAAAGGCCTACCGGTTTCAGCCCAGAGAATGTCATCCTGGATAATCTCCTGTTTCATGCATGTTACAAGAAGGTGGGCATCCCTCCTTCTACCATCTTGATCACTCATTTAATGAGAGCTCAGGCTTCTTCAGTGGCTTTTCTGGTGCAGATCCCAATCCAAGACATCTGCAGGGCTGCAACCTGGTTCTCAGTGCATACCTTTGCCTCCCATTACGCCATCACCTAGCAGCTTGAGATGATGCCAGGTTCAGGAGAGCAGTGTTGCAATCCGCATGTTCATGAATTCTGAGCCCACCTCCTTCGGTACCACTTGTGAGTCACCTGATGTGAAATGGACCATAAGCTAGCACTCAAAGAAAAAAAAAACGGTTATTAACTTTCCATAACTGTTCTTTGAGAGGTGCTGCTCATGTCCATTCCACGACCCTCCCTCCTGCCCCTTGGTCGGAGTTAGCCAGCAAGAAGGGATTGAGAGGGTGTGGGGCCAGCCAGTGCCCTTTATTCTGGCGCATAAGCATGCAGCATCAGAGGGTGCTAGGGATGGTCCAAAAGATACCAGTGAGGGGAAAATTTCCAGTGACGGTGCACGTAGCGCGACACACCTAACGTGGAATGGACATGAGCAACACTTCTCAAAGAACAATAATTATGGAAAGGTTTGTATCCATTTTTTTTGTTTTTGTTTTTGTTTTTTTAAATATCTTCTTGGACTTATGTTTCATATCCTTCTGCCTGTAAATCCAAATACCTTAGTTACCAAGAGACTAACTACACAAGTCTCAGAGGAAGCCATGAAAAGCTGTAAAATGACATAGGATAGCTTTTGTAGATGTAAGTTCTGGGTCCCACTGGGAAGGTCGGAATCCTCTTTTTCTAGTAGTATGACACTTTTCGTTCTAGCCCTGCAGTAACAGAAAATATCAAACCTTAAAGCTGTGATTTTTCATGTCTAGAAAAATCTGTTATTTGTCCAAGACTGAACATTTCCTGGGCCTCAGGCAAGTGCAATATTGGTGGGGAAAGAGGAAACACTTCGGTGGAGTTTGTTTATTCTTGTAAAAGAGCCTTTTCAGGCTGATTGTGGCTTTGGATGGGAGAATGGATTTGGGGGATGACAGATTAGTGGGTGCAATGTCATAAAAAGGATGATACATTATTTTTGATATAGTGACAGCCAGCTACTGCCCCTTAGGTGGATCAGGGATTTTAGATTATAATCACTGTGCACTCCTGCAATATTGCCAACAGTAGGTGTTCAAAAATCATGAGTCAGGTTCCCCCAAATAGTGAGATTGGCTTAAAAATAAAGAGATTTTGAAAAAGTAATCAAAGTTGTGTTCTTGCCTTATGGATTTTGAGCCGTTAGGGGTCAATTTTTCAAGCTTTTCTCCACAGCTATGAGGGCAAGACACTAATGAAAACTGAGATCCTCACAAAATCATGTGATTCTAGAAGCTGAGCCTTTAAGAAAAAAATCAAATATCAGAAGACTTGCAATAAAATTGAGTGTTCACAACACTGCTTCTGCAAACTTAGATTTCTGTTCCCTGGGACCTGTGCCACAGGGAGTTGGGACCCTTGTCTTCAGTTCATCTCCCACTTTTATATGTTCAGGCAATAGCACACTTCATGACCATTCTAGTTCTCCATTGTACTTCCTGTTGCAACTGTAATTAGGACTCTGGAGAGTTTAACTGGCAGGGCTCCTAAATGACTCTTGTTTTACATGCAGTCACTGAAATTGACATGTCACTTCTCAGTGATTTAACATTTATCGTAATTGTAAACATAATTCTATATCTGAAGACAGGGCATCATGGTACCTATTCTGGCTGGCTGACTTCCAGGTGCCTGCAAAACTTGCGAGTTTGTATAAGGTTGTCTGACAAAACATAACTTTCTGTGAGCTTCTTTTCTTGAAATGGTTAAACTTCTTTCTTTCTTTCTTTCTTTCTTTCTTTGTAGGAGGGGTGGGAGACAGACAAAGAGGAGGGACAACAAAGGACCAATACAAGTTCTTTACTCAAAACCAGTATCTGTTATTTCGAGCACAGCCTTAGAAGGTGACTTACAAACCCATATTTATGATTTAATAATGACTTTTAAAAATACAACTAGTAAATCCATTATCAATAGAAGTAATCTCACATTTTATTTTCCCTGAAGCTTTTAATATACCATTGTTTCAGGCTTTGCAGCTGTATTATTAATTTTTAAAAAAGCTTAAACATCACTAAAAATTAAAAAATGATGTGATAAAAATGAACATCTGAACTTGAGCCAGTTTGTGCATCAGTGGCAGGCAATTAAAATCAGCAGCTTGTATTTCATATTTTTACTTAACCATATGGTAAATATGATTATATGATGTAGTACTAGAGACAGATTCTCTTATTGAAGCTCTTTGTATCCAAGAGTTCAGCCTTCTTTGTGGAGCAGACTGTTAAAAGCATCTTACACCACAGTTATACATCTGTTTTGCATTTCAAAACAAACTCTTTTACACTAAGTCCCTTATATTATTCTCCTATCATCAGAGTCAATTCTTTTACTTAAGTAAACAGACTGGAATAAAAAGGGCTGCTAATAAAGTGTATCAGTTACAAAAATAGTTTCAGTACTAGACTAATTAATCCTGATGGTTATGCACATCCATAACATCTTTTATTCGAATTAAGAGCCATCACGTAAGCAACACATATGAGGCCAAAGCTCTGCAAAGTGAAGAATGGAAGGGAGGGTGTCTCATCAGCCTAGGAGAAAAGCTACAATCATCAAAGGTGCATGCAGATGCATTAGAAAGGGAAATTATTTTAAAAGGTGGTGGATCACTCTAACTCTGATAGTGGAATGGATGTGGAGTGCAGAGAAGCATGCTACTTTGCTGGTCCCTCTTCTACAAAAGTCTGAAGAGGGGCATACTGTGTGGGAAAGAAATCAGGGAAGAAATACAAGAAGAAAGGAGGTGGTGATGGAATAGTTCCATAGTTTTGCAGTAGCTCACATTGGTGAGCAGGAGAATATGGTCTTTGTTTTGGTTGGTTGGTTGAGAGTGCAAAAGTACCTATGAGGGAAGATTGACAAAATTGGGTTTGTTTAGTCTGGAGAAGAGAAAACTGAGAGGGGACATAACAGTTTTCAAGTACATAAAAGGCTGTTACAAAGAGGAGGAAGAAAAATTATTCTCCTTAACCTCTGAGGATAGGACATGAAGCAATGGGCTTAAATTGCAGCAAGAGAGCTTTAGGTTGTACATCAGAAAAAAACTTCCTCTCAGGGTGGTTATGTACTGGAATAAATTGCTTAGGGAGGTTGTGGAATCTGCATCATTGGATGTTTTAAAGAGCAGGTTAGACAAACACTTGTCAGGGATGGTCTAGATAATACTTAGTCCTGCCATAAATGTAGGGGACTAAGTTAGATGACCTCTCAAGGTCCCCTCCAGTCCTACAATTCAATGCTTAGCCACAGAATACTCTCAGTATTACCAGGCCTGCTGTTCCCAAAGGAACAGTACCCACCAGCTTGTAAGAGTCAACTCGGGATCATCATTTTGCTTAACACCAGAGCACTCACATATATTTATAGTGAAAACAAGTGTAAGTTTATTATCAAAGAATGTAAGTGATAGTGAGAAAGAATAATGGAAATAAATGGTTACATATAACAAAATCATAACATGTTTTCTAGAGGCTAAACTTAACTAAGCAAGCAATGTGGAGTAGAGTGGAAGAATTACTTCCTGTGTCTTGCTTACCACACTCTTGCTAATACACCTCAAAATGTTTTCTTTTTCTTTTTCTTGTTTTTTTTGCAGCAGCCGCAAACAAAATGATTTTGCGGGGGGAGGAACAGTGGTTTTTTTAGCTTGTGTTCCATTATGACCCCCAGATCCCTTTCTGCAGTACTGCTTCTTAGGCAGTCATTTCCCATTTTGTATGTGTGCAACTTATTGTTCCTTCCTAAGTGGAGTACATTGCATTTGTCCTCACTGATATCTCCAGTTTGTCCAGATAGTTTTGAATTTTAATGCTATCCTCCAAAGCAGTTGCAACTCCTCCCAGCTTGGTATCATCCTCAAACTTTGTGTGTACTCTCTGTCATTATCTAAATCATTGATGAAGATATTGGACAGAACAGATCCAGAACTGATCTCTGTGGGACCCCACTCAATATGCCCATCCAGCTTGACTGTGAATTACTGATGATTACTCTCTCGGAATGGTTTTCCAACCAGTTATGCACCCACCATATAAATAGCTCCATTTAGGTTATATTTCCCTAGTTTATTTATTAGGTCGTGCAAGATGGCATCAAAAGCCTCACTAAAGTCAAGATATACCCCATCTACTGCTTCCCTCCTGTCTACGAGGCTTGTTACCCTGTCAGAGAAAGCTATTAGATTGGTTTAACATGATTTGTTCTTGACAAATCTGCACTGACTGTTACTTATCACCATATTATCATCTAGGTGTTGGTTGATTGTTTAATTATTTGCTCCATTATCTTTCTGGGAACTGAAATTAAGCTGACTGGTCTGTGATTCCCGGGTTGTCCTTATTCCCCTTTTAATAGATGGACACTACATTTGCTGTTTTCCAGTGCTCTGGAATCTTGCCTGTCTTCCATAACGTTTCAAAGATAATTGCTGATGGCTCGGATATCACCCCAGTCAGCTCCCTTGAGTATTCGAAGATTTATTTAATCAGGCCCTGGTAACTTGAAGACATCTAACTTGTCAAAGTAATTTTGAACTTCTTCTTTCCCTGTTTTAGCCTCTGATCTTACCCCATTTTCACTGACTTTCGCTATGTTAGACGTTCAATCACTACTAACCTTTTTGGTGAAAAATAAAACAGTCATTTAGCACTTCTGCCATTTCCACGTTTTTTGTTACTGTTTTCCCCCCCATCACTGAGTAACGGGCCTACCCTGTCCCTTGGTCTTCCTCTTGCTTCTAATATATTTATAGATTTTTTTTCTGTTACACTTTATATCTCTAGCTAGTTCAATCTCTAGCTAGTTTAGTTTGTGCCTTGGCCTTTCTAATTTTGTCTAATGGTCTGCATACTGCAGCAGAGGTGCTGGAACAATTTTTATAGTGGGGGTGCTGAGAGCCATTGAACCAAACTGTAAACTCTGTATATAATGGAAACCATTCCAAGCTGGGGGTGCAGTAGCACCACCAGCACTCCTAGTTCTAGCACCTATGAACTGCAGGGAATGATCTGAGGACTCAGGGATTGGTATGTGCCTACTACTCCCGGTACAGAGAGCAGGGCCTGCACAGGCATGGAAGATAGTGCTTATGTTGCCAGAGGCTGGTTGTTTCAGGGAGTGGATGCACCTCATCACCACCTGCTGTGTCTCTCAACCCTGGGAATCCCTGGTGAGTGTCACAGTAATATATTTTAATAGATAAGTGTATATGTACATCTACGCTATATATTTGTCCTCCAGTGAAAGCCCTGTTCAGGCCAATCGTCCTGATGTCCTGGGAACTGTATTAGCAGCAAAGAAAATAATTCTAGTGAAGCAGAAAAGCAAAACCACACCAACCATAGAACTTATGATTCCTGCCCTTTGGGACATGGTTAAACAGGAGGGAATTCCCTTTGTGCGCAACAACAAATTGGGCACTTATTTAATCTGGAAATGCTTTTTGGAAATTATATTGTGATTAGCTGATGTCTGATTTATTCCTGACTACCTGCCAGAGTATGCTTGTGTGGTCTTTTGGCATGGGAGTTTGGGATGAATAATCTTTCTACGTCTGTCTTCTTCTTCCTTATTATGTTCTATAGCTACAAATGCATCTGATGCTTCCACCTGAGAGTATTTCTATAATACAGTGTATGTTGTTCAGATATTGATGCTATGTCAAATACCAATTGCTACTATTTCTCCCTTTTATCGTTTAATGTTTATTTATTTTTAATTCAGAAAATTGATACAATTTTTAATTATAAAGACCCTCTTGTGGTGATGAAATTTCAGGTTGCTTTGTGGATAAAATCAGTCTGATTCAAACCTCAGCTAACTGAATCTGAAGAGGAAGAACAGTATTTGGCAGGGACAAATGCCGAGTCTTCCATGTTTGAGTTCAACCCAGTGTCTGGATGTTCTGGGAGAACTTCATGCCATAATCTTTGCTTTGGATATTTTGTCCTTCCTGACTGGCAAAGGCAAGTGGGTGGGAATTATAGACTCTTTAGTGGTGGAAACTGTCAGTGACACCTTGCAGTGTTGGTCCCAGGGTATTAGAGACACAAGGTGGGTGAGCTAATATGTTGCACTGACTTTTGTTGGTGAGAGAGAAAAGTTTTTGAGCTTAAACAGAACTCTTCTTCAGGTAAAGACAGTGTGCCATTTGCACTAGAGAAAGCATGTGCTTGAGCTCTGTATCTCCTGATGCTGACAAGATAGCTAGTATTAACCACTATCTAATCTTCTATATTTGGTTAAGTTTAGGGAAAAGTTTGTGGTAAGAGAACTCTGTGTACCTGGATACCTCTGATTTCCTAGATTCTTATCAGTTGTGGTTCTGACCTGGGTACAAAATAGACCACACATGTCATGTTGATTGATGGTCATCTTCTGGTGATGGATAAAGATTGGAAGTTGAATTATTATGTTTTTGACACTGTGGGTCAAGAGGTGTTCAGTGTCTTGTTTCTGACTGGAGTGAATGAGGCTGCTCTTGCATGGCTTTGTTCTTTTCTCTCAGAGAGCTCCCAGAGAACAATGTTGGGTGATAGCTCTTCGCCTTGGAGGTTTCTCTTTTGTGGAGTACCAACAGGTTCTGCACTGTCATCCCTCCTAATCAATACGTAGATAAAGCTGTTAGCAAAGTTAGTGAGGAGGTGCATTTTTATTTAGTGAGCAATGCAAATTTTATTACTCTCTTG
The DNA here is from genome assembly GCF_007399415.2 of Gopherus evgoodei. NCBI lineage: Eukaryota > Metazoa > Chordata > Testudines > Testudinidae > Gopherus > Gopherus evgoodei. The sequence goes on from NC_044328.1 coordinate 91,733,360, forward strand.
CTTCGGTTCAGCTAGTGCTATGGGTGGTTAATTGTCAGAGTCAATTTAAAATTAATTATTTAAGAATTTTAAAGAATAACCAGAGCTTGGGATGGGCACTCTTTCATGTGGTACACCTCTACCCCGATATAACATTGTCCTCAGGAGCCAAAAAATCTTACTGTGTTATAGGTGAAACTGTGTTATATCGAACTTGCTTTGATCTGCTGGAGTGCGCACACTCTCCCCCAGAGCACTGCTTTACCGCGTTTTATCTGAATTCATGTTATATCGAGTCGCGTTATATCGGGATAGAGGTGTAGTTATAAACTGAATAAATAAATATGAGCTGAGAATTTCAGGTGGAGTTTAAGATGTTGACATTGACCTATAAATAAATCCCTAAATAGTCTAGGTCTATCCTACCAGAAAGACCATTTTTCTTCCTTTGTGTGATGCTGCTACTGTTGAGATCAGTAGATATGGAGTTGCTGCAAGGACATTCTCCATGATAAGTTCCTTGACTTACCAGTTTCTTTTGGTCCTGTACCTTGGGTTGTGAAACTTACATGGACTCTATTCTTAGTTTGGTCCAAGGTAAAGTTTAGTTTTCTGTTTCTAAGACTAGAAATATGCCTGTAGTCAATGAAGTATTCAACTTAAAACATATTAAAAGTTAAGATATACCACGTCTGCCGCTTTCCCTCCCCCCATCCACAAGGCTTGTAGAAGAGTGCTCTAGAAGCAATGTCTGTCTATTATAGATTTTCAAGACACTGACACTGTACTCTCATGTTTGCCTTCCTAACCTAAATATACCGTCGTAGGATCATGTGAAGCCCGCAACATGTTCACATTAAAGGGTTCATGTATAACAGAATTGAGTTTCAACTCTAGAAAAGTACAGTTTAAGATCAATTTATAGCAATAGGAAATTTGGTCGTAATAGTATAATATTCATATGCAATTTAAATGGGTTCTGTTACAATTTAACAGACCCCAAAATAATATACCCTAAGCTCATAGTTTTATTAATTAACATACCTTATTTTATTAATATTTATATTTTAATAACATACTTTTTTTTAAAAAGTACATTTAATTGGAACTTCCGTACTGATCACATTACAAAGAAGCATTGCAACAACATACAAAAAAATTCCTCCACTTCCAGGTCATCCATCCAAAACAAATACTGTGCACTGAAAATGTCAGTGCAATCATGCAAGCTGCTCATTTGCAAGTACACATAATGCAAACGTAAGTATTCATGCACAGCTATTTTGGCAAATACAGAAAGGCTTAGAGGCATACTTGAAATAAAGCAAGGCAATTTGTATACAGAACTCTGGCTGATGAAGGAATGATACTGGGCCCAGGAGGGAAGCAGCAGCAGGAAAGGTTCAAATCTGAGTTGAGTCGCAATTCCTGGGAACTTAGGAGATGGGCATTTGGCTAGAATCTAATGTCTGGGTTTAGGAGAGTAGAAGGAAACAGAACTTGGGAGAGGGAAATTGGGCTGGTGCTGTATTTCACTAGGGGCAAGAGGAAGCAGCAGGGGGACAAGAATTGTACCAGGGATTTGACATGTGTAACTACTTGTTTATAGCTTCCAAGTTGTTAGTATTAACAAAAGAAAATACATATAATTTAAAAACTGATTGAACCTTTGAGAGTATCCTTTCATTAATACTTGGTCACTTGAACCTGTATTACCTTTTTTCCACTTCCTTAGCATTTGATTATCCAAAAGTAGTGTACATCCTTCAGATTTTAACTGTGGGCAAGAACCAATATGTTATGTTATCTGCTTTATATTTGACATGCTTCTAATGTTTCAGGATAATGCTACAGTTTATGGCAAGTGGACTGTGTGTTGCTGTTACATACCATGCATATAATCTGGCCTACATCATTAAGGAGATGTCATATAAACTCTGTATTCTGGTTCCAACAAAGTAAATTAATAACACATATCGGATAATGATGATAACTCTGCAGACTACATGCAGGCCTAACTCTGAACACAGTCCAACTTTATAAATTGACTTCTATATGCAGTGTTTCACGAAGAGTCAGATGCAAGAAACTGCTGCACATCTGGTTGCTTTTAATAGACTTTTGGAACAGAGAGTAGTCATTAAAATATATATATATATATATATATTTTTTTTCAAAGAGTAGTTTGAAAAGGTATTGCAGTATATGCTAGATAATGTTAAGAAAGGCACATCTCAAATGGAAAGCTATTTCCCAATTCTCTACATATACGTTGTATGCACTTAGCTAAGGGTGGTGTTTTGATTTCTAAGGAGTGAATTTTAAAATATATCATTATGTAAGAAAGGAATACTTGTACGTTTGTAAACAGTTTGTCATCTTACTCAGATTAACTTCTCACACAGACCTATGCACTAAAGAGAAAACGCATAAACCCTGGTATGATGAAATACATCTCTGGAGTATTAATAGTTTCTGCAGATTTCCTACCAGAACATATAGTGCTATTAATGTCTCAGTGTTTAAATGTGTATGGCTTGATTTAAGAAGAGGCTTAATTCTTCATTCTGTCGTATCCATTTATTTCTCCTTCCTCAGATTAATGCTGTTAAGAGATTATTGGTGTCAGCATTCAGAGATTTCCATTTCAAAAGTACCACCTCCAGAACTGTTTAACTCTTTGAATTTTGAAGAAGCTTTCCTCCTCTTTAATATAAAATATTTTTCATTCTTTCATAATTGTCTATAAATACATCGAAACCTAAGTATGTAGTAGCTAATTGTGCTGCTAAATGAACATCTAACAATAAGATTTGACTCAATATCCCAGACTCCTTAGCCAATTAAACTTCTAGTGCTGTCAGCTGAAAACTATTAGATTCCCCTGTGGCAGTTTGCCGGAAGTTCTAGAGAACCCGTGGGAAAGCCCTGTAGACGTATTCTGCCACATCTCTAATGATGAATGCTGACAGTCTGTGCAAGTTCCCACAATTTTCTGCTACAGCAATTCAAGACCTGTTTGTGCTCCTAGGCTTTTGAGGAGGGGTTGGACTAGAAAAGAATGAGGTTGCTGAAGAGGGGTAAGAGGTGATTTTGGTTAATTTTAAATGACTGGGCAAGAAGGTCTTCATTTCTGACTTGTAAATTGTTTTATAATACAATACATATACTAGGATCATTGAATGGATGCTTCATTTAAAATAAAACAAAATATAATCACGTACATTGAGTCTCACTTAGCTGAATCCACTTAGTGATTATTAAAGAGAGTACTAGCTGCAGCACTTCCAGCTTCTTTTGCAATCCAGGGAGAATGAACTACTTCAGTTTTAGGGGAAGCTACCTACCTTCTGAACAGAGTGAATGTGATTAATAGGAATTACCAGTACAGTTCCCAGTTGTTTCACCACAAAAACATTGAAAGGTGGAATATGAACAGTACATAACATAATTTTTTTCCTAAACATTTCAGCTTGTGGCATGCTCTTGGTTCTTATCCAAAAGTGCTTAGCATTCTACTTCAGATGATGTGGTGATTGGGAGGACTTTTCAAAATGGACGGAAAAAAAATATGCGAGAGAAATTGTATATGCAATGTATCTATATCACATATGGGAAGAAATAAATGGGGGACAATATACTAATTTTCTATAGTATGTGATTAAAAAGTCATACCATTAGGAAATTAAAAATTCTATGTAAAATAGATCTCTTCTCAAAGGAATGACATATACACTCTGGGTTGCGATAGCTAAACATTTTGTCCCAGTTGTACATGATGTACAAAACAGAACAAATAAAGTGTAATGGAGGTTTCCACCAGGTTCTACAGAATCTGCAAAATTTTTCTCCATGATTTTGGAGAATACAACTTTTTTTATTGGCATTTTTTGTATTGGAAGTTCTGAAATGAAAGATTCTCTGCAGTGGTATGAAAATGTAATACTGTGTCAATTCTTCTCCTCATCCCTACCCCACTGTGATTTTCTTCATTAGCCTTTGCACAGTAATTGTATGAATGTGCAAAAAGCTCACCCTTTATTTCATAGACTATATGTAGCAATGAGTAATAGTAAACCTTTTCATGTTGTCTTTATATCCTTTTCTGTCTGTTTATTTCACAGGTCCTTGACCAGTATGAGCGAGAGGGGTTTAATTTCCTTGCAAAAGTTTTTAATTCCTCACATTCCTTCTTAGAAGACCTAACAGGTCTGACTTTATTACATCAGGAAACTCAAGATGCTGAGGTAAGAAAATACACTTCAGACTTTAGAGACTAAACACTTAATGGCAAAAGGTACCTCATCCTTAATATTCAGCTTTATAAATATTGGAGCAAATGATTCACTATTAGAATTGATCAGTGACATTTTGTTTACAAAATCATTTGTGTGTGTCTGACTGTGCAGTGAGATAACAATATAACATCTTAGGGTTACAAATATCATTGGAAGAGTGAGGTAACCAGTTCTTCTAAGAGCATAAGATTTGACTCAATCAGTTTTTGGGGAAGCTAATTATAAGAAAAAGTAACTGTCTAGTGAGTAGTGTCAATGTGTGATTCTTCCTAAAGAAATCAGTTGCCTTTTAGGTCAATCCAAAGTTAATTTCTATTTTGTTATGGGGGATGTGGAAAATGTGCCACTACCATCATAGTGACAAATTAAAAATGAGACACTTTCTGGCTTACGGGAAAATGCAGTGGATAAAGATATATAAAATCTTGACTATGTGCCACTTAAAATCAGACAGATAAAAGTTCTGAACAGTGTTTTGTTTTGATGATTTGTGACCCTTTTGATGCCTATAAATGTCTATATTATTGTACATCTATAATTAATCTTGCAGTATGGTATAGTAATACCCCATGAATGTTTTTAAAGTTGGCTTTAAGAAGTGATTATTCAGTTATTGTAGTCTGCATAAAAGGTTTTAGCTGTTTCTTCGGCTGGAAATGTGTTATCAGTTTTGTTTAACAAGTTTGCTGGGATAATGATGACTTAGCTTTTGGTCTCATGTTTTAAACTTTTAAAATAATTGCTACAGATGCTGGAGACAAGAAACCATGTAATATCTGATGGTTTATTGAATCAGATTGTTAACCCTCCCAGAAATCATTAATTGCAATGATAGGATCCAACAACGAAACAAGTACTATAAAGTTTTTCAGGTGTTACTTATTAGCATAATAGTGGTGATGCCTTGGTCTAATTGCCATACATCAGTGACTTTTTCAGTTTGCTTAGAAGACTGTGTTGTTCTATTGACATAATTAAAGGGAATAATATTTGAACTGATTTATAATGCATCCCTTCACATTTATTAATTCATGAGTATCATCTGCAAGTTTCAGAATGTATTCAGGTGTTTCCACTTGTCAATTTGTGGATATTCTGTTATCTACAAAAATATATAGAGTGATACAGATTATTATGAAGTTGAGGCAGTTTACAACTTCATACATCTAATTTTCACTTAAAGTGGGTGATTATTATAAAACCTGAAAGTATCTGATTAAAAATGTATGGGCAGCAGAGTAGATTACATGCATAAACATTTAATAACGTGGAGCATAACATGAACTGTAACACACAGATTTTTAAAACTGGTTTTTGTTATTGCATTTCAGAATAATTCCATAATATCAGTATTTTCTGGCATAAAGAACTAATAGCTTCTTCCAAAAACTGTGGTAGTATATTACATTGTATGCAGTAATTAAAGTAGTATTAATAATTTTTTATTTCAGTTAATGAACTTTAAAAAGTCTCCTCAGTACCTAATCTTGGCATGAAATATACAATTGTTTTACACAATTTAAAACAAACAGACTCTTTTTTATATGAGGGAAAAATCAAAACACTGATTTTTAAAAATGTTATTTGTGTGTGTTTCTCTTCTAAGCAAAAAGAGTGACTCAGCATAGGCCACACCCTTAATTATTACTCTGGACTGTTACCTGGTATTTTTGAATTCTTAAAAAATTTCCTTAGAGGTGAGATTTTTTGAAGTGTTATTTTACATTGATTGTTTCTATTATCACATGATACTGTCAGATATTGAGTTCCTTTTAACCCTATTAATCTCATGAAGTCTACACTATGAGGTTAGGTAGAATTTAGCAGCATTAGGTTGATTTAGCCCTGCACCCATCCACACAACCAAGCTTGTTTTATCGACTTAAAGGGCTCTTAAATCGATTTCTGTACTCCTCCCCAGCGAGGGGTTTTAGGTGCTAAAATCGACCTTGCTGGGTCAATCTTGGGTAGTGTGGACACAATTCGATGGCATTGCCTCCAGGGATCTATCCCAGAGTGCTCCATTGTGACCGCGCTGACAGCATCTCAACTCGGATGCACTGGCCAAGTAGACAGGAAAAGCCCCAGGAACTTTTGAATTTCATTTCCTATTTAGCCAGCCAGGAGAGCTGATCAGCACAGGTGACCATGCAGATCTCATCAGCAGAGGTGACCATGAAGTCCCAGAATCGTAAAAGAGCTCCAGCACGGACCGAACAGGAGGTACTGGATCTGATCACTGTATGGGGAGAAGAAGCCGTGCTATCAGAACTCCACTCCAAAAGACAAAATGCCAATATATTTGCCAAAATCTCCAAGGGCATGATGGACTGAGGCTATAACAGGGACACACAACAATACCGCATGAAAGTTAAGGAGCTGAGGCAAGCCTACCAAAAAACAAAGGATGCAAACAATCGCTCTGGGTCAGAGCCTCATGCATGCCAGTTTTATGATGAGCTGCATGCAATTCTAAGGGTGTCCCCTACCACTACCCCACCACTGTCCGTGGACATGTGCAGGGGTGGAATCTCATGCAACAGGGATGAGGAGTTTGAAGATGAGGAAGATGAGGAGGAGGTGGAGGATAGCATAACGCACGGCAGGCAAGCGGAGAATCCCTTCTCCCCGGAAGCCAGGAACTGTTCATCACCCTGGAGCCAATAGCCTCCCAGTCCTCCCAAGGCAGGCTCCCAGACCATGAAGCCAGAGAAGGAACTTCTGGTGAGTGTATCTTTGTAAATATAATACACGATTTAAAAGCAAGCATGTTTAATCATTAATTTACCATGCCAGGCCAGTAGGAAGTAGTCTGGAATCATTGCAGAACAAAACCTTGCAGCAAATGGGCCCTGGACTTTGGCTGTTTGCCTAAATCATCCCTGCTGTTAGCCATGCGGTGGGGGGAGGTCCGTTTATGGCTGACCAGGATCTTCCCTGATACTAGCCACATGGTAGTGGTGGGGCAAAATCATCCCAGAGACTTGGAGAGGAGGTTGGATTGTGCTGCATATTCACCCTAAAACCGCAGCCCTTCCTTTTAAATGGCCAGCCCAACGGGCTTTGCGTGGTATGGGAAAGGAGGGTGCTGCTGTTTGAAACTGTTCCCACATGTTACGAAGGTTGAAGAAGCCGAAACTCTTTGCCTTACCATGTCTGTGCCTGCAAGCCGAATTCTGTTGCCCAGCCAAGCGTGTGTGATGTCTCACACCAAACCGGCAGGCACTCAATATAAGAGGCAAAATGCAACCTTATAGCAAAAGTACATGTGCTATGTAATGTGAATCACTTGATTCAGTGTGAAATAGTCTTCCCTTTGTTCTGTAAAATGTATCTTTTTAAAATTCTACTCTCCTTTTTTTCCTCTCGTAGCTGCAAATGTTTCTATGCTCCCCCTCCCATCTCTGTCCTAGACGCTAGCGCAGATTAGAACGCAAAAAAACCACACTTGCGATGAGATGTTCTCAGAGCTCATGCAGTCCTCCTACACTGAAAGAACTCAGCAGAATGCCTGGAGACAAACAATGGCAGAGTCCAAGAAAATGTTAAATGAACACGATGAGAGGAGGGAGGAGCATGCTGAGAGGAGGCAGGATGCAATGCTGAGGCTAATGGGAGAGCAAACTGACATGCTCAGGCATCTGGTGGAGCTGCAGGAAAGGCAGCAGGAGAACAGACCGCCACTGCAGCCCCTGTATAACTGCCTGCCCTCCTCCCCAAGTTCCATATCCTCCTCACTAAGACGCCCAAGAACGCGGGGAGCAGGATTGCCCAAGCAACAAAAGGCTGGAATTCAATAAGTTTTGAACTGTAGTGTGGCCTTGTCCTTCCCTCCTCCACCACCCCACTCAGTGCTTCTCTCCTCACCCACCCCTCCTGGGCTACCTTGCGAGTTTTCCCCTTATTTGTGTGACGAATTAATAAAGAATGCATGATTTTGAAACAATAATGACTTCATTGCCTCTGAAAGTGGTGATCGAAGGGGGGAGGTCGGTTGGCTTACAGGGAAGTAGAGTCAACGAAGGAGAAACAAAAGAGGAACTTCACACTGTAGCCCAGCCAGTTCATGAAACTGATTTTCAATGCTTCTCTGATGCACAGCAATGCCGTCGGTGCTCTTCTAGACCGCCCTGTTGTCGTGCTGCGTGTAATCAGTGGCCAGGCGATTTTCCTTAACCTCCCACCCTGCCATAAACATCTCCCCTTACTCTCACAGATATTGTGGAGCACTCCGCAAGCAGTAATAACAATGGGAATATTGGTTTCGCTAAGCTCTGACCGAGTCATTAAACTGCACCAGTGTGCTTTTAAACATCCAAATGCACGTTCTACCACCATTCTGCACTTGCTCAGCCTATACTGTCCAGGGTGCCTGTGTATGGCTTCATGAGCCATGGTATTAAAGGGTAGGCTGTGTCCCCAAGAATAACTATAGGCATTTCAGCATCCCCAACAGTAATTTTCTGGTCTAGGAAGTAAGTTCCTTCCTGCAGCTGTTCAAACAGACCAGAGTTCTTGAAGATGTGAGCGTCCTGCACCTTTCCCAGCCATCCCATGTTAATGTTGGTGAAATGTCCCTAGTGATCCACCAGTGCTTGCAGCACCATTGAAAAGTACCCCTTGCGGTTTACATACTGGCTGCCAAGGTGGTCCAGTCGCAAGATAGGGATATGCGTTCTGTCTGTCACCCCATCACAGTTAGGGAACCCCATTGCAGCAAAGCCATCCACTATGGCCTGCACATTTCCCAGAGTCACTACCCTTGATAGCAGCAGCTCAGTGATTGTATTGGCTATTTGGATCACAGCAGCTCCCATGGTGATTTACCCACTCCAAATTGATTCCCGACTGACGGGTTGCTGTCTGGAGTTGCAAGCTTCCAGAGGGCTATCACCACTCACTTGTGAACTGTGAGGGCTGCTCTCATCTTGGTATTCTTATGCTTCAGGGCAGGGGAAAGCAAGTCACAAAGTTCCATGAAAGTGCCCTTACACGTGCAAAAGTTTCGCAGCCACTGGGAATCATCCCAGACCTGTGGCACTATGCAGTCCCACCAGTCTGTGCTTGTTTCCCGGGCCCAGAATTGGTGTTCCACAGCATGAACCTGCGCCATTACCACCATGATGTCCAAATTGCTAGGGCCCGTGCTTTGACAGAAGTCTGTGTCCATGTCCTCATCACTATCATGATCACACTGTCGTTGCCTCCTTGCCTGCTTTTGCAGGTTCTGCACATACTGCGCGAAGTGTTTACAATGCTCACAGCAGCAGTGGTGATCTGAGCGGCCTCCATGCTTGCCGTCGTATGGTGTCTGCGCAGAGCAGAGTTGCAACAGAAGTTGTGGAGGACACCACTTAGCATTGCACACGTTTCCCAAAAAAAAAACACATGTTCAGGATCCCATGACACACAACATGGAGAAATTTGCTATTGAGGCAATAGCAGCAGAGCAGAGTTGCAGCAGAAGTGGTGTATGATGATGGTTTGGAGACCTACTGCACCGTCTGCTGCACAGCGGCGGTGTTGCTGAGCTGAGCGGGCTGCACACTTGCCGTGGTATGGCGACTGCATGGAAAAAAGGTGTGAAACGATTGTCTGCCATTGCTTTCACGGAGGGAGGGGAGACTGGTGACATGTACCCAAAACCACTCATGACAATGTTTTTGCCCTTTAGGCATTGGGAGCTTAACCCAGAATTCCAATGAGCGACGGAGACTGCGGGAACTGTGGGATAGCTACCCACAGTGGACCGCTCCGTAAGTCGATGCTAGCCACTGTAGTGAGGACACACTCTGCTGATTTAATGCACTTAGTGTGGACATACGCAATCGACTGTATAAAATCGATTTCTAAAAATCAGCTTGTATAAAATCAACCTAATTTCATAGTGTAGACATACTCGAAGAATCCTGACTGAAACCTGTTTTCCAGTTTGCTTATATTGTCCTCATTTTCTGTGGAAACCTTGCTGTTCAGAATGGAAGAATCTTAGCATTATGGTTTTGCCCATACTTCAGTACAGATATCATTTGTTCTTAGGGGACCAGTGTGATCTCAGTGAACAATCCATTGCACTGCAGGAATTCCCATTGCTTACTGATTAGGGCCCAGATTCTGCGAAGACTTATACATGTATTTAACTTTGACATCAGTGGAATTATAGTATGTAAAGTTAAATTTATTAAACCTACAGTTCCATAAGATCCATTCTATATGGTAGGTATATTGAGGTTGCTGGCAGGAAAATTAGTCTAACCTATAAACAACATATGCAAACTTTCATATCATAATCAGCCCAAGTACCACAGTACTGTACATGCAAATAAACTTTTTCTGATTACTTCCCTGCTCCTTTCGAGAGACGACAGAAATTCTTTGGTTAAATTAGAATTGCTAAACCTTGGAATAAATAAGCTCTCTTGTATTTTATGAGAACCTCTGTGGCTTGTGGTGGTCAAAACTGTGTTTCTGTTACCCCAATGAAATCAGAGTGTTCATGAAAAACAGGGTCCAACAGGTTGAAAATTAGATGAACATAGAGCCTGTTTACCTGGAATAATAACTACTAACACCTTTCTTTGATATGTAATGCCTCCTGTATTATAATGCTCTTTGTTGCATTTTTGCCATTGCTGACACTTTAATAATAAGAAGAATGGATCTCTTCTCAGAGTACGAGGTTTTGTAAAAATTGCTTTACAGAATGTGCACAACTGAGTTTGTGTGCTATTATTTCTGTTAATGTTTTTTGCCTTTAATGAACTGCCTGTAGAAATTGTTTATCTGAGGTCAGTTTACTTAGACAATAAGGCCAATACAACTTATACGGTGTTCTGGGGAGCATTGCCTGATGGTTTATGAGGCTCACTGAGGGGGATGGTTATTGCTGAGCTACCTTTTGGGGAGAATGTGCTATCCTAATCTTCATATGTGTTTACATGATTATTAAATGTAAATATTATATTTAGATTGACTCCAGGTAGTCTTATATTTGCTATGACTGTATGCAAGGCAAGACTAAAGAAAATTTTTGTATTTTGTAAGATGTGTGTTAGGACTTTTTCCTGTGAGTTACAGAACATAATTAGGATAAATAGGTCCTCGCTCGTAACTATACATATATGATTGTTTCAGTTACACAGCTGCTTATCTTCCAGCACTCATTAGACTTCTCATGGAAGTGTTGTTAGATACTGTATGGTACTGGAGATCATAAAAATCAGCTTTTAATAACTAAAAAAGATTTTTCTTCCTTCCTTTGGTAAAGTTAGTCCATTGCCACAGTTGCAACTGGGGATTAATATATAAACAAGTTTGAAATTTTAATAGGAAATTGTTTTTGAGTTTTATGAGTGGACCAAAAATATTGTAATAATTTTCAAACTATGGATAAACAACCACTTTTTCCCCAAAATCTCATCAGCTGATCTGCTGTTGTGACCTGCATAGGATGTGCCATGTTTGTCTTTCTCCCAGAGGATAGAAGTGACTTTGTCTGTACCAAGTTCAAACTGGTCTCCATATTGGAAGAGAAGGTTAAAGGACTAGACACACAAATATCAACCTTGCATTGCATCAGAGAAAATGAAGACTTGCTGGGCAGAAGTCAGCATTTGGTTCTGGAGAAGAATCAGAGAGGGCAGTGCAGAATGGGGAAGAAAATTGGCAGCATGTGACCTCCAGAAGAAGAATCAGGAAAAGTCATGTACCCCCTATTCAGATAGAAGAAAGAAACCGTTTCCAGGCTTTCTGCACAGGTACTACTGCGGAGAATGATTTTGAAGAGCCATCAGAGGGAAGGGGTCAGAAGGAGACCCCATCGACTAGAAGGCATGAGATGCACTGTCCTAGGGATAGGCATTCCATGACCACCACTTCCAAGAGGAGGAGACAGGTGGTGGTGGTCGGGGACTCCCTCCTAAGGGGTACAGAGTCATCCATCTGGCGACCAGACCAAGAGACTTGAGAAGTGTGCTGCTTGCCTAGAGCTAGAATTCAGGATGTGATGGAGTGTCTGCTGAGACTGATCAAGGCCTCGAACCGCTACCCCTTCCTACTTCTCCACATGGGCACCAATGATACTGCCAAGAATGACATTGAGCAGGTCACTGCAGACTATGTGGCTCTGGGAAGAAGGATAAAAGAGTTTGAGGTGCAAGTTATGTTCTCGTCTATCCTCCCTGCAGAAGGAAAAGGCCCAGGTAGGGATCGTCCAATTGTGAAGGTAAATGCATGGTTACGCAGGTGGTGTCGGAGAGAGGGCTTTGGATTGCTCAACCATGGGATGTTATTCTGGGATGAAGGATTGCTAGAAAGAAATGGGATCCACCTAACGAAGGGAGGGAAGAGTATCTTTGCAGGCAGACTTGCTAACCTAGCAAGGAGGGCTGTAAACTAGGTTCGCCAGGGGACGGTGACCTAAGCCCTGAGGTAAGTGGGATACTGGGAGGAAACACAATGAGGAGGTGCAGTGTGGGGCCTCCTGATTCATACTGAGGAAGCAGGGCAATTGGCTAGTTATCTTAGGTGCATGTACACAAATGTAAGAAGCCTGGGAAGCAAGCAGGAAGAATTGGAAGTCCTGGCACAGTCAAAGAACTATAATGTGATTGGAATAACAGAGATTTGGTGGGGTAGCTCGCATGACTGGAGCACTGTCATGGATGGGTATAAAAAGTTCAGGCAGGAAAGGCCAGGGGAGGAAAGGTGGAGGAGTTGCACTGTATGTAAGAGAATGGTATGATTGCTCAGAGCACCAGTATGAAACTGGAGAAAAGCCTGTTGAGAGTCTTTGGGTTAAGTTTATAAGTGAGAGCAGCAAGGGTGATGTCGTAGTGGACATGTGCTATAGACCACTGGACCAGGAGGATGAGGTAAATGAGACTTTCTTTGAACAATTAACTGAAGTTTCCAGAACACAGTCCTTGGTTCTAATGGGGGACTTCGGTCACCCTGACATCTGCTGGGAGAGCAATACAACAGTGCACAGACAATACAGGAATTTTTTGGAGAGTGTTAGGGACAACTTCCTGGTGCAACTACTGGAGGAAGCAACCAAGGGCCATTCTGCTCTTGACCTGCTGCTTACAAACAGGGAAGAATTGTAGGGGAAGTAGGAGTAGGTCGCGACCTGGGCAGCAGTGACCAGGAGATGGTTGAGTTCTAGATCCTCACTAAAGGAAGAAAGGAGAGTAGCAAAATACGGACCCTAGACTTCAGAAAAGCAGACTTTGACTCCCTTAGGGAACTGATGGAGGAGGAGGAGGAAGGTGATCAGGAACAGTCAACATGGATTCACCAAGGGCAAGTCATGCCTAACCAACCTGATTGCCTTCTATGATGAGATAACTGGCTCTGTGGATATGGGGAAAGCAGTGGACATGATATATCCTGACTTTAGCAAAGCTTTTGATACGGTCTCCCACAGTATTCTTGTCAGCAAGTTAAAAAAGTATGGATTGGATGAATGGACTACAAGGTGGATAGAAAGCTGGCTAGATTGTCAGGCTCAATGGGTACTGGTCAACGGCTCAATGTCTAATTGGCAGCCGAGTGCCCCAGGGGTTGGTCTTGGGGCCAGTTTTGTTCAACATCTTTATTAACGATCTGGATGATGGGATGGATTGCATCTTCAGCAAGTTCATGATTGACACTAAGCTGAGGGGGGCGGGGTAGATATACTGGAGGGTAGGGATATGGTCCAGAGGATTGGGCCAAAAGAAATCTGATGAGGTTCAACAAGGACAAGTGAGAGACCTGCACTTAGGACGAAAGACTCCCATGCACCACTACAGGCTGGGGACCGACAGGCTAAGCAGCTGTTCAGTTAAAAAGGACTTGGGGATTACAATGGATGAGAAGCTAGATATGAGTCAGCAGTGTACCCTTGTTGACAAGAAGGCTAATGGCATATTGGGATGCATTACTAGGAGCATTGCCAGCAGATCGAGGTAAGTGATTATTCCTCTCTATTTGGCACTGGTGAGGCCACATCTGGAGTATTGCATCCAGTTTTGGGCCCCCCACTACAGAATTTAAAGCCCATGCTTGTGTCCCTTAAACACCTTCTTAAGTGCTTTCACTGCTTAGGAATGGACTTAAAAGCACATGCCCAAGTGCTTTCCTGATTCAATACCTAAATGTAGCTTAAACAAGTTGCTTCTTAAAGATTTAACACATTTTTATGTACCCAGAGAAATTTTGGGTCTTAACATACAGAAGAAACAGGCAGGCAGTTGATTTTTTTTGGTCAATGTATGTTCCATTTAAGAAATATATATCCATTACATCAGTTATAGTCAGACCTCAGTGGTTCAGGAGCCAAATTAGTGATCAATAGTTCCCAAACAATATGATGGGTAATATTTAGTGTGTATGTATATATATATATATATATATACACTAAATATTTCCCATCATATTGTTTAAATTTGAATGTATAGTACTATAGGAAATGAAACAATAAATTCACACTACTGTGGCTCTTTTGGGAACTATTGATCACTAATTTGGCTCCTATATAGTTCTCAAAGCAAAACGACTGACCACATATTATTATTTTATCAGTTACAGTTGTTTAATAACATAGTAAAATCATCCTGATTGGTTAATAACTTAGACTGGGTAATAATTAAATCACACGGTGTTTTAATTTCATGTGATGCAAAGAGCTGCAGGAGACTCATTAAAGAGGCACTAGCGGCTTGGAAGCCTCAATCTGAGTATCACTACATTACGTGAAGCATTTCAGGTGACATTTAGTGTTATGAATTCATTACCTTCCCTACACATTGTATGATAGCTATGTGTAGATCTGCTTTTATTCTTACTAGTGTAAGTGTAAGTGCAATAAAGCATGCAAGATTTCTGAATTTATTGGATGAGTAGTTTGCAATGTTTATTAATATTATCCATCAGGCCTGTAATATTTGAATATTAACAATACCACTTTATAAATGTTATAATTCATCTTTTTAAAACTACAGATACAAAATACAACGTTAACTCAGTGTACAGTAAGAGCAGGAATCTGAAATGCACTAAATTTTATTCCACTTAGGAACAGAATTTGTCATCCAAAATACTAGCTTTAATATTTTAGACAATAAAACATTTCCCTCTCTAATAACATAAAATACATAGGAAAAGCATTATAGCCATCTGATATGACTTCATTGGAATAGCAATTTACTGCTTGGCAAAGTAAATAATACAATTAACACATGTTTTTGCTGGGTCTTTTGAAATGACACCAAGTTTCTGACTTCTGCATCTCACATCTGGTTTTAATATGGGTCCTGTGGAACATTTTTTGTTTTTTTACAACAGTTAGATATTTATGTACAGCTTCATCAATGGCCCTGATGACACACATGGCTTTAGAGGCCAATAGAAGCTGTGGGAAACTCCCACACCAGCACTGAGATCTTATATCCACAGGAGACAGTTCTCTTTGGGAGCAGCCCCAGCTTACTTATGAATTCCATCTCCATTTCCCGAAGCACTTTTTCTGTCCATTCCTAACCTGGACGGTCTGGTTTGTGAGCCTCGCTCAGCATGCATAGGCTTTACAACCAAAGAGGAAGAGTCTGAGCAGTGTTTACTCATGTCAAAATTGGAGGCATGGGGTCAGAGGCAAAATGAACCACTTCCAGGCTTTACCTTGGCCTGGCCCTACAATCAATGGTTGCATATTAAAGTGCATCTCTAAAATCTGCTACTGTACTTGCCATCTGGTTCAGGCACAACTGCAAAGTGTGTAATGTTCAGTTGGTTTAGAAAACTTATTGGATTTAATATATTCTAAAATAACAGTTTTCTTGATAGAAATATGACCATTAGATAGTGAAGAGTAACCTGTATCGATGTGCTAGCGTGCACAAAGTAAAGACTGACTCTTTAATAATGTTAATGGGTGGAATTATCCCACTGGAATAGAAGAGTTATTACCATTTGTAGAGGACTTTTGAGATTTTCTTGATAGTTCCCCCCCTCCAACCCTCCCCAAAGGGCTCACTCACATATAGTGGCCATATCTCTCTCAAAAGCAACTGCCACTGTTTAAGCAAAACACTTAAGCACATGCTTAACTTTAATCATATTCTTAAGTGCAATGTAGTCATTGGGAGTAAAGCACATATCTAAGTGCATTGCTAGATTGGAATGGGATAACTCAAATGCTTAAAGTAGAGTGACCAGATAGCAAATGTGAAAAATCGGGAGGGGGGTAGGGAGTATAGGAGACTATATAAGAAAAAGACCCCAAAATCGGGACTGTGCCTATAAAATTGGGACATCTGGTCAACCTAGCTTAAAGTTAAGCATGAGTTTAAGATGTTTGCTAAATTATGCTCTACAATATCTAGGGTTGTATTAGGGCTGGCTGGAAAAACAGGAATTCCATTTTTAAAAAAGTGTCAGAGGTTTTGGAATTTGTTTTCATTCAGCATCAAAAGAAAAATAAGTCCTTTTGAAATTTTTTGTGAAAAAAGAGAAAGAAGGGCATCCACCCCAAACTAGCCAGTAGTTCACTTAGGAGTGCAATCGTGATATGTGGGAGAACCTGCGTCAAGTCTCTTCTCTGCTTGATTTGGAGTGCCCTAACTGCCAGACTATAGAGTCAGACTGGGTGAGTGTCTCTTTCTCTCTCCCTTTCCCCCTACCCCCTTCTGGAACTCTTCCACTGTAATTAACTATTTATTGAGCCAGAGAGACACCGACAGTCTTTGCCTGACAATTTTTCAATATTTAAATCCTCTGAATCTTTGTCATTTTTTATTTAATTGTATTGTACACCTCTAATTTTACAGCCAGATTAAGCTTTGAAAGGAAAATAAAGTGTCAGCTGAACATTATTTATTACTTTGTGAATGGCACTACTACTATTATACAGCTGGAAATAAATATTTTCTAAAGCCCTCATGTTGCCCAATCCTCTTCATATATTTTCACAGATATTTCTTCTGTTTTAATGCACATACGACTGCATACACACACACACACTCTTTTTGCTTGAGTTTTCATTTTTCAAAGATGTTAAAATTTTACATAGGTTCACTGCGTTCAGAAATCTTGCAATAAAATGCTGTTTGACTTGCTTCCAGATTAAAGTTTAGAAACAATAGGAAGCTCTCCAAGTTATGTTTTTAATAGTTTTGTAGTGTACATGCCTAGATGTTGTTTGTTTATACAGTCACAGTGCGCTGAAGTGTTTCAAAACCTGATTAGATTGTTGTTACTGCTGTCATTGGATTAATGAAGAAGTCCAGAAGCTTGGTGCTCTGTAAAAGTAAGGTGTGTCCAAGAATTCCAAAAATGTCAGGGTGGTAATTCGTACATTTCCCTTCAAAAAATTTTTGTGAAATATTGACATTTAATTATTCCCTTGCAGTAGCAGTGCATTCTTGCTGTTGTGGTTTACTATAAAATCACTAGAACAAAAAAGATATATATTTACCTTTTACATATCCTCACATTGTTATATCTATAGTATTTCTGTTGCTTACATTTTTCCAAGAAACTAAAATTTTTCCATTGATATAAAATACAGTCGTTATTGGTTTTAAGTCTTTGAACAAAAATACTGTGAAGAATGTTATTTGTTCTGATAAAACCATTCTCTGCTCCCATTCCACTGTTGTTAGATTACTGTTCTGACAGTCAGATATAGCCATGAGTTTTCTATACTAGCAAAATGTGATGCTTGTGTGTTCCCTGTTTACTTTACAGTAGCACTCAACCAACGCAATGCTTAAATACCCTTCCTAGAGCTGCAGTGATATCAACACAGAATGTTAAGCACACATAGTCATTTTTCATGATATGTATGAAATGTCTGTAAACTGAAATATTTGTTGTTAATAGGGCTGTGTGACTAGCGAGGTGAATGTTTGGTAGCATATTCAGGTGGTAATCATTGCTGTCTGCTGGAGATTGAGAGGGTGAAGGGGGTCAAATGGTTCTGTAGAAATAAAGGTGGAAGGGTTTACTGGTGATGGAGCACACCACAGAAATCCACCACGAAAGAGCTCCAAGATAAGGCAGAATGGCAGGGCAGGGGGGAATAAGGATCCTATAAAGATGAGAAGGCCAGAGCCTGGGGTGGGACAGAAGGGACAAATATTCATCAGCCAAATGGTACGAATATTTAGGGAGCAACGTTAGTCTTGCAGCTCAAGCTGTTGACCACAACAGTGATGGTAGCTCCAGAAATACCATACACAGATAGAAAGATAAAGCTCAGCACTTTCTAGGTTCTTTGTGTAGTATCTCTACGGGTGCTCAGCTACAGGTTTGCATAGGCCCTGTGTACCTGTGATCAGAGATTTTCAGAGGCAATGACCTTTTGGCCTACTTGTGCTCCAGTCATCCTCATGCCCTTACTGGGGGTATATAGAGCTGTGTCGGTGAACTGGCCTCAGTTCTTTCTCAACCATCCTGTGGTCTGAGACACAGCACCTAGCATGTCCACATCAAGCTTAGTCTGTAACGTAGCATTAAAGTTCTTAGTTTAGAATAGTTTAGTTCAAGTTTACTTAGCTTTATAGCTCTGATAGTTTTTAGGGGCGGTGTTCCATTTAATACCCCTTCTCTTCCCCCCCACCCCAAGTCTAACGGGCTCTCCTTAGGAGTTGTCATCACTGGGGTAGGTGGGATCCCTGGGATTCAAGTACTGTCTCTCCTGCTGGGAATCCATCCTGGTTAGCGACAGACATTTTTAGTGTCTTTGCTGTTTGGGAGACCCTACATACCTTTGAAGTGTGAGATCTGCACCACTTTCAAAAGCAGATATAGGAAGAATTGAAATTAAGGTTAGCCTTCCCCTGATGGCACAAGCCCTGCAATCAGCCTCTGATCCAGGACTAGAAAACTGTACATCAGCCTTGAACTAAACTTAGAGCCCTGTCAACCTCCACATCCTGATCACTGAGATCCTCATGGGAGAAGAGTGCGCAAGGTACCAACAAAGCTTTAAAGAGTAGGGGTCCTGGATCTCCTAACAGAGAGCCTCATTTGAAGAGAAACTAGTCATTTCAGAGACCAGCTGATTTGGAGACATCAGGACCCAGCTCAAAGCTGCTCCAGTACCAGGAGTTATTTGAAGACTTACAAGGTAGCATCTGTCCCTCACCGATTACTTGACTCACTCAAATTGGTGGAAGGATCCCTCCAAACTCTGTTCTAGAGTCCTTTCCACCCAGCCTCCTCATATAATCACTGTAACATTAGATGCATCCCTTGTGGGATAGGGACCACACCTAGGGACTTGAACCATTCAGGGCAGGTGGTCTGCCTAAAAGTACCTCCTGCATATCAGTCTCCTGCAGCTGAGAGAAATCAGGAATGCCTACATCCACTTCTTTCTGTTAATAAGGGGTGAATCTGTCAGAGTCATGACAGACAGTGTAGCCTACATGTTCTACATCAATCGTCAGGGTAGGATGAGATCTCCCTCTCTTTGTGACTAAGCAATGAAGCTATTGAACTGGTGTACAGCCAGTCACATCCCCATCTCAGCCTCTTATCTTCCAGGCATACAAAATGTCCCAGTCATCAATCTCAGCAGACACTGCTGTCAACATTATAAATGGATTCTCAAAACTATTTTTCTGATGTGAGGGTTTCCCGAAGTGGACCTCTTCATCATCACTGCCAACAGGATGTGCAAGAAATTCTGTTTGAAAGGAGGACTGTTCAAAAGGAGGTCTTTGTTCCCTAAGAGATTCCTTCCTCATTCCTTGGATAAAGATAGTTCTCTGTTCTCTGATACCCTCCGATACTGTTGATTTTGAGATTTTTGAACATGATCAAACAAGATAAAAAGCATGCCTGCACTTAAACTGCTACTGTGTAGATGCTCACTACAGCAACAGAAGGCTTTCTCCCATTGCCGTAGTTAATCCACCTCCCCAAGAGGTGGTAGCTAGATTGATGGCAGAAGTCTTCTGTCAAGCTAACGCTATCTACATCACGGGTTACGTCGGCATAGCTGCGTCTCTCAGGGATGCAGATTTTTCACATCTCTGAGAGACCTAGCTATGCTGATGTAAGTTTTCAGTGTAGACTAACCTAAAGCTGGAGTCATTTTAGTTGTACAGAACTGGACAAGACAAGTCTTGTTCCCTTACCTGATCTGCGTAGCTTTCTGTCTAGCATTGAAACTTCTGTCCATTCCCTGTTGCTGTCTCAGGACTCTGATTGGACTTTTCTTTCCTGAGAATTCATCCACTCTCAGTTTGGTTCTTTAATTGTTCTTGGAGTTCCGTTCAACAACTCCCCTCCCCTCTTCCCACACAGACTCAGTCGAGTTGGTATCAGACACCTTGGACCTCGGCTGGGGGCACATCTCAGCAACCTCCAGACACAGGGGATGTGGTCTCCGAAGGAGGCGCAGTTATATATAAACATCAAAAACTCTGAGCAGTCCGGCTGGTGGGCGGAATCTTCTTGCCCCACCTGTCAAGCAAGGTGGTATGAGTGCTAACGGACAACACAGCCTCGATGTTCTACATCAACAGGCAAGTGGGAGCACATTTGTCAGTTCTCTGTCAGGAGGCACTCCATCTGTGGGACGTCTTCATCAGCCATGAAATCCACCTGGACGCTTTTCACTTTCCTGGCATCATTAATACACTGGCAGACCAGCTCAGCAGAGACTTCTCCTCTCAACCCTCGTGGTCACTCCATCCAGAGGTAACCTGCATGATCTTCCAAAGGTGGGGAACTCCCAAGTGGATCTATTCGCTGCCAGACAGAACAGGAAATGCCACCAGTTTCGTTCTCGATGGTCTGAGCAAGGACTCCCTCTCTGATGCCTTCGTCCTGTTGTGGTCAAGAAGCCTGACGTACGCGTTCCCTCCGATTCCACTCATCAGCAGGGCATTGCCAAAGATCAAGAGAGACCAGGCACAGGTTATTGTGTTTGCCCCAGCGTGGCCTGGCCAACATTGGTTCAGCATGCTCATGAGCCTGTCAGCAGCCCCTCCCTGGCCCCTCTCTAACCGACCAGACTTGCTGTCGCAGGACTACGGTCTGCTGTTACACCGCAACCTCAGTTCCCTCCACCTCTCGGCATGTGTGCTGCATGATTGAATCCGGAGGAGCGGACCTGTTCGGAAGGAATCCAACAAGTCCTCCGGGAAAGTAGGAAACTCTCAACTAGACTGTCTTACCTGGCTGTCCTGGACTGCCTGCTCCATTTGAGGAACCAGGTCCTGGCACACACTTCCATTAGAGTGCATCTTGAGGCCATCTCCACTTTTCACCTGCTGATCCAAGGACAGACAGTGTTCTCCCATGACATGACGATTAGATTCCTGAGAGGGCTGGAGAGATACTTCTTGCTGGTATGGGCCCCGGTTCCTCAATGGGATCTTAACGTGGTCCTCTCTAGGCTCACTGGCCTGTCCTTTGAACCGCTGGGTTCCTGCTCACTTTCCCATCTGTCATGGAAGGTCGCATTTCTGGTGGCAGAGACATCAACATATCAAGCCTTTCTGTAAACTGACTCAACTTTACATCACTACAGGGGATAGAATGGAGGGTCATCTAGTGTCCTCGCAGAAGATTTCCAATTGGATCACCGCATGCATAAGGACCTGTTACAACCTGGCAGAGGTTCCGCTGCCACCGATTGTCAGAGCCCACCCAAGGGCTCAGGCATCTTTGGGGGCCTTCCTGGCACGTGTCCCTATCCAAGACATATGTAGAATTGCAATGTGGTCCTCCCTCCACAAATGTATCACTCTGTATGGCATCACTTAGGACAGGGATGATGCTGGGTTTGACAGAGCTGTGTTGCAATCTATACATTCATGAACTCCTACCCATCTCCAGGGGTACTGCTTTGGAGTCACCTAATATGGAATGGACATGGGCAAGCACTCAAAAGAAGAAAAGACAGTTACCTGGTGGTCTTCAAAATTTGTTGCTCATGTCCATTCCATGACCCGCCCTCCTTCCCCACTGTCAGAGTTTCCGGCAAAAAGGAACTGAGGGTGTGGGGAGTTGATGGTGCCCCTTATACTGCGCTATGTGGGCGCCACTGCAGAGAGTACCAGAGACAGTCCCCTACAGACACTGCTGAAGGAAAAACTTCCAGCTCCAATGCATGTGGCGAGCACGCACACCTAATATGGAATGGACATGAGCAACACATCTCAAAGAACATCAGTTACAGAAAAGATACTGTATTTTTCTCATCTAGCAAATATATTACCCTATTCATATAAGTAGAATTTTGCTATGCTGTCTTAATCTCTACACCCTGAAAGATATTTAAACCTTGGAAGTAAAGTAATATCCATGAATATGTCTATACATTGATGTAGAATTAATAAATTACATTCAAAAGCTGTAAAGAACTTTCAAACACTTAACTCAGACCTTAAGTTGTGGGTTAAATCTCTGAAAATCTAGCCTTTCAGAACAAATGAACAACTAAGGTTCTAAAACTTCTGTCTACAGTCTCAAGTCCAAACACCTTCTGCTCCTCAACTCAGTCTGTAACACCTTTTACTGTTTTCCCTCTTTCCCCTTCTTCCTCCCAGGTACCTAATATGCTAGACCATCTAACCACATATGTTTGAGATATAAAATTACTAACTAGCCACTGAGGACCAATGATGATAGCAATAAACCTATGAGCATAATAAAAACATAACTTTAACATTCTTACCCCCATCTAAAATTGCTAATATTATTTATTCACATCTTTATCTTTGGATCTGAACAGAAAAAATTGGTGATATGTTGCTACAAGAGGTATAAAGTAGTAATATTGTCAGCCCTTTCATTTTTTAGTACAGGGTCACAGTTCACAGCAAGAAATATGGGTTGCAAAAATGTGATTTTTGCCAATATCAGTATGCACAGTGGTGTGAGAAGTCATGTCCTATATATTTTTAATCTGTGAGAAGTATATTCTACTTCTTATTACTTATATATCATGAACAATGAGCTTACATCTCAATGGACAATGGAGAATGAAAGGGGGTAGCTAAATGTTTTGTAATTGATTAAAATTTAGCAAAAATAATGTTTGTGCCACAATTTTTGTGAAGATTTTTGTTTTAAATGAGGGTTTGTTTTACAGTATTTTATTTTATTATAGATACCAATAAGACTTCATTGGATGACGTTGGAAATTGTGTTGTAATGGCTGACACAAGGCTAGGACTTATCAAATATAAATTCTGTTCTTTGTTCTGCTGGGGGGGTGGGTTGTGTAAACTTGAGCAACTCATTTAAACCTTGCATTGCCTCAGATTTGCTATTTGTATTCTGCTCCTGATATGCCCCGCTGAACCCTTTCAAGAAAGTATTCTACGAGGCTCATAAAAGTCCCTGGGTAATGCTGCTGTGAAATCTAACAACTCGTTTCTCCTTGATTATGAAGACCACAAATCCTCCCCTCTTGAATAACAATGTCACTATTGCCTGTGTTCCACAAACACAGAGATAACTGTTGAAGGATCTAGACAGTGATATACTGTTGAGAGTCTCGTCTATGCACAGTGCACTCTGCCCAACCCTCAAGTATGTGGCCCGGTAAATTTATGAGTGTTCAGGTAGCCTGTGAGTCATGCAGTGCAGATCCGGCAAAGGGGATAGCCATAGCCTGACCATAGTAACCATTAGGGGCCAACTATTAGGGGGTGTCTACACCAGTGTTCCCCAATGGCGCCCAAGTCCTGGCTGGCGGTCAAGCATCCGCCGAAATGCCCCCGAAATTCGGCGGCGACGCCTCTCGATGACACCGCTTGCCACCAACAGCATTTGGCAGCATTTCGGCCGATGCTCAACCTTGGCCACGGTCCTTCGTCTGGCTAAACCTTACTAACGTCACAATTGTGTAGCGACATTGCAGAGTTGGGACAATATTATCATTTGGACAGAAATAGGAATTGTTAGATCAGACTAATATCCTCTCTCTGACAGTAGCCAGTACCAACAAACCCGCAGTAGACAGTTGAGGAATAAATTTGCTAACAAAGAGTGATTCTTCCTAATCCCTGTTAGTTAGAGGTTTCCTTGTGCCCTGAAGCATGAGGGTTTCTTTAAATAATTATTACAGTGATCTGTTTCGCTGTAAGCACAGTGGCAGGTGCTGTATTGCACAAATGGAAAGGGCAGCAGCTGATTAAGGCTTCAGTCCTGCAGAAAGGATGTGTTTCAGAATACTTGTGCCTCCATAGACTCATTTTTGTGACTTTTGAATGATAGGCATAGTGGAATGTGGAATTTTCATGCCAAAAAGTCTTTGGCATAACAATGAACAAAAATGGAACATTAGAACATGGTGAAAGTAAAGAACTCCAGAAACATCCTGAAATAGTATTTTGAAACATATGTTTTATTTAATAAAGAAAATGTCAAAGTAAACAAACCCTATGTCAACCTCAGTTGTACAGGTTCAGTTAAGTTAATGTTGGATATCACTTTCTAGTACTAACCCCATCTTTTCATCATATGAGAAATTTGTTTAGGCATTGTATCGAACTGCATGTTTCAGGAGTGGGTTCATTTTATAAAATTTCCAGCTATTTATTTCTAGCTATTTATAATTCTCATTTGACCTGGGCCACAATTTTGGTTTGGTATCTGACGCACAGATGAGAATTTAAAATGTGCATATTTAGAATTTAGAATATTTTTAATAGTTCATTCTAAGTGGGGATTTCAAAATATATCTATACTTTTTTACATAGTAAAGACCCATTTTAAAAATTTGAGATATTTAAAGTAACCAGGGGTTAAATCTATCCTATTCTATCTCAATATGTTCTGTTATGGTGGCTATTGAATAGGCTGTTTGAGACACATTCTGTTAGCTCTCTTGTGAAGACTAAGGAATTACACAACATGCAGAAACATGTTCATAAACCTTTTTCTGTAATTAAGAACATAAATTATGCAATGCACATCTAAGTGCAAATGAACAGTTGCACAGTATATGGGCCCCTGTAGATTATTTGACTTAGAAAAAAAGAAGTTGGTTGCTGCTGTACAAATTGCTACCAGATGTAGATTTCAATAAACACATACCGTTGTTGCCTTACCCAAAGGTGCTATGAATTTCTGGAGGCAGGTCTGCATCCAGTAAACTGTTGAGGGTTTGAATGTTAATAGAGTTACTGTATTATGTATGAATATATCCACAGCCCCTGGTGTTTTATGTACTTGAGAACTTTCCTCATCTTATAAAGTCTTAAATGTTGTCCTTAAGAGTATTTAATTGTTAACAACCATGTTTGCATTCTTGTGACCATACTCTGTGTATTTCATCTTGAAACATCGGTAAGACTTCTCTTTGGGATTTCATACTAGAGTGAGCTATGTGAGGGTTTTTACATTATAAATTACCTTATTGACTAAACAAAGTGCATTGACATTTTATTATAATTAGCATCCAGTTTTAACCACAATATTTTGCTACACATGAAGGAGCAGCTTTCTTATGCTTTTTCTCAGTTTTATAATCAATAGCAGTTTTCATAGGAATAAAAGTATAGCTAGTAAATGGTAAAACACAGTGAAGCTACCTTATTTATATAATATTATAAGATTGAAAAGTGTGAAGAGAGATTATTCAGAATTATGTAACAGCTCCCCCCTTAACACTAAAGATTGCTATGCATATTAATTCCTGGACATGATGTAAACATGCAAAATATGAATGAATAACTTTTCAATAAATAGCAATTTGAGACCAATTTCTGTATCAAAAACCCAATTTGAAACTTCCTTGTGAAACTCATCTTGTTTCACTTTGAATTAGTGTGGAATTCTGGATTTTAGAATCTGGAATAATTTCTCACTAGCATTATTTGTTGACAGGTTTACAGAATTGCATATAATACAGTATACAAAATCTTTGAAAATTAGCACTAATTTTGAGCTATTCTCTGATGTTAATGAAGCAGCCATTTGTCCAACATCAAATCTGAATTTCTTTGAAATGAATACTGACTGCAGTTATTCTATATGATGAATTTCTTTCTATTTGACTCTGTATATTTGCATGGTATTTTGGCCTTTTGTGTATATTATGTCACAGCAGTTCCATTTGTCCTGTTTTTTGTGGAGGTTCTCTTCTAGTTTCCGTAAATACATGCAGTGGTGGTGTAGCTGTGTCGGTCCCAGAGATTAGAGAGACGAGGTGGTGAGGGTAACAATCTTTTATTGGCTCAACTTCTGTTGGTGAGAGACAAGACTGAACAGATAGTTTAGCATAAGTAGTCAGTACGTATTCTAAGGGACCATTCCAGATGAAGTGGTGATGCATGAATTTGGTAAACTGGCTTCTACCTGAAACTTTTTATTCAGTGATGTACATGCTGATTTGGTTTTGTTATAATAGAATTGGTTAGATCCAGCAGAGCCCACCTGTAAGTGCAAAAGTTGTAAAGTAGGTGGCACACTTCCATAGTCAAGAACCATTGGCATAGGTCAGTGATTCTGGTTTCTCTCAATATTGCCTGCTGTCAGTTGGTTTAAGTATTAAGTTGCTCAAAAGGAAAGGTCTTGTCCGTCTCAATGTAAGATGTGCCTGACTTCTTGGAAGAGGCATTAAAAATGTTGCAAAAGGATACCTGTCATAATCCCATCTAGGGAAGAGGGAGAGCATTAAAACTGTGGCCCCATTATTAGGTAGGGAACAGTTCTGTAAAGAAAATGTATTTAGGCTGGTTTTGCACGTGTTTTGGATGACTTAACCATTAAAAAAAAAAGTCTCCAGATTATTAATTAAATTTAGAAAGCCTAACTAATTGCTTTTGCTATTTATTGAAAAAGTGTGAAAGTTATTTAGTCTTGACAATCAGCCTCTACACCTGCAAAGCATAATTCTTCCATCTATTTTTTCTTACTTTAACTTATCGCATTCTCATTGATGCCATAATGGCTCATATTGCTCCCTGATACAACTTACGATTATCGTTGCTATGAATGTCAGTGGCCTTTTGATTAATGGGTCCAGAGTACCCATTGATACAGTTCTTCAAATCTGTTGTGAAAGATTCCATTTGCTCTAATTGGGTGCTAGTCACTGAAGCAATAAATCAGAACTATTTCTTATGTACAATATAACATTGAACAAATCAAGACGTATTTGTGGGGTGTCACAAGGATATTATGACACAATTTTCTTAGAACAGTAAGAATTTATAACCTTAAAAAAGCAGCATATCTCAGGTCTTAATAGATGATTATATATGTAAGCAAAAGAAGAGTCTACAAAGCGAACATTGCTAAATAAATATTTTTCAGAACAAAAAACCTTTACCACAATCACATGCTGTCAGCACTTCCTGGATCATAGGAGGAGGTGTGGAATTGAATGCAGTGTTTTAGAATTTGTTCTTTTAATTTGATTGCTTTTTGAGCATATTAAAAATTCCTGGATATACAGACAAATGGATATTAATGGAAAAAGTTACATATAGAGAAATAGGATAGGGGAGAGAACCATTTCAGGGTGACCTACCCTGAATTTTACAGAACCAGAATGACCTCCTATCCTAGACAACTGTAAACCAAATTCAACAGCTGAAACCATGTCACAATCCCATTGCCAAATAGAAGGTAATACATTGCTCTTGCAGCTGAGGTTATTGCAGTGGGAAGGAACACTATGTAGCTTGAGGGTTGCGAACAGAGCTACCAGGGTCCAGAATTTTGTAAGGATCAGTTACCATGGAAGACTATTGGGCTGAAAGAAAATGAGACTGGAGAAACCACTACTGGAACCACAAGGGCAGCGAGAAAGCCAGCACAGAACCAGGACCAGAATTTAATTTACAAGCCAAGAGGAGAAATGCCAAGGGACCACATAAGTCATGAGAAATTAAACCAATACCATTTTGTAAGACATACAACAGAGTCTGCAGTGTCAGAAAAGAGAGATGAAGAGGGAAAACCAGACATAGCTGGAAGAGTTATTCTAGCACAGAAATTGAATTAATAGGAGCAACTACCTAATTTCCATTAGAAGTCTGCATTATATTGCTGGTGTGCAATGAATAAATATCAGACCTTATTTCTACATTAAAATTATGGACATAAAACTTGATACAGTTGTGATGTTACACTTCATATTTTTATAAAAATATGTTTATAAGTGTGCATATTATGTAACTGGAATATGCTTTATGCAAAAGGTCTCTTATAAGGTATAATTACAAAGCTTATAATCTACTGAATGTGGTCATCCTGTTTGTATGAATGTATCATTCTTGTATCTGAAACTAGGAATATGAAATATAACTCTGAAGTCCTGAAATGTGGGCCATTAATGGTGGTTTGGAATCTTGATGGCTCCCATTAACCAGGACAATTGGTTGTAAATGGCTCAGTTTACTTGTACGCCTTCCTGTATACCTAGGTGCCAGCCAGTGAGTAATGAAGTTTCTTCTTCAAGTAATTGCTCAGATGTATTCCACAATAGGTGTGTGTGCTTGCCACGTGCACTAGTGCCAGAAGTTTTTCCCCTAGCAGTACCTGTAGGGGAGCATCCCAAGCGACCCCTGGAGTGGCACCTCTATGGTGTGGTATAAGGGGCGCTGCGCGCTCCTCCCACCCTCAGTTCCTTCTTGCCACCAGTGAAGGTGCATCAGAACTGCTCTTCTCCAGCTTGTCTGCAGCTTTCCTCTAGCACTCTTGTTTGTTCATAGTAGTAGTACCTGTAGTTGAAGTAGTTTAGATTAGTGTTAGTTTAGTTTAGTGCGCCTGAGTTGGGGCATTCCCGGGGCTTTAAGTCGTGCAACAATGCCAGTGAGTGACCCGCACACGGACTGTTTATGCTGTCTAGAGGAAACTTATCTCAGTGATCGCTGCAAGATTTGCAGATCTTTCAAGCCTCAGATCAAGAAAGAAAGAGACATTTGGCTCCAAGCCATTCTGATGCACTCGGCGTTGAACCCTACTCCAGTACACCGCTTTGAGTCAGCACCTGCTACCGTGGCGTTGGTGTGCGGCGACCCTTCAGTGCCTTCCACCAGTTAGCACCGCTCCCCGTCTACGGGGGAAGAACAGGAAGGCTAAAAAGAGGTTTTCTCTGCCGAGGCACGGGAGCAAGACTGAGGGAGAGCCTAGACCCATGTTGGGCAGTTCTCTGTCCCCGTCGGCCTCCAGGCTTCCGATTCAGGTTGAGCAGAGTAGCCCACCCCAGCCCAGCCAGCGCAGTCTTCCCTGGATGTCCGGGTGTCCTCCATGTCAGAGGCTTTGCAAGCGGCCCAGGACATTATGTTCCTGACAGTACCAGATCTGCCCACCAGAGCCGATTGCGGAGCAGCTGCTACCAGCGGTACCATTCCTTCACGTCAGGAATGGTGCTGACCACGAGACTGTGATCCTGACGCCATCAATCCTCCCGGTCCAGGGACAGCAGCAGGTTATACGCCAGCTCAGCCGTCCTTCGTAGTCAGTGGGACAGGCTAGTGAGGCTGAACAGCCTGCTCTGCCGGTGCCACAGCAGGTATAGTGGCAGTGGGCTCCTTGGCCAGTACTGTGGTACCACTGGGCCCCGTGGCCCCTGACGCAGCCCCCAGTGGGGACTCGTTCGGTGGCCGGAGCCTCGGAATGACCATCAGCCTCCCTTTCTCAGCCTCCCAGAAAGGAGTAAGTGGGACGTGCATCTTTGGTTCCATGCCTGGAGGGCGACCAAGTGGTGGGACCTCCAGTACCGGTGACTACACAGAGTACCGCACCTGCATCCTCACCTTCTCCAATAAGGCAGTTGCGGCCCCTCTTCCCTCTGTTCCGCGAGAGGACTCTAAGGCCCACCAGGAACTATTGAAAAGGTGGCATCAAGCATCAACTTTCAGGCCGAGGAGGTGGAGGAACCTTATCAGCCTCAGTACCAGGCAGGTTGGCCTGTACACCCACCCTGCCCCCAGCTCCCTGGTGGTCAAGTCAGTCAACCACAGGGAGAGGCAGGGCCAGCCAGCCCCTACTCTGAAAAATAAAGACTCAAGGAGGCTGGACTTATATGGGAGACAGGTTTATTCATCATTGAGTTTCCAGTTAAGGGTGGCAAGCCATCAGGCTCTCCTGGGTTGGTATGAGTTCAATTTTTGGGGCTCTCTACCCAAATTTGAGAACTCCCTCCAGGAAGGAGTTCAAATCTCTGGTGGAGGAGGGTAAATCGGCTGCCAGAGCAACCCTGCAGGCAGTGTCAGATGCTGCGGATACAGCTGCAAGGTCCATGGCCTCCACGGTGCCCATGAGAAGGGCTCCTGCTGTCTGGATTGTCCATTGAGGCGCAGAACTTCTTGCAGGACTTCCTATTTGATGGCAAGGCACTGTTTGCAGAACAGACGGACATGAAACTGCATAAATTGCATAACTTTATAAAAAGTCACGGGACTTTAAGAAATGCCTGCAGGAGGCAGTCCCGGCCTGCCCCCCAGCCTGGGTCCTCCAAGAGTAAACAGGCGAGAAAATGTCAGTTTTGATGGGATGCCTAGGGACAACCTACCAGTTCACACCAGGCATCCACCTGCAATAAAGCTTCCCTTCTCCAACCGGTTGTGTGCTTTTCTCCCGGAGTGGTCGCAGCTGACTTCAGACTGTTGGGTCCTCAACACCGTCTCCTGGAGCTATACCCTCCAGTTTACCTCTACCCCACCCAACCACCCTCCACCCCGTTCCTCCTGGGGGGCCCTCTCACAAGGCCCTGCTAGAGCAGGATGTGGGGCGGCTCCTTGGTTTAGGAGCGGTGGAAGTGCTGCCAAAGGAGTTCAAATGCAAGGGGTACTACTCCTGCTATTTCCTTGTCCCAAAGGCCAAAGGGGGGCTCAGCCTATCCTGCACCTGCGAGGCCTGAACCAGTACATGGTAAAGGTCAAGTTGTGCATGGTCTCTCTGGCCTCCATCATCCCTGGATCCCGGGAACTGGTACGCCACCCTCAATCTGCAGGACGTGTACTTCCACATTCATATATTTTGAGGGGCACAGGCGCTTCCTTCGTTTCACGGTTGGGCAGAAGCACTACCAATTTACGGGCCTCTCGTTTGGCCTGTCCGCTGCTCCCAGGGTATTCACAAAGTGCATGTCTGTGGTGGCGGCCTACCTCAAACATCGTGGGGTCCAGATCTTCCCCTATCTGGAAGACTGGCTGGTCAAGGGCAGCTCCCGGTCACAGTTACGGGATCACATGGCGCTCCTCCTGTCCATGTGTGCCACCCTGGGCCTGTTGGTGAATGACATCAAATCCACGTTAGTCCCAGTACAGCGCATAGAGTTTATCGGGGCAGTCCTGGACGTGACGTCAGCCTCCCTCCCACTGGACAGATTCGAGACCTTGAAAGGGCTCATCGACACATTCACAGAATTTCCCTTGATGACAGCCAGAGCGTGTCTCCAGCTCCTGGATCACATGTCTGTGTGCACATATGTGGTTCGCCACACCAGGCTCAGGATGAAACCCCTCCAGCTCTGGTTGGCCGCAGTGTTCTCCCAGGCCAGAGACACGATGGACAAGGTCCTCACTGTGCCCTAGCCGGTGACTGCCTCCCTACAATGGTGGTCCTCCCCGGGGAACATGCTCTCTGGGGTCCCGTTCAGGGTAGGCTCCCATCAGTGGAGCTGATGTCTGACGCATCAGACCTGGGGTGAGGGGTCATGTGGGGGATGTTCAGACCCAAGGTTTCTGGTCTGCACAGGACATTGCCCTGCATATAAACGTCAAGGAACTCAGGGTGGTCCAGCTGGCATGCATGGCCTTCTGCTCACACCTGGAGGGCAGAGTGGTCAGGGTTCTCACAGACATCATGGCCTCGATGTTTTACATCAACAGACAAGTTGGGGTCCACTCCTTTGCCCTCTGCCAGGAAGCCCTCAGGCTGTGGGACTTCTGTATAGACCATGACATTTGTCTACTGGCCTACCACCTACCAGATATCCAGAACTCGTTGGCGGATTGCCTGAGCTGAGACTTCTCCTCTCAGCACGAGCGGTCTCTGCACCCAGAGGTGGTGAACAGACTTTTCCAAGAATGGGGAACTCCTCAGCTGGACCTGATTGCGACTCGGCAGAACTGCCAGTGTTCCTAGTTCTGCTCAGGGTGGAGGGGAAGGGGACTGGCTGGGAGTGTGCGCTATCTTTGATCCCTTCCTCCTATCCTGGTCAGGCCAGCCTCTCTTTGCCTTCCCACCGCTCCCGCTGATCGGCCAGGTCCTGGAAAAGATAGACAGATAGGGCCCGAGTCCTCCTGATTGCCCCGGCATGCCCCAGGCAACATTGGTATGGGACCCTCACAAGCCTGGTGGTTGCCCCACCGTGGCCATTGCCATCCTGCCCAGACCTGCTCTACCAGGATCAGGGCCGCCGCCTCCAGCCCAACCTAGCGTCACTCCACCTCACACCTGCCCTGATCCAACTCATTTTAGACTATGTCCTTCACCTTAGAGCCCAAGGCCTGGCGCCCTCTTCCGTCAAATTGCACTTGGCAGCCATATCGGCCTTCCACCCGCCAGTGCAGGGGCACATGGTATTCTCCCATGCTCTGATTGGCCGATTCCTTAAGGGTTTGGATCGTCTCTTCCCGTATGTTAGGCCCCAGTCCCGCAGTGGGGCCTGAACTTGATGCTGGCCTGGTTGATGAGTCCCCACTTTGAGCCATTAGCCACATGTTCCTGGTCGCACCTCTCGTCGAAGGTAGCCTTCCTGGTGGCAATCACGTTTGCTGGATGGGTCTCAGAACTCAGGGCCCTGACCTCCGAGCCCATGTACCCGGTGTTCCATAAGGATAAGGTCCAGCTTTGCCCACATTCACCGTTCCTTCCGAAGTTGGTCTCCGCCTGCCACATGGGTCAGGACATTTTCCTGCTGGTCCTCTGCCCCAAGGCCCATGCATCCAGTGAGGAGCACCTCTACACACTGGACATGAGATGGGTTCTGGCCTTTTACCTGGAGCGGACAAAGCCGGTCGGCCGATTGCCACTCAGTGGCTCTCCAATTGGATCACCTTGTGCATCTGTACCTGTTATGACCTGGCATCTGTACCTGTTATGACCTGGCAGGAGTCCCCCCTCCATCAATTGTGAGGGCACACTCAACTAGGGCGCAAGCCTCGTCGGCTTCCTTTTTAGCCCATGTCTCCATTCAGGACATTTGCAGGGCTGCCACATGGTCTTCAGTTCACACGTTCACCTCGCATTATGCAATCGTCTCCCAGATCAGGGAAGACGCCGGGTTCGGCAGGGCTGTGCTCTGTCCTGAGAGTTTGTGAACTCCTACCCACCTCCAACAGATATAGCTTGGAATCACCTATTGTGGAATACACATGAACAGTCACTCGAAGAAGAAAAGACAGTTACCTTTTCCATAACTGGTGTTCTTCAAGCGGTATTGCTCATGTCTATTCCACATCCCACCCTCCTTCCCCTCTGTCGGAGTTGTCTGGCAAGAAGGAACTGAGGGTGGGGGGAGTGTGCAGCACCCCTTATACTATGCCATAGAGTGCCACTTCAGGGGTCGCTAGGAGCACTTCCCTATGGGTACTGCTAGGGGAAAAACTTCCAGCACCGGTGCACGGGGCGAGCACGCACATCTATTATGGAATAGATATGAGCAACACATCTTGAAGAACACCAGTTATGGAAGAGGTAACTGTCTTTTCACATGATATTGAACTCTATCTTAAACCTCGTGCTTTTCCATTTAGAAGGAAAGAGGGGAACCCAAAGAGAGACATAGGATTCCCACCTTGTGCCAAAGCCATAAAAGGGGATGGAACAGAACAAAGGAGGTCCCAGTCATGTGAAATCACCTGCTTTTCACCTAAGATGCCTGCTGGAATTAACAAGGCCTGTACCGGGGAAAGGATTGGGCCCAAACTAGGAAGGAGTCTAGTCTGTGAAAGAAGCTTATTGGAACATCTCTGAGGGTGAGATTTTACCTGTATTCAGTTTCTTAAACGTATTAGGCTGTTTTGTTTTATTTTACTTGATGACTTACTTTATTCTGTCGGTTATTACTTGAAACCACTTAAATCCTACTTTTTATTCTTAATAAAATCACTTTTGTTTATTAGAGATTAATACCTGGGGGAGCAAACAGCTGTGCATATCTCTCTATCAATGCTATAGAGGGTGGACAGTTTGAGTTTACCCTGCATAAGCTTTATACAGAGTAAAACAGATTTATTTGGGGTTTGGATCCCATTGGGAGCTGTGTATCTGAGTGCTGGAGACAGGAGTACCTGCTGAGTGGTTTTCAGTTAAAGTCTACAGCTTTGGGGACATAGTTCAAACCTTGGATCTGTGTTGCAGCAGACTAATGTGTCTGGCTCAACAAGACAGGGTTCTGGAGTCTGAAGCTGACAGGGAAAACAGGATCAGAGGTAGTTTCAGCACATCAGGTGAGAGTCCCAAGGGGGGGGGGGGCTCTGTGACCGCTGTCACAACAGTATTTGTGTATTTCACAAAACTTTGAAAGCAATGATAATATGACATGTTCACCACTTGCCCTATAACTTCAGGGTGCATGGGTGTTGTCTGATTATGATTCAGATTCCTAACACCTGAAGCCACCTCACAAGCATAACTGTCACGAGCCTAGTTACTTATTATGGGGTGACACCAAAACCTCTCCAGTACTGAGTCTCCCCAAATCCAAGTTCTTAATTACCAAACACTTGGACCATTCCCCTGTCCATGAATGCTTAGCTATAGAGGGGATCCAGCATTCATGGACAGGTTGCCACATAGAGGCTGACCCACAGTTTCTGGATGGATTTCACTTCAGACCCCTTTTATTTTAAACGAGATTGCAGTTTTTTTCCTTCAATCCCTACAGATATTCAAAGTGGGTAAATTCCCAGTTGTCTCAATGTCTTTCAGTTAACTCTGATGGTACATCATATGTCTCTTCCTGTTTGTACTATGGATCATTAGATTACTCTGGTTTTCTGTAAACACCTGGCTTGGAGGTTCCTCTTTCTCTCTTATCCCTCACCGCCATGCTGTAAGGTGGAGCTGAGGTTTGTGAGCACAGTTCTCTATATGTACAAGTACAGGAATTCAAAACCATAACCTGCATACATATCTCATAATTAAGTTTAGAACATTACAAGCTTTCATAAAATACCTTACTCGATATATTTTTGCAGTACAATAAGATTGTATACAATCAGTTGATTTAACTGCTTATTTGGAGGGTTTAAACCTTCTATTCTCCTCTTGGGGTGTCTGGAACCTGATTTTCAGATATTTCATATAGTAACATGAAAATATTTCATCTACTTTGAGCTGTTTATGTATTTTAATCTTTTGGCCTGGAATTTTTCACTACATTATTAATGTAAAATCATAATTAAAATAATTTCATAAAGACGAGTATAAAATCAGTGTGATTTGCAAATTTCCAGAGGTAGTAAGATAGTCATCTCTATTAATTACTTGCACTGAATAACAGAAAAAACTAGCACCTTTAATAATAATGTATATCTTACACTTATATAGCAGCTTTCATTCTAGCCCTTTAAAAACTATGGCCCCAAAACAGGACAGTGCTTAAGCATGTGTGTAAATGCTATTCTGAACAGGGATGCTTTCCAGAATTAGGGGCCATATGTAGATATGACTTCATACACCTCTTTAGAGGAACACATTAAATGTTTGATGGCACACAGCAACTCTGCACAACTGCTGATGTTGAGAATTGAACAATAACACTAGTCTTGAGAAAAGTATCAGGGGATCTGTAAGTGGTGAGGACAAGGAGTTCTCAATCACTCATATGTTGTCATTTTAGCCAAGTATTACTCCTTAGCACTATGTTAGGTCATCGATTCATTAATGACTCTCAGGGAAGATCATCATCTACTGAAATAACACAACTTCCTGTAGCCCAGTGGAAGTCTCCAAGTATTGACCCAGCCTGATTCCCATATATTATCAGATCTGACTAGATCACAGCATAAAATAATGTTGCTGATGAATAATACAAATACTGTATTTAGGAATAGCTGTAAATATGTATGTAGATGAAGTTTGAAATCCCAAGATTCTTGTTTCTCCTGCAACGAAGTAAGCAAGAAGAAAAGTAAGACAAATAGAGAAGGGGCACATCTGATGAACCTGAGAAGTATTAAGTCATTACTCCCCTCCCCCCTCCAAGAGATAGAGTTAAGAGATACTGTTTAGAAAAGGGCTATATTGTTGAAAAGATTATTTGTCTAGCGTCTGCAGAAACTGTGAGCCAACAATAGCAAAACTAAACTAAAAGAATGAAAAAAATAGAAAAGGAAAAAAGAAAACTACTGCCGGATGAGTATGTGAAGACATAACAAAGCGATTCAAAAATATTACAGTGCAACAGCTGGTTTTTGCTAATATGGTTCTTGGACCTTTTTTTTTTTTTTAAATTTCATCTACGTTTCTGATTCCTTTTGTCTTCTAGCTTTGAGTAATTACAGTATAATTCTTGCTATCCCATGAGTCATTCTTCCCACAAATAAAATCTCCTTGAGTAGCACTTGTAAAAACACACATTTCATATTCCTTGTATTAGTTGGCAATTGTGTAGCAATTTTTTGTTGTGGGTGGGTGATTTATATGCACTATTCTCTGGATCTGTCTGTGCCATACATACTGCACACTAAAACAGTGACAGTGTATATAGTGCATGATACTTATCAACTTTGTACCAAGCAGTCAAGAAGGATGTACGTTCTGTGTAAGAATAGAATGCTAATGATGTATG
Source organism: Gopherus evgoodei (assembly GCF_007399415.2). NCBI lineage: Eukaryota > Metazoa > Chordata > Testudines > Testudinidae > Gopherus > Gopherus evgoodei. Next base: position 91,770,344 of record NC_044328.1, read on the forward strand.
TTAGATAGTTGCTGAAAATAATGTTTAACTCTCCTCCCCCTCACCCCCACCCAGACTAACCTGATGATTATAAGTTCCAGATATCCTCCACATGTCTTCAAGTGCAGTCACTCATATGGTAGTTATCTTACATTCTTAGAGGTTTGGCCTCCAATGATGTATGATTAATACTACTCCCAGTAGTATTAATAGGAGATAATGGCTAGAGGCATGCTGAGTGGAAAATGAGCTATTTAATGTTTCCAGCCTCTCAAAAATACTGTCTAAATGGGCTGACTCACCCCAAGACTGTGGAATATTAATCAGAACAAAAAATCCCACACTCAGTTAAGTGACTCTTGGGTGTTTCAGGTAGAACAATTGAAGAACATTTATTTTACTTTCCATGTGAAACTGGCTGCTGTGTGGTCTATTCTAATAATGTCATGATAGGAAGTTATGGAACTTTTACTATGGAATTGTAATGGCGGTAGCCTTCTTTGTTGCTTGTACAATAGCCGAGGTTTGTTCTGATAGAACAGCACACCAGGCAAGCTCCTGTGAAGGAGCTACTTAGTGAACCAGTGTTGAAGAGCTATAGATTGGAACTCACCCCATGAGTTTGAGGCCTTTCTGTGGCTTCATATCCTTGTGGGATTAACAGGCAGCAGAAAATACTATTTTCTTGGGACTTTTATTCCCACCCCAAGATTGGGAGCCAGAGCCTGGTTTGGGTAGTGCAGATGCCTTTCCATATACAGATAAGGTCAGGAGCAGCGCCAGGGTTTTTGGCACCCTAGGCACAGGGTGGCTCGCTGGTCCCGCAGCTCCGGTGGACCTTCCGCAGGTGTTTCTGCGCACAGTCCACTGGTCCCACGGCTCCGGTGGACCTGCCGCAGGCACGCCTGCTGGAGGTCCACCGGAGCAGTCTGCCACCCTCCCAAATCCTGGCGCCCTAGGCGACCGCGTAGGTCGCCTAAATGGAAGCGCCGGCCCTGGATAAGGTTACCATATGTCTGGGTTTTCCCAGGCATTGCCTCTTTTTTGAGGCTCCATCCTGTCTCAGCAGATTTTTCAAATAACAGGAAATGTCTGGGATTTTTGGAGAGCAGACATTGCAGCTCAGAAAGAGCCCCAATTATTCCATTTCCTGATTGGTCCCTCCCCTGCCTCCACAGCTGATTGGTCCCTTCCCCTGCAGCAACAGGTACCAGATCCCGGCCACCCAGGCACCATCTTCCAGCACAAAATACAAAGTGTACAGTGCTCACTTGATATTTTTATTTTTGATTACAGATATTACACAGAGCTCTTCCTCAGGTCTGGGAAAGGTACTCCGATTGTCACAGCTAAATACAAAATCGAACAGATAGTTTAGCATAAGTAGTTAGTGCATATTCTAGGGATCATTCAAAGTGAAATGGCCTGTAGTCATAGGACAAAGCGGAGATGGTGAGTTACAGATTGGTGTAATAAACCATAAATCCAATATCTTTATTAAGACCATGATTTTTGGTGTCTAGCAAAGTTATGAATTGGTCTTAATAAAGACACTGGGTTTATGGCTGGATTTAAGTAGGTATGTGTTCAGGGCTCACGTGCAAAAAGTTAAGCAGACACTTGTAAGTATCCTGGCCTTCATGTATCAGAGAGTTTATTGTTATTTGCTATTCTTGATTATTTGTATTGCAGTAATGCCTTGAGGCCCCAATCAGTGTCAGGGCCACACTGTGCAGGTCACAGTCTACACATAAGAAAAAGGTTATGCCCTACCCAAAGATCTTCCTATCCAAGTATAATACAAGAGCAGCAGGTTAATACAACAAACTAGTGATAGGCAGACAGACACTAGACACTTCAAAGTACTTTTTGTAATAGGTTTTAACAGAAATCATCCTGTATAATTTTAGTATCTCAATACCATCTTCAGTTCTCCTGAAGAAATGTATGAGTCTTTTGGTAATATTGCTCATTTTTAAATAAACCTAAAATTTAGGAAAATTAGACCAAAAGCCATTATAAAGTTACTTAAAATGTAGATTTACACGCCTAACTGCTAGTAGCTAATTTTGGTTTCTTGAAGTTGCTAGAGAAATAAAGATTGGAAAAAGTGTCTCAGGTGAAAATGTAAAAATAATTCAGTCGATCAGTATTTTTTAGTTTGCAGTGGTGTGGTAGCCATGTTTGTCCCTGGATATTAGAGACAATGTAGGCGAGCTCTCCTGCCATCCATCTCCACCCTCTGACAAACAGAGGCTATTCCTTACTATACCATTCCTTACTCATCCTGGCTAATAGCCATTAATGGACTTAACCTCCATGAATTTATCTAGTTCTCTTTTAAAATGTGTTATAGTTCTAGCCTTCACAATCTCCTCAGGCAAAGAGTTCCGGAGGTTGACTGTGCGCTGCGTGAAGAACTTCCTTTTATTTGTTTAAAACCTGCTGCCCATTAATTTCATTTGGTGGCCCCTAGTTCTTATATTATGGGAACAAGTAAATAGCTTTTCCTTATTCACTTTCTCCACACCACTCATGATTTTATATACCTGTATCATATCCCCCTTAGTCTCCTCTGAAAAGTCCTAGCCTCTTTAACCTCGCCTCATATGGGACTCATTCCAAACCCCTAATCATTTTAGTTGCTCTTCTCTGAACCTTTTTTTATGCCAGTATATCTTTTTTGAGATGAGGAGACCACATCTGTACCTAGTATTCATGATGTGGGTGTACCATGGATTTATATAAGGGCAATAAGATATTCTCTGTCTTATTCTGTATCCCTTTTTAAATGATTCCTAACATCCTCTTTGCTTTTTTGACTGCCACTGCACACTGTATGGACATCTTCAGAGAACTATCCAAAATGACTCCAAGATCTCTTTCCTGATTAGTTGTAGCTAAATTAGCCCCCATCATATTGTATGTATTGTTGGGGTTATTTTTTTCCAGTGTGCATTACTTTACATTTATCCACATTAAATTTCATTTGCCATTTTGTTGCCCAGTCATTTAGTTTTGTGAGATCTTTTAGAAGTTCTTCACAGTCTGCTTTGATCTTAACTGTCTTGAGCAGTTTAGTATCATCTGCAAATTTTGCCACCTCACTATTTACCCATTTCTCCAGATTATTTATGAATAAGTTAAATAGGATTGGTCCTAGGACTGACCCGTGGGGAACACCGCTCGTTACCCTTCTACACTCTGCAAATTTACCATTTATTCCTACCCTTTGTTCCCTATCTTTTTACCAGTTCTCAATCCATGAAAGGATCTTCCCTTTTATCCCATGACAACTTAATTTACATAAAAGCTTTTGGTGTCAAAGGCTTTCTGGAAATCTAAGTACACTATGTCCTCTGGCTCCCCTTTGTCCACATGTTTGTTGACCCCTTCACAGAACTCTAATAGATTAGTAAGACATGATTTCCCTTTACAGAAACCGCGTTGCCATTTTCCCAACAATTTATGTTCTTCTATGTGTCTGACAATTTTATTCTTTACTATTGTTTAAACTAATTTGCCTGGTACTGACATTAGACTTACAAGTCTATAGTTGCCGTGATCACCTCTAGAGTCCTTTTAAAATATTAGCGTTACATTAGCTATCTTCCAGTCATTTGGGTACGGAAGCTGACTTAAAGGACAGGTTACAAACCAAGTTAATAGTTCCGCAATTTCACATTTGAGTTCTTTTTTGAGCTAACATCTTTTATTGGACCAACTTCTGTTGATGAAAGAAACAAGCTTTCAAGCTACACAAATATCTTCTTCTGGTCTGAGAAAGGTACGCAAAGTGTCACAATTAGAATCATAGGGTTAGAAGCGGCTGCAAGGGTCATCTAGTCTAACCCCCTGCCAAGATGCAGGATTTGTTGCCTAAGTCATCCAAGACAGATGGCTATCGAGTCTCCTTTTGAAAATCTTCAGTGAAGAAGCTTCCGCAACCTCCCGAGGCAGTCTGTTCCATTGGCCTATTGTTATTATAGTTAGGAAGTTTTTTCTGAGATTTAATCTAAATCTGCTATGCTGTAGTCTGAAGCCATTGACTCTTGTCCTGCCCTCTGTGGCAAAAGAAAACAACTTTTTTCCATCTTTTTTGTGGCAGCCTTTTAAGTATCTGAAGACCGGTATCATATACCCTCTTAATTTCCTCTTTTCCAAACTAAACAGACCCAGTTCCTTCAGCCTTTGCTCATATGGCTTGCATTCCATCCCTTTGATCATCTTTGTTGCTTGCCTCTGGATCCTTTCCAGTTTCTCTATGTCTATACATTGGTAAGCAAAACTGGACACATTACTCCAGCTGCGGCCTAACCAGCACTGAGTAGAATGGTACTATCACCTCCTGTGACTTGCAAGTTATTACTCGTGTGGTAATTCTGGGCCAAAATAATTTAAATGCTGTGCACAGTATTTTAAAATTCTGCATATTTTGTTTGTCACAATACACAATATAGTCATGCCAGTTTCAGTTATTTTGGTAATTTATTTTGAAATACCTGTCAACAAGTATGTCAGTAACAATACAGATAAAAAAGATTCAGGAAATGTTTTTGACAAATAGATTCCTTACTAGGCATATTAATACAGATCTTTGACTAATAATTCATTTAAACAGAAATACAGAAGTTTATTTCCTGCACCCCTCAGAAGCAGTGCAAAGACTTGGGAGAGTCAAGGGTAATGGAGGATCTGAGGGAGAGGGAAGTAATTGCTGAGAAGGAGCCTGGGAGTTAACCTGAGGAGTTGTTGGGGGTGGGTGGGAGAAGTATAGACCGTTTTTTGGGGGGAGGGAGGGATTGTTTAGGGAGTTCAGGAGCCTCCCCTAAGCAGACCCTGGCTGACTCCTAGCCTCTCCCATTCAGTCAGGCACATCTATCTCTGTCCCCCTGTGTCCTTTCATCCTCTGTCCAAATGTGTCCCTCCACTGCCACTCCTCTCCTCCCATCCCCATATGTCCATGCTCCTCCCTGTTTCTGTCCCAACATGTCTCTGCATCCCCACTCAGCAACCCCTACTCTCCATCCCCATGTGTCCCTGCACTCCCACTCAGCCAACCCCTGCCCATGTCCCTATATTTCCCCTCTAGCTCCCCAGGGGTCCTGCACCCCACACCCAATCCCCATGTGTCTCCATCCCCACTGTCATTCACACTAGTGTCCCCCCCACTAGCCCTTCTGACCCCAGTCTGTGTCACCTCCCAGCATGCATGTTTGCCCCTTTCTGTTTAGTTCCCCCCCCTACACACACATCCTGTGCCTTCTCACCTGGCCCGGTGGACAGGGTGCTCTGAGGAACACAGCCTCTCCTCTTCCCTATGCACGACTGGCTGAGCCAACTGCCCTCTGTTCTGGCACCACAACAGCCCGTAGTGGGAGAATGGCATAACTGCACCCCTCCGGCGGAATGTATTTTCTGCTGAGGGGGGAAATATCTGTGGGAGACATAGATTCTGCTCGTGTGCAGTGACGCAGAATTCCCTCAGGAGTAATGTTATGTCTTTATTAATGCAACCTAAATAGAAGGTGGAACATTACCTCACCCATCAGTCTCTCCAGTATATTTTAGAGCAGGAAATCAGTGTTGTGGGTTTAATTGATGTATATGAGAAATAATTGCTATTAAATGTGCTCATTTATATTGAGTTAATTCATAAAGGTTTGACAAAAAACAGGATTTTCCATTACTTGAGTTGAAGGTAAGTGAACTTGGCTGTGCAAGTGTCATTTTTTTGAGATTTAACATTGGAATTATCCTTTCCTAGTCATAAATAACTAATAACTAGAGGAAAAATGTCATTTGAGTATGTCAGAAAGGTCTTGAATACAAAATATCTTAAAATATTTGGAATATTTCTAGAATTTTAACTTATTTATGAAACAAAATATTTTATTTAATTAATAAATGTGTTTAATTCGTTGAAGACTGGATCTTGTGAGCAAAGAGCCACTCCTTTGCTTTGCAACAGTGAATGAAAATTTGCCAGCCCTGTCATAAACTCTACTCACCTATCCTTCACCATGATTATTAAACAGACAAAAAACATTACACACAAAAAACTAAAACTTAATGATGTTTACTCTCCTATTTAAAAATCAAACAAACATATTTTTACAACAGAATTCTCCAAGACTGCTTTTGGGGTATTTTGTCTGTTTAAAAACATTAATCTGTTGATTTTACAGGAGGAACTAAGAGATTTCCAGTTCCCTAGCAAAAACAATATTAAACTGCAAGATATAATGGTTTACTGTGGTAACAAGAAGATGCCTTCTGACTCTAGATAAATATTGTAAAAATATTGATGTGTCTTTAAGTATATGTACTATAAAGGACCAGAGACTTCATCTACCATTCTGTTTAGTGTGAGGCTGCATTCTGATTAGCATATCTGTTTTGGAAAGAGTACGCGAAGCATTCTAATTTCATGCTTAAATATGGAACTGTGATTAATACTTCAGGCATGTAAGGGAGAACAGTAACACTAAGACTGTTGTTACTATAGAGAGACGCTGTTACAGACATCACAAGACTTGTTATACAAAGAAACATGATTACTGTGGATTAAGGAACTTGCCAAATGCTTGAAGGATTTATGAATGCTGCTACCCTGGGTGTTACATAGTTAGAATGTTATCATTTAGTTATTTAAACCATATTTAGATGCAGATTTAATGAAGTGCAGTAAATGTGAATAAAATGAATCAGAAAATTTGACAGCTAGTAACGGAGGCCAAACTGATGATTAATTTTATTTTTATTTTATTTTATTTATATCGCTTCAAAACTGCTAAGCAGTTTACAGACGGCAAGAGTACAGGGCTCCGTTAAATAAACAATTCACAAATTGGCAAGGGATGCAACAGAAGTGAAGTGGTGGAGCCGTGAAGTTTAGCATATTTTGTAATAGTTTTTTGTTTGCTTGTTAGTTTGTTTGTTTGTTGATGTTGTCTGCTGTCTGACTTGTTAACATTTCTTTAAGGAGAGGAGAGGAAATAGAGTCTGTAGACTTCCTGGAAGAGGTGTCTAATGTCTGGGTAGGTGTTCTAAGTGCAGGCAGCGGGGGAGATGGGGAAGCATGGACACAAGTGGAGAAAGGATGTGAAGGGGCTGATGATTTGTGACACTTGGGTAAATCCAACACGGCAAGACAAGAATGGAGTGGTAGTGAACAGCAAGAGCCTTGACAGCAAGGAGCTGGCATTTGATATGCTTTGAACGAGGTCTGAACCTGGTTGGAGCAGCAGGCAAGTAGGGTGGATTGTTTCACAGCATTTTGGGCAGATTGAAGAGAGTCAAGGAAGAATCTGGAAGTCCACAGTGGAGGAGGAGGCAGAGATTGCAGTAGTTGGGGGAGTGATAATTTACAGCCTGGATAAACTTTTTAGTTGTGGCTATGAAGAGGAGTGAATGAATTTTGGAGATGATGTTGAAGGAAAAGCAGGATTTAGTGACACTGTCATAGTGGTGGGAGGGGGAGAGTAAGGTGAAAAATCATAAAGTTTGTGGTGTCCTAACCAATGGAAAGTGTACTAATTCAATTGGCATAAAATGATGTTCTGTATTTGCATTTCATATTAACTAGCTAGTGCCATAATTTTCTGCTGCAGCAAATTAGCTGTTTTTCAACATTACTTCATTACCCCACTTCAGGCAATATACTAGCATAGTGATTTGCCTAGTAATATGAGACAGCTGCATTCCAGTCATGTAGATTTTGTGTTCTTCCCTTAGAAAAAGTTGGAGGTATTTTCGAAAAATGATTTTCACATCTGGTTAATCACACTGCTGAGTACAAATCATATTATTTGTTAGGATGTTAGTTTTCTTTGATTGCTCTTTTGTTTCTGTACACTGTAGAGTGGAAAATAAAAGTTCTGCATCTGGGCTAGACATGACTTGTAGACGTTTGAATGAAGAAACTGGTAATTACTAATTGATGATGAAAGCTATTTCAGTTTTGAAATATTTATATTCTTACTACCATATTTCTGTTTTCCAGAGACAAGACTTCTGCTTACAGTGTGTTTAATAACCGTAATATGCTGTCAGCTATATTAGATGCTAGGTCAGTAGTATGACTCTGGAATTCAGCTGTGTCAAAATATGACTTTCAAGTCCCTTTTGCCATTGAGGTATATAGGGTTGGATGAAACCCAGTATGAGATTGGATTTCAGTAAGCCCAGAAAGGTTCTTTCCAAGTCATTTTTAGCCTTGTGGATGTAGGACAAAAGTACATAGGGAATTGGAAAAGGCTACACATACAGGCATGTATGATCATTTTAATACCATGTTTTTTCCCTCAAATAAAATCTGATTATTTATGGAAGGGCCCCAACATTGTTTGTTTACAGATTTTACTCTGATGGTGTCAAATTTGCAGATGAACTAAAGCTCAGCAGTTTCTCTTTGAAGTCTGGTCCTGAAGTTTTTTTGCTGCAGGATGGCTACCTTTAAATCTGCTATTGTGTGTCCAGGGAGATTGAAGTGTTCTCCTACAGGTTTTTGTATATTGCCATTCTGAATATCTGGCTTGTGTCCATTTATCCTTTTACGAAGGGACTGACCAGTTTGGCTGATATACATAGCAGAGGGACATTTCTGGCACATTTGCAAATATGACACCATGAGCTCAGGATTAAACAAAGACTGTGAATGGTTAGCCAACTACAAAAAGCAGTTTCTCCTCCCTTGGTGTTCACACCTCAACTGCTAGAAGAGGGCTTCATCCTCCCCAATTGAACTAACCTTGTTAATCTCTAGATTGATTCTTGCCTGCATATTTATACCTGCCTCTGGAAATTTCCACTACATGCATCTGACGAAGTGGGTATTCACTCATGAAAGCTTATGCTCCAATACGTCTGTTAGTCTATAAGGTGCTGCAGGACTCTTTGTCACTTTTTACAAATCCAGACTAACACGGCTACTCCTTTGATACTTGACTAATACTGGTAGTGAGGAAATAACTCATTAATAGGTATTTTGATAGTGCTAATCATCACAAGTACCTGAAAGTAAAGTATTATCTAATGGTTCACAGGCTCCCTTTTAAATTTAAGGAGTTTGATTCAGAGTAACACAATATTTGCATTCAACTGACACTTTGGGTAAAATCCTGGTCCCATCATTTCTGTCAACTGGAGATTTTGCTAGTGACTTAACTGAGAGCAAGATTTCATCACGTATCTACATTTTGGGTCAGGAAGACAAATGGAACAAATATTAAACAGAGATCAAAATTATCCATTCAAGTTTTTGAGGCATCAATGAACCTCATCTTTAATATGTCCTATAAATACCATAATTACAAAACTAGAGTAAATAAGGTATAAATCTTTGGTGGGGTCCACTATTTTCTTATGGAATGATGATAAAATATTATAGTGATACTTGGGAGATATAGGATCCCTAAGTCTGTCTGCGTCTCCTTTATTAATCTCCCCCACCTTTGCCCCCAAAATAAGATTTAATGGAAATGCTGAGAGATTCTTAAGATGCTAGCAATCATTGCAATTTTAGGTCTTACTGGATTTCTGATCTCAGGCAGCTTGTTAGATCTATTCTTTGCTCCACTTTTACTGGTTGTTCCAAACCAGTTTATATTTTTACCTCATTATGAAATTCATTGTCAATGGCAAAACAACAACAGTCACTCTCATTGGGAGTGAATTAAGGGATTAAGTGGGATTTAAGTAGTGAAAAGATCTTGTGCTGGCACTCCACATGGATAAATTTCACTCATAGTGAACAGCAGAAATAAATTTTATAATTTTGAAGATCAGAGAAAAAAACAATGCAAACAGTGTGCAAAAACTATCCCAGTTTGGGTTATTTTCAAAGTTAAGAGAAAACTAGGATAAACACAGGGGAGTGAAAAAGGAAAAATAACCACACAATATTTGACTTCCCTTTTCCAAAGGCATAGCAATAAAGGCTTTGTTTGGTCTATGAAACTATTCATTTCAGATCCTTATCTGTACTTCTGTCCATTTATATCTTTTACATTTGTTTTAAAATTAAATGTCCATTGAGATATCTTCCTCTTTACTGTCTTGTATTGCTTATGTTGCCACCAGCTGTTGATTGGATAAACACAACTCTGAACTCAACACTAGTTAGCAAGTGAAGATGAAAATAAATCTTCAGGAATTCTGTAAATGCCCTAAATGATTTACAGTACACAGGCATAAAGAGGTAACTAAAGAACAAAACAAAAAATATTCTCTCTCTTAGGTGTTTAAGTAAAATGTCTTTTTAATATAGCTTTTTCATATTTAATTGTCAAATCTATAAAGTAGTAGGACATGAGTACATCTCCATTATAATAATGCCTTACTCACAAACAATGCAAATAGGATTATAGGCAAACAGCACTGCTGAAAAAGGGAGAAGGGTTTGAAAGTGAGTTTCTCGAAATTGAACTTTAAACTATGCCTGATTACTACCTAACCTAAGTAACACAAGTATGGATATTTTTCCTTGCTTAACTAGAGGATAATTATTGGAAAATACATGTCTGTACAAATAGTATTATAGGTCATTCAATATTTTGCACTAGTAAGAGTTGATTGTAAAGGTAACAAATGGATAAACACTAGTATAAGTCAATTTTTATTTTGAATTTCTACAATACCATATACTTCATCTCACATCTGAAGTAACCTTGAAGCAGTAAAGTATTTGATCTTAATCTGGAGGTGAGCCCTTTATGAAGGAAAAAAATTCAAATAATTATTTCTGCTGTTAGACTAGTTTACAGTTTGGCCACAGTAATTGCTTATGTAGCACATTTGAGTTGCCAAAGTAAATGGTAAAGATGAAAGAGCTCATAAGTATCAAGACTACCTTGGATGTCATCTTAATTACAGTTGCCGTGTGAAATAAAGGAAGTAGTAAAGAGAGAGATTCGGTTTGTTTCTGAAAATATTTTGCTCAAGACAAACACTGCCAGAATAATAACAAACTATGAAAGAAGTGAGAATCTGTGTTACTGTGTGTCAGAAAGCTGAGTCTGTTCAAAAATAAACTGTTCTGAAGCATTTATTTGTTGATTTTCAGTCCTACTGTTGTAACATTAGTTATTTGGAATTGTTTAGTGTCCTGGTCATGCGAGAAGAAAGATGAGAGCAAGGGTTGTGATTTAATTAGGCCTCAGCTTTTTTACTTAACTCATCTGGGAACTAATTTGCAATAACATGTACAGTGCAGGTTATTATTCCTTTTCTTAATCACTTGCATCTGGTGGAGGCCTGCCATCAGCCTCCCACCCCTCCATAGCTGGTCTCAAGGCCATTGCCGGGACATACTGCCCCCCCCCCCTATGTGAGTGTTAAGGGGATGGGGAAAAGGGATTTTCAGATATCCTCTCTATCTAGGAATTAACTAATTCTATCCAAGGATGTTTTGAGGCTCAATATTGTGCAGATTAGCATGAGTGATAGTTTTAATTTACTGTGAGGTGAGGTGGGACAGGGACCATGTAAGTGTCCAAGTGTCTAGGCTGCAAAAACCTTTCTCATCATCTATCCTGTTTCACAACCTGCAGTGAGTCATGATGGAATTGCCATAGGAAGATGGTGACAGTGTTGGAGGGGGAGTGGCTGTGAATTGGCCCTCTATGCTGGAGAGACATTCTGGCACTTGATATGGGAGATCAGGAAAAGTTAGGGAAGAGGGCACTCTGGCTATGGTGTTGTAATACCATAATGGAGACTTAGACTACAGTGATAGAAGGTGTTTTTCCATAACTGTAGGAACATTATTATACCTAACCCTAATCAATGTGACATGCATACTGACTCTTTCAACACACACCACTAAGTTTTATGCATTTCATAGTAGGTGCTGCAAAAATCTCCATGTATGTCATGTGAGTCAGAATTACAGATACAGAATTGTGCAAGGTGAAATTTTTACAGGCACTTTTTGTTGACAATTAAGTACATGAACTGCAAGTGCAATAGAAAATTGAAGTAAGTTACTTTAATACATTAATTTCATATTTTTGAAATGTTCATTATTTTCCCATATGGATTAGATTATTTACTGTGGCAACCTTAGTGCTATAACATTCATTTATGGGTTATGTTTGTTTTTCTCCCCTTTTTATGGGTGGAGAAACACAGTGATTGAAAGACTCAACTTGTTTCTCCATATTTATGTATTCACATTTTTAATAAGAGAACTTTTTTTTCCCTTGTTTGTGGCACTGCATTTCATCAGTTTATACAGTCCCATAGTCATTGTGAAAAGTTTAGATTTACTTTACATAATTTGAGTTGATTATACATTCAATGCTTTGGTTAACTAGGTTTCTCTCTCTCTCTCTCTCCCTCTCCTCCCCCCCCGCCTTCCCCAAGTAACTTACTTATCTTCTGAATCTTTGATTTCTAAAATTCATTCAACTCAGATTTTAATATTGGAGCTGGAATAAATGTAGCACATTATATATTTTTAGACCCCTGTAATCAGCTTTCATGATTTATGTTCTTTTGTTGTGCTAGCTTTAGCATGTCTGCAATATTAAAGATCCCTTCCCCCTCACCCCATCAAAAAATTTAAGCCAGCTGCCTTTGTTGTGGGAATGTTCTTATCTTCAATTCAAATCTCTGTACATCCTAATACACTAATCAGGGTAGTAGAATTTCTAGACTGCTAGGGAGGAGGTAAACTTTTGGTCACCCATAGTTTTTCGCATCATTTACTTTAGCAAAGTCTGAGAATCTAGTTTTTTTTTTATCTCTGGCAAGTGTGTATCTGTTCATAGAAAAATACTGGAAGTTCTTGGAATTGCAGAGATATCAATTAGACAGATTTTCCTTGGCTAAACAGTGACAGAAGCTGTCTGTTGATCAGAGTTTTACTTGGTATTTTTCTGATGAGAACTACTGTGCATTCTGAGCTGAGATCATCCAAAATATTTCAATAAGGACTGTGTGTCAGACTTTAATTGTTGTTACAGAGATAGGATATGGATTTGGAGAAACACTGTTCTGATTCTAGATAGGTTCATATGCCACTCTCATAACCATAGTATCTGAGCACTTTTATAGCTAAATTTGTTTTCCCTGACACATTACAATGGAAATGAAACTCTTTTGTAGCATATTAATAATTGTAGGAGACTGTTCTAATCTAAGATGAAAATCAAATGTTCAGCATGTAAACAGGGCAGTCCAGACAATGGGTATTATATCTAAGGCAGTCTTATCTAAGGTGGTTTGTTGTCCTTATTTTTTCTGATTTTCTGTGTTTAGCTTTTGCTCATTTTTAAGAGTAAAAATTGTTAGAAGTAAAACTATTGGAGTAAAATAAATTCCTCTAATTGTCCTTTGCTTTCCTGATCCCTCTGGAGTTATCCCTGAGGATCAACCCACTATACCAGTATCTTCAGTCAGTTTGGGCTTCTCATGCTCTCCTTGGGTAAACTATTGCCAGTCACAGTTTGCATGGACACAGCACATCTAGATTAGGGGTTTCACAAGTGCACTTACATCAGCCTAACTACTGCAGTGGCTAAAATCCCATTATGGCTAAGGCCTTAATTTTCTGGGCTTTGCAGAAAGATGTGTCTTAAAGAGAGAGGGGAAGATTGACACAGAGGGATTGTTAGCTTGTCTAATGTACAAGGGAAAGTACTTGTGTGTCTGTTCGACCTCAGATTGATGTTGGCTTTTGGACTAGTTACTTGATAGAATTAGCAACAATATTCTGTCCAAATGCCTTCCCTCTCACCACTGCAATACTTTTCTCTCAGTGGACCGTCCAGGATACACTAGGGTCACCGGTTTGCTGTCAGAGTGATGGAGGCACCACTCCAGAGATTCCATACTCTGCAATTTGCAGGATAAAAATGGCCTTGATCTTGTATCAAACTATACTACTATCCATTGACTGAAATGCATTCTGAAGTTATGCCAGAAAGCTGGTTTGTTGACTGAACCACTGACAGGCCTGTAGCGTGACCTACAAAATAAAAAGGCGTCATATAAAAAATGGAAACTAGGTCAGATTACAAAGGACGAATATAGGCAAATAACACAGGAATGCAGAGGCAAGATTAGAAAGGCAAAGGCACAAAATGAGCTCAAACTAGCTATGGGAATAAAGGGAAACAAGAAGACTTTTTATCAATACATTAGAAGCAAGAGGAAGACCAAGGACAGGGTAGGCCCACTGCTCAACGAGGAGGGGGAAACAGTAACAGGAGACTTGGAAATGGCAGAGATGCTTAATTACTTCTTTGTTTCGGTCTTCACTGAGAAGTCTGAAGGAATGTCTAATATAGTGAATGCTTACGGGAAGAGGGTAGGTTTAGAAGAGAAAATAAAAAAAGAGCAAGTAAAAAATCACTTAGAAAAGTTAGATGCCTGCAAGTCACCAGGGCCTGATGAAATGCATCCTAGAATACTCAAGGAGTTAATAGAGGAAGTATCTGAGCCTCTAGCTATTATCTTTGGGAAATCATGGGAGACGGAGGAGATTCCAGAAGACTGGAAGGGGGCAAATATAGTGCCCATCTATAAAAAGGGAAATAAAAACAACCCAGGAAACTACAGACCAGTTAGTTTAACTTCTGTGCCAGGGAAGATAATGGGGCAAGTAATTAAAGAAATCATCTGCAAACACTTGGAAGGTGGTAAGGTGATAGGGAATAGCCAGCATGGATTTGTAAAGAACAAATCGTGTCAAACTAATCTGATAGCATTCTTTGATAGGATAACGAGCCTTGTGGATAAGGGAGAAGCGGTGGATGTGATATACCTAGACTTTAGTAAGGCATTTGATACGGTCTCACATGATATTCTTATAGATAAACTAGGAAAGTACAATTTAGATGGGGCTACTATAAGGTGGGTGCATAACTGGCTGGATAACCGTACTCAGAGAGTAGTTATTAATGCCTCCCAATCCTACTGGAAAAGTATAACAAGTGGGGTTCCGCAGGGGTCTGTTTTGGGACCGGCTCTGTTCAATGTCTTCATCAATGATTTAGATGTTGGCAAGAAAGTACGCTTATTAAGTTTGCAGACGATACCAAATTGGGAGGGATTGCAACTGCTTTGGAGGACAGGGTCAAAATTCAAAATGATCTGGACAAATTGGAGAAATGGTCTGAGGTAAACAGGGTGAAGTTCAATAAAGATAAATGCAAAGTGCTCCACTTAGGAAGA
This sequence comes from Gopherus evgoodei, assembly GCF_007399415.2. NCBI lineage: Eukaryota > Metazoa > Chordata > Testudines > Testudinidae > Gopherus > Gopherus evgoodei. The sequence goes on from NC_044328.1 coordinate 91,785,503, forward strand.
AACAATCAGTTTCACACATACAGAATGGGAAGAGACTGTCTAGGAAGGAGTATGGCAGAAAGAGATCTAGGGGTCATAGTGGACCACAAGCTTAATATGAGTCAACAGTGTGATACTGTTGCAAAGAAAGCAAACGTGATTCTGGGATGCATTAACAGGTGTGTTGTAAACAAGACACGAAAAGTCATTCTTCCGCTTTACTCTGCGCTGGTTAGGCCTCAACTGGAGTATTGTGTCCAGTTCTGGGCACCGCATTTCAAGAAAGATGTGGAGAAATTGGAGAGGGTCCAGAGAAGAGCAACAAGAATGATTAAAGGTCTTGAGAACATGACCCATGAAGGAAGGCTGAAGGAATTGGGTTTGTTTAGTTTGGAAAAGAGAAGACTAAGAGGGGACATGATAGCAGTTTTCAGGTATCTAAAAGGGTGTCATCAGGAGGAGGGAGAAAACTTGTTCACCTTAGCCTCCAATGATAGAACAAGAAGCAATGGGCTTAAACTGCAGCAAGGGAGATTTAGGTTGGACATTAGGAAAAAGTTCCTAACTGTCAGGGTAGTTAAACACTGGAATAGATTGCCTAGGGAAGTTATGGAATCTCCATCTCTGGAGATATTTAAGAGTAGGTTAGATAAATGTCTATTAGGGATGGTCTAGACAGTATTTGGTCCTGCCGTGAGGGCAGGGGACTGGACTCGATGACCTCTCGAGGTCCCTTCCAGTCCTAGAGTCTATGAATTTATGAGAACAATAGTCAGTACAGATCAGGTTTGGGTAGTACAGGAAACCTTGTATTCTCTCTATCTTGGCATAGTAAACTTGGAATCTTGGACAGCTGATGGTATCAGAGTATGAGCAGCTTAGACTTGTAGGATTAAGGGAGAGGGAACCATATCAAAATTTAGATGAGCTAAATTTGTATAGTGTCACAGTGAGCTACAGGCCATGTTAAGCCAAAAACCTCCTTGGGTTGCTGTTGATGCTGTGCATCAGCCATAACATTCGTGTTGCCATTCCGAGTCTCAGAAACTTCTGTTGGTGAGAGAGAGATGCTTTTGAGGTTACATGGAGCTCTTCTTCAGGTCTGGGAAATATACTTGGAGTGTCACAGCTAAATACAAGGTGGAACAGATTGTTTAGCATAAGTAGTTAATACATATTTCAAAAAGCTACCCAAATACCCCAAGAGAACCTGCTTCAATAAAAAAAAGAAAACCACCAATGACCACACACCCCTAGTTGTCACCTACCACCCTTCACTGGAACCCATATGGAGTATCCTCAAACTACAACTTGATGGGAACCCCATACTGAAATAAATCTTTCCTGAAACCCCTCTTCTGGCCTTCAGACACCCCCCCCCCAACCTTTCCAAGCTCATCATCAGAAGCAAACTCCCCACAGATCAGGACATACTAACTCACAGCAGCACCAGACCCTGCCAGAACAACAGATGCGAAACCTGCAGACACATCTCCACTGCTAAAATGATCAACACCCCCACAACACACCTTTTAAGATCTGTGGATCCAACACATGCTTATCACGCTATGGTGTACCTCATCTAGTGCACTTAATGCCCCAATAAGTATGTATTTGAAACCAGATAATCAGTATGCTCTTGAATGAACTCAGGCAGGAAAATGGTAAAAGACAAAAACACCCTATCACCTGTGGGTGCACAGTTTCCACAAAGAAATCACTCTGTATCTGACCTATGAATCCTCATCCTCAAAGGAAACCTGCACAACACTTTCAAAAGATGAGCCTGGGAGCTTAAATTCATAACTTTGCTAGACAGTAAAAATCATCGACTTAATAGAGACACTGAATATATGGCTTATTACAAGAAACTGTAGCCCACTAACAACCAACCCCATGCCCTCCCCCAGCTGCCTTTTCCTACCATGCATCTTTCCCCCTTCCCCTCCCATAAATGAAGGGATGTTAACAGGCACTTCACCTTGAATGGTCCTTTAAAATATGTGTTAACTACTTATGGTTAGAGCCTTGTGTAGATACAAAATTTGTATCCGTATCTGATCTGTGATCCACAAAAAGGGTCTGCGAATATAAAGTGGGTATCCACAGATTTTCATGGCTCTACATACAAAATTTGTATTCACATCCAATCTACGATTTGCAAAAATGGTCTGCAGATATCTGCTTCCATCTGTGGTTATAAAGAGGATATCTGTGGATTTGCAGTGCTCTGCTTATGCTAAACAATCTCTTCCACCTTGTATTTAGCAGTGACATTCTGAGTTCATTTCCCAGACCTGAAGAAGAGCTTTGTGTAAACTCAAAAGCTCGTCTTGATCAACAACAGAAGTTGGTCCAATAAAGATTCAACCTCATCCACCTTGTTTTGCTGACATCCAAGGACTGACATAACTACAACAATAGTGCAAACAAAAGATAATAGTGTAACAGATCTTAGCGAATGCCTCTTGACAGCCACCCACTACTAGGACTACTGTGAAGGGAATCCAAGATTCTGTGCTCTGGATCCTCAGGGTGTCTCAAGCTCCTGGAGCCTGAATGGAGTCCAGCTACTGCCCCAGTCTCAGGATTCCTAGGCACATTCCCAGGCCATAAACCTTCTATCTGACAGCCCCCTCTGAATGCCAGAACTGACTGTTCAGCAATCTAGCCCCTCAGGCAGTGCACTGACTCTTCAGACCCCCCTGTATTTAAACACACCTGTCTCACAGAACTCCCATCTGCTGTTACAAAGCTTCTGGTTTAGAGTTTCTCTGGCACACAGCAGTTGTTAAACAGTCAGTAAGCATACACTTTGGATAGTGTACCATTTTATGCTCTTTATATTTAATCTTGTAAAGCAAAGGAGAGTACAGATCATACAAAACAATAAAATGTAATATCCTTCACTAGCTAATCCTTGCCTTGGGAAATTGTCAGTGTTGCGGGAGGCAGGCAGGGTCCTCTGGCTCCTTGCCTATGCTGCCCCTGCTGCAGCCTGCCTCCCTCTTCATCTGATGTAAATTGGCTCTCTCCGTCTCCCCCAGTTCCCATTTATGAGTCTCTTATAAACTCCTAGTAGGAGGTCACCAGCTTCTTTTGTTCTGCCTTTTGGTGATTTTCCATTACTCCCAAGCCCTCCTCCTTTCAGACAGGTGTCTTCTCCCAGGTAGAGCAAACCGTTTGTCCCAAGGTCCTTTACTTTGAATAGACGGTCATTGGCTACTGATCATTCACCATTTTCTCTGGCCTGGCAGAAACATGACACCATCCCACTAACCTATGCGGGATTAATATAATATAGGCTTTCCATGACACCGTTACATCATGATTCAATTTAATAAAATTGTCCATGATTCAAAAGTGAGAGAGAACAGAGTGAGAACCCCCAATCCATCACAGATGGCATAATCAAGCATCAGTTAAAACTGAGTCAGGAGCTTATATAGCCCAAATTAAGGCCATTCTTAAGGAAGTCTACACAGGCAAATGTGTGAGTACATTCTGTTTCATGATGCACTTAATCACCATTTTTGCTCCTAAGTTTCTCATACTTTTCAAGAAGAGGATCTCTTGCTGTTTGAAGCTGTCAGTGACAACAGAGTCAGACCATCCTGGCGCTTTTGTCTGAAAATGTAGCAGATGATAAATCACTGCAGTTTACATTTCCTTGGTGTTTTTCATTTTATTATCTAAAGCAAATGTACTAACACATACAATAATTCACTGTAGTTGAAGGAAAAATATTTATTTTTGTTTCTTCAGTGCATGCAATAACTTTTGATCAAAACATGACTGCATTCCCTTATTTAATTCTGACCATCTGGATTAGAGGTTTGTCTTAATCTTAAATACAGATTAGGATTCTTTCTTTTTAAGCATACTGCAATAACACTTTGGCTGATTTCCAGTTTTCCTCATTAAAGCTGTCTTTATTATGGCTTTTCAAGACAGCAGCCATTAAATGATCGTTATGTTCAGTGGGCACTTGATTATAATTATTTGCTGAAAGTGGGAATTGATTATTGCTATAATTTGGTACTGTAATTAAAAAAGAGCATGTTTGTACCTGCCAGGCTCTTTTGAGAGTTCTGGTGGGGGGGGGGGGGTGTGAAAGAATCATAGAGTACCAAGGTCAAGTATTCATGTTAATAAGATGTTTTAAACCTTTAGTCTGTCGATACTTAAAGTTCTGTATGATAGAAGTGTTGTTATTGGCTCAATAACTAAGGTTTAGCAGAGATTTGCAGTTATAATGGGATATAAGGACAGTTTCAGTAGTTAGAATATCTTTCATGTGTGTTGTTTTGTTTAAAAAGGTAGTATGCAAGTTACAGTTTGGGATGGCAAATCAGGGCTCCTTGATTCTAATCCACGTCTGCTATTGCCCTGCATATGGCATTTGTCAAGTCATTCAACTTGCCTTCATCAGTTTCCCATCTGTAAAATAGGAGATATAGAAGGAATATTACCTGCCTCACGGGTTTTGAGAGACTTACATTATTATTAATATATGTGAGTATTTGGGGCTAGGTTCACCTGTAATGCTCTGGCTGCTTTTGTGCTGCTCCTTCAAGGCAAAACAGATATAAACCTGTTGCATCTGTTTGGCTAAACTGGGATTATGGCCATTTTATGATTCTGGAATACCGCAGAGCAGTCAGAACGTATCAGTGAATCTGGCCCTTGTATCCATTAATGAGTGGTGTTATGGAAGTATGTAGTATTACTATTAGAAAACATAGAATAGATATTTGGTGTGTTGAAATTATGCTACTTAAATGGTTATTTTTTTCCCACACTCATGTTCCCATCTGAACCCACTGCTTTCAGAATTCCTCTTAGAAATTCTGCACCTGGAGGACTCTGACTTCGGGGGGGTGAAATTGAGGGGCCGTGTCTTTTATATATATCTTTTCATTTTAACTTTGATAAGCATGCTTTTGCTTCAAAATAGTTTCATAATGCTACTGTAAAACAAGTTGCAACATAAAATATATCAAAATAAACATCAAAATGATATAAGCACTGTATAGGAGACAAATTCCTAGCTTAAATTTAGCTGTCTGCACTGACTCATACTTGTTGTAAAGCTTTCTGTGCTTTAATGTACACACACGTGTACATGCACACAGACAAACAATTATATTGTTTTTATGTTAAAATACCTATACAATTCTGACAGAAGATATTGGAAAATAAAATGCAAGATTAATTGTACATGTACAGTTTAACTAAGGTAAATTACATTCTTGGCTCTACAATCAGCAATGCAGAATGAAAACATCTGCCTCAGATTGCTCCAAGACCTTTAAAAATTAATGTAAGCAGCAAATTTAGAGGGAGAGGGGGATAAAAAGTTCAGTTCACATGATCTAATCAGAATTGCTGGTGGGGTAATTCTGAATCAGCACTTTTCCTGAGCAAATGGGGAAGACAACCTTTAATTTGCCCATCTCTCCTTGAATAAATTCACAATTTCTTATCTTTGTATTTATTTAATCTGCAAAGACCTCAGTGATGTGATGTTCTGGGTACTCTTGAGATGTGTACGCCTTTCAGGATAAATTAAATAACTCTGTAAGACAGTACTACCTGAACAATCTCTTCCTTCTTTTATACAAACCTTTATTTTATTTTATTTTTTTTTAAAGAAGTTTGTTGCTTTTGGAAGAAGTAAAAGGCGTTTCTTGTGAATCTAATCTTCTCAGTGGCAAGCTGTTGTGCTGTCTCTGCCAACAGTTTATTTCATAGGTGTTCAGTGCCAATTTTCTTTTCACATATGTGAAATAACAGTTTGGCACATGGTAAACAAAACACAGCAACAAAAAAAAAGATTTTTACTTTTTAAAGGAAAAGTTTTAGTTTATGAACTTTTTTTTCATTTAAGCAAACAAGGTTAAAATAAGATATTATGAGATATTCCGCAGTAATTATGTGACTTTTAAGAAATGAGAGTTCAAGGTAATGAAGTATTTTCATTTTATTAGGTTTTTCTTGGAAAAGTACAGTATCATGTGATAACGCACCACAGTGTATGAAAGCAGTTTGCCAGTACAAAATCCAAACATCACAAAGTAATTTCCAAAGACCAGATGTTTATCAGTTCCCTCTCATGGAACAGAACAGCAAGGTCCTTATTCTTAGTTTGTCTACTGGAACTCCAGTTCAATTTCACAGTAGGCTTTCTCTCAGAATGACTCTGAGAGCATTGATGTATGACCCACAATAGAATTACTGTACATTATAATGTGAGAAAAATGGTTGTATGACTGCACCTTCAAAAGTCAAAGCAATAGCCAACAGAATATAAAGTGAGAAAAACAACTGGAGTTATGGCTCTGTTCAACAAATACTACATTTTGTGTGACTGTGACTCTGGTCCCAACGAGGCTTCTCTAACTTTTATGAGTTAAGAATTAATGCTTCCTTCTGTTTTTCCTGGAAGATTCTCAGAGCCTGATGACATCATCTTCCCTCTCCCCTTCTTTTCTTGCTTTACTGCCTCCCATACTCTCTGCATTCATTTATTCTTTTATTTTCCATATATTTATAGGTTCTGAGGCCAGAAGGTGCCATTATGATCATCTGGTATGACCTCCTATAGAACACATGCCATCTAACTCCCCTAAAATAATTCCTGTAGCAGATCTTTTAAAATTATGGTTTTACTACTACTTTATTTATCACTAATAATACGCCTTCAGTGCATGAATAGTGGTTTAAAAAAAAATAATGAAAATCTGTACAAGTTGATTGAAAGCCAGTCAAAATTCAAATGCCCTGTCTAAAGAAGAAAAGACCCTAGACTGTGGTCTGGTGGATAGGGCTGTGCCACTGACCCTGCTGTGAGACCATAGGCATGTCACTTCACTTCTTTATGCATCTGTTTCTCCCTCCGTACGCTGTCACGTTTGGTTAGATTATAAATGCTTCAGGGTAGGACCTATTTCTTATCATGCATTTGCACAGTGCCCATCACAATGGGGCCCCAATCTTGGTTGGAGCCTTTAGGTATTACTGAAATGCAAATGGTAATAATGCAGCCTTTCCCCAAATCACCCCTCAAGCCAAACCTTGTGAGAATAGATAAGTTTTGCAGCATGCCTTGAGTGGGCTTGGAGAGGGAAGTGAAGTTGTTTTCTGGGAGTGGATGAGAGCATGCAGCAGCAGCACCTGCTGAGGGAAGAAGCCAGTTTCTGACAAGAGACCTAACTAGAGCTGGTCAAAAAAATTTCTAGCTAAATGAAATTTTGACACAAAATAGAAAACTTACGTAGAGCTCTGAGTTCTAGAGCCAAGGACCCCATTGCTGAGAAGGGCCTGCCAGCTACACTGTCCACTGAAAACAGGAAGCTATTGGCTCAAGTGACTTGGCATACAGAGAGACAAGGCCTTTCTAGTATCCAAGATGCAAATGATTTAGGGCTTTATTGGTCAAAACCAACAACTTGAATGACATATAGAGGAACAAATTGGAAACCAGCAGCTCCTGTAGAACAGGTGTAATGTACTATAATGTAAGGAGGAGCACTGCTAAGCAAGCAGCCCTGCTGTGCATGTGTTGACTCATAGACTCATAGACTCTAGGACTGGAAGGGACCTCGAGAGGTCATCGAGTCCAGTCCCCTGCCCTCATGGCAGGACCAAATACTGTCTAGACCATCCCTGATAGACATTTATCTAACCTACTCTTAAATATCTCCAGCGATGGAGATTCCACAACTTCCCTAGGCAATCTATTCCAGTGTTTAACTACCCTGACAGTTAGGAACTTTTTCCTAATGTCCAACCTAAATCTCCCTTGCTGCAGTTTAAGCCCATTGCTTCTTGTTCTATCATTGGAGGCTAAGGTGAACAAGTTTTCTCCCTCCTCCTGATGACACCCTTTTAGATACCTGAAAACTGCTATCATGTCCCCTCTCAGTCTTCTCTTTTCCAAACTAAACAAACCCAATTCCTTCAGCCTTCCTTCATAGGTCATGTTCTCAAGACCTTTAATCATTCTTGTTGCTCTTCTCTGGACCCTCTCCAATTTCTCCACATCTTTCTTGAAATGCGGTGCCCAGAACTGGACACAATACTCCAGTTGAGGCCTAACCAGCGCAGAGTAAAGCGGAAGAATGACTTCTCGTGTCTTGTTTACAACAAACCTGTTAATGCATCCCAGAATCATGTTTGCTTTTTTTGCAACAGTATCACACTGTTGACTCATATTAAGCTTGTGGTCCACTATGACCCCTAGATCTCTTTCTGCCATACTCCTTCCTAGACAGTCTCTTCCCATTCTGTATGTGTGAAACTGATTGTTTCTTCCTAAGTGGAGCACTTTGCATTTATCTTTATTGAACTTCATCCTGTTTACCTCAGACCATTTCTCCAATTTGTCCAGATCATTTTGAATTTTGACCCTGTCCTCCAGAGCAGTTGCAATCCCCCCCAGTTTGGTATCGTCCGCAAACTTAATAAGCGTACTTTCTATGCCAACATCTAAATCGTTGATGAAGATATTGAAGAGAACCGGTCCCAAAACAGACCCCTGCGGAACCCCACTTGTTATACCTTTCCAGCAGGATTGGGAGCCATTAACAACTACTCTCTGAGTACGGTTATCCAGCCAGTTATGCACCCACCTTATAGTAGCCCCATCTAAATTGTACTTTCCTAGCTTATCTATAAGAATATCATGCGAAACTGTATCAAATGCCTTACTAAAGTCTAGGTATATCGCATCCACCGCTTCTCCCTTATCCACAAGGCTCGTTATCCTATCAAAGAACGCTATCAGATTAGTTTGACATGATTTGTTCTTTACAAATCCATGCTGGCTATTCCCTATCACCTTACCACCTTCCAAGTGTTTGCAGATGATTTCTTTAATTACTTGCCCCATTATCTTCCCTGGCACAGAAGTTAAACTAACTGGTCTGTAGTTTCCTGGGTTGTTTTTATTTCCCTTTTTATAGATGGGCACTATATTTGCCCCCTTCCAGTCTTCTGGAATCTCCCCCGTCTCCCATGATTTCCCAAAGATAATAGCTAGAGGCTCAGATACCTCTTCCATTAACTCCTTGAGTATTCTAGGATGCATTCCATCAGGCCCTGGTGACTTGCAGGCATCTAACTTTTCTAAGTGATTTTTTACTTGCTCTTTCCTTATTTTCTCTTCTAAACCTACCCTCTTCCCGTAAGCATTCACTGTACTAGACATTCCTTCAGACTTCTCAGTGAAGACCGAAACAAAGAAGTCATTAAGCATCTCTGCCATTTCCAAGTCTCCCGTTACTGTTACCCCCTCCTCATTGAGCAGTGGGCCTACCCTGTCCTTAGTCTTCCTCTTGCTTCTAATGTATTGATAAAAAGTCTTCTTGTTTCCCTTTATTCCCATAGCTAGTTTGAGTTCATTTTGTGCCTTTGCTTTTCTAATCTTGCCTCTGCATTCCTGTGTTATTTGCCTATATTCATCCTTCGTGATCTGACCTAGTTTCCATTTTTTATATGACGCCTTTTTATTTTGTAGGTCACGCAAGATCTCAAGGGTAAGCCAAGGTGGTCTTTTGCCACATTTTCTATCTTTCCTAACCATCGGAATAACTTGCTTTTGGGCCCTTATAGCGTCCCTTTGAAAAACTGCCAACTTTCCTCAGTTGTTTTTCCCCTCAGTCTTAATTCCCATGGGACCTTGCCTATCAGTTCTCTGAGCTTACCAAAATCCGCCTTCCTGAAATCCATTGTCTCTATTCTGCTGTACTCCCTTCTACCTTTCCTTAGAATTGCAAATTCTATGATTTCATGATCACTTTCACCCAAGCTTCCTTCTACTTTCAAATTCTCAACAAGTTCCTCCCTATTGTTTAAAATCAAGTCTAGAACAGCTTCCCCCCTAGTAGCTTTTTCAACTTTCTGAAATAAAAAGTTGTCTGCAATGCAGTCCAGGAACTTATTGAATAGTCTGTGCCCCGCGGTGTTATTTTCCCAACATATATCTGGATAGTTGAAGTCCCCCATCACCACCAAATCTTGGGCTTTGGATGATTTTGTTAGTTGTTGGAAGAAAGCCTCATCCACCTCTTCCGCCTGATTAGGTGGCCTGTAGTAGACTCCCAGCACGACATCACCTGTGTTTTTTACCCCTTTTAGCCTAACCCAGAGACTCTCCACCCTTCCGTCTCCTATGTCCATCTCCACCTCAGTCCAAGTGTGTACATTTTTAATATATAAGGCAACACCTCCTCCCTTTTTCCCCTGTCTATCCTTCCTGAGCAAACTATACCCATCCACACCAACATTCCAGTCGTGTGTATTATCCCACCAAGTTTCAGTAATGCCAATAACGTCATAGTTGTATTTATTTATTAGCAACTATGACATTATTGGCATTACTGAAACATTCTCAAACATTCTAGTCCTAAGTAAAGCATGTTACAGTAATCTGATGTAGAGATGGCAAAGGCATGGGTAACTGTAGTGAGAGCTAAATCCAAAAGAAAAAGTTGCAACCTTGTTACCAACATCAGATGGGGAAAAAAGCATTCTTGACTGCTGATGCTAGCAGGCTGTCCAAAACAGATGAAGCTCTAACAGGACCAATAGATTGCAAACCTGTGTAGGTAATAAATGTCATTCATACTTGCCCAGTCAACCCAGCCAAAATAATTCTTCAAGGTCTTACCTCCAATTTACAGACATTACTTCAGTCTCCTCTGGATTAGGTCTCAACTAGTTAGCTCTCATCTTAACTGCATTCTCTGACTGGCACTGAGTAAGTTGTTAAACTGTACCAGTGGGGCAGACGGGACAGAAATACAGCGTTGAATGGTACCACACGCAAGCCTTAATATATAGTTGCTGTGTTTGAGCCATTACACTTACAGGAATGTTTGTGTTCATTAATTGTCATAAAAGTAAGAGATTTTATTTAGGATTCACATTTTCATTTTTCTCCGTTTGCTATGTATTTTAGTTATTCCCATAAATCTACACATACAGTAAGATAAGCACAAAAACAGAGATTTAAAACAGTACTTTTATTGAAAACTTTGTTTCAGGTAACTGCAAAGTGATTGTTTTTCTTTTCATTTGCTCACTAGAGCATTAACTCTGCCATAATAGGCTTTGTACTAATCTAGTAAAACAATTCTAGAGAAAACTCTTAATCACTAATAAGCAAATGCTTATTTCAGTAAGCGTTATGTAATGAATTCTTCCTTAAATGGAGATAGTACAGGTAAATAGTTTAGTTTTTTCATATTCTGTTTTCTAAACATTGGAACATGCTTTTAATTGGATACTAGAGTAGGAAAAAGTTTTCAATCATTCTGGTAGCTCTGTAAAAGAAGATGAAGAAGCTTCACTGAGCTGATGTGACCGAAACCAAAGAATTCACCTTTTGGTTTTAATCTTATAGGAAGTAACTCATAATTTTTCTTCAGTGAAGCTGGAGATAAACCCAGATCAGCAAAAACAGCTTGCAAAGTTTGAAAATCTCTGTTAGGGTGATATTACTGATGACTTCAGAGGGCCCCTCCTTTACAATCCTGTGATCTCTCTCCTGCACCCTGAGCTAATTTAATTTTACAACTAATCTAAACTTGTATGAAATCAATTCGTCATGGTCATGCTTTGCCATGGAAAGTACTCATTTGATATATTTCTTGCAGCGGCAAATGCTATCAGATAGTTTCCTAAAGATAACTTCTGGGGATTGATTGTATGTTTTGCTCTACCAGCCCGTCTTTCTTTATTGAGGCAAATTTTTTAAAACTGAAATATAATACGCTGTCTTCTCTTTCATATAGTACCATTCTCATCCAGCCATGAGAATTCCTTTCAGGAAGTACAGAATTAGTATGACCCAGGAAACTCTTGATGTGTGCTGACGGCAGGCACAGAAGGGGTTACATAGAGTTTTACAGAGATCCCCTGAATCAGTTATATGCATAATAATGTGAGGTCTCTTCTGAAAGCCAATAGCAAACTGGTCATCATAGCCATTGTGAAGTGTATGTAAGGATAATATTTAAGGAATTATGTACTGAGACTGGAAATTATGTTTTTAAATTTTCAGAGTTAAAACAAGTCACCAGGAGGTGACAAACATGTTCCTTTTAGACAGGCAGGAGACACTTATTTGTCTGGTTATATGCAAATTGTGTATTGTGTTCACAGTGGATGTCTACTCATATGTTAATCTTGATTAGCTAGTGATTTTAAGACATTAACAAGATTATAATAATTTTAATGTAGCGTGAACCAAAATTATTTTAATAGTTTTATTGTACCGATGATGCATATATCAAGAGAGTCTTAGTTGACAAATTAAGCTACAGCTAGAGCTGTATTTATCAAAGCCCAATGTGCATATTATTCAGCTGGTTCTTTGCTTTGATGGAGAGCTTTCATTGAGTCTCTGTTGCATTTTCCTAAAAAACTACTGTACTTCTGTCAAATACAAGTCAACGAATTTGCTTAATTCTGAAAAAGCTATTATTACTCCTAATCTAAAATATTTATAGGCTGATACAGTCAAAGAGAATTTTGATCATGGTACCACCTGTCCAACTCTACAGAACAGCCAAGGGGCAAAACTAATGTGATGGTGGATTTATAACACCAACTGACTCCATAATTATGAAAATAATAATAATAATAATAAAAATCAAAGGTGGACAGATGGATTAAATGCACAAAAGTTTTATACAGAAAGGAAAATTGAATTTTGGCTTTGACTTCACCTTATGGTAAATTCAAATTGTATATCACACTGTGAGCAAGTATCTAACATTGAAATTACATTTTCTCACACAGAGACCTTATTCGATGACTTTCTGCCATTTCTGTGGTAATTATTGTGTGTACTAACACAGCTAAATTTGTTTGACATCGGCAACTGTGTTTTAACATTAAGAGAAAAATTGGAATAGGCTGGGTTTTGGTTTATTTTAATATGGAAAAAACAATCTTAACACATAATTTCAGCAAACAGTAAGGACACTTTTTATACCAACACAATGATTCTATTCATAATCAATATACTAAGGTCATTTTCATGAAAATATAATTTTCTTTCTCTCTTTCCACCCCTTTTCCATAAGCCTTTTTTTCTTATGAAGCATATGGAATGACTATCTGAAGGATACTGGTTCAAACCACCTTATTACTAGTAGTAGAATTACTAGTTTATTATTGACTTCATTGAATTATTTTATTACTTGATGTTTTCCAGAATGATTAAAGGAAAAAATTGTCACTTAGCTTCTCAGTCCAATGCTAAAAATCAAATTTATTTTTTCATTTAGGAATAATAACAATCTCAATACTATTTAATATAAATAACTAATGTTATTACAGCTATTTTCAATGGACAGATGCTGTTTTCTGTGCTTTTTTTTAGGGCTATTCATATTTTAATGTATCCTTGCAATTCTACTGTGATGAAGTGGGAATGTTCTTAATGTTTTCTCTAAGTATTGTGTGAGTGCCTCAGTTTCCCCTATGCATTTCTTAAGTATCTAGGTGGTAGGATAAGAGTGTGCGATTGTTGCAGAGCCTTAGAGGGCAGGAGTGTGCAAGGGTCTGCGCAGAGAATGGCCGACACCCTGTCTTCTGGCCACTGATAGCCTGGGGACTCTCCCCTGCAAAGGTGCCAACTGAAGGTGTTGGAGAACAAAGGGATCAGATGACCGCCTGGCCCGGGAAAGAGACAAAGGGAGAGGAAGCGCTGGGGAGTTTCAGTTTGGAGCTGCCTGGGAAAATGGAGGGGAAGCCAGACAGGCCTCCTGGCCTCCCCTGCTCCCTCAAGATGGACCTGACTGAGGGGATCCTGTTGTCTGTACCTGCAAGACCTGTCTTGGACTGTGTTCCTGTCATCTAAATAAACCTTTTGTTTTACTGGCTGGCTGAGAGTCATGGTGATTTGCAAGAAGCTGGGGATGCAGGGCCTCGTCTCCCCCAACTCCGTGACTTCTACACAACATTTGGTAGCATTTCCGCTTCATGTCAGTAACTAAAGTTACCTTGATAATTTTTCTTTAATAAGATAGTTCAATGATTATTACTTTTTAAAAAAATTGAATCCCTTGTGTACATCCTTACATTTGAATTTTCTTGAATCTAGGTCGACATGCTTGGTTTTGTAGAAATGGGGGGAAGACTAGATTTCATCTGAAGTTGTGCGTGCTGCCCTTAGCAGTGCTCATCACACTTATTAGAAAAACAGTCAAAAACCTTGAGATTTTCAAACTCAAAGCCTTGAAGAATGCGTAAGCCTATATAAAGGTGAACTACTCTGATATGCCATGATTTCGTAAGGATACTTTTCTAATCAAGCAAAAGACAGACTTTGACAGACCACTGATCCAATTTCTTCTGGATTTAGGGGAGTGGTTTCATACCCCAGAACGGTCTGTCAGAGACATCATACACACAAACATCTTCAGGTTGAAGGTGCTCTTTAACACATTTAATGTAGATGCTTTAAACATGTATGGCAGCTCTTCAGTTGATATTAAATTAGTGTAACTCCACTGAGTTCAGAGGAGTTATGCCAGTTCAGACCAGCTGAGAATGTCCCTCAGCTATTTGCTGATATGATGCAAATAATAATTTGCTACACAAAGCCAAGGAGAAACAGTTATTTCTCTTTTGTCTTGAAGTCCTTGAGTTTCAGCAATGCCAGTCAATTTACAATCAAGAAGATATTAACTTGTAATGAAGGAAAACATAATTGAACATGTTTGAAAAAAATAACATCTTATTCATCTTTTGAATACTTTTCCTCACATAGCTGACCTTTTTTGAGCTGTCCAGAGTAACTTTTCCATGATATATTAAAACTGATTCAGATTCCATGAAATATTTTGCATTTGAAATATTATTCCTATTGTTCATTACCTTTTGCTGCTTGTTACTGAATTTCATCAGCCACCAAGCCTAGATTTTTATTTGAGGAGTTTACTTTCTTTGGGGAGTTCATACAGTTCTCTTTCCTCTTAGAGAGACAAGTTGAGTGAGCTGATCGTTTATTGGACCAACTTCTGTTGCTAAGAGAGATGAGCTTTCAAGCCGTGTAGAGCTCTTTTTCAGGTCTGGGAAAGATACTCCCAGTGTCACAGCAAAATACAAGGTGGAACAGATTGTTTAGCGTATGTAGTTAACACATACTGTAAGGGACCAGTCAAGGGTAGAGTGGAGTCATAACACCTCTGGAGTCATAGGAGGTAGGTTGCAGATTGTTGTTATAAGCCATAGATCCAGTGTCTCTGTTCAGTCCATGATTTTTAGTGTCTAGCAGATTTATGAATTTAAGCTCCCAGGCTTGTCTTTTGAAAGCGTTGTACAGGTTTCTTTGAGGATGAGGACGATGGGTCAGATAGAGTGACCGCTTTGTGAAAAGTTGGTAGTATTTTTGACTTTTATCATTTTCCTGTCTGAGTTCATTTGAGAGTATAGTGATTGTGTGGTTGGGCTCCCCACAGCTGCAGGGGCTCCCTGGGTGGCTCTTACCAGAGCCTAGGACAGTGGTCCCCAAACTGTGGGGCATTCCCCCTAGGAGGGCACAGAGGAACATTTGAGGCTGTGTGCGGTAGGGCCTGGGTCAGCCCCCATGGGGGTGAGAAGGGAGCACCACCTAGATCTGCTCTGCCCCCAGACCCAGCCACAGCTCTGCCCCATGCCACTTCCCAGTCACATCTCCAGCCCCACTCCCAGCTGTGGCCCCACTCCTGGCCCCCTACTGCAGCACCCACCCCCATCGTGACCTCCAGCTCCCACTCCTGGCTCTGACCCCGACTCCCAGATGGGTGAGGACCAGGTAAGGGGGAGGGCACAACCAAAAAAGTTTGGAGATCCCTGATCTAGGGTAACGATCTGTCCTGTTTTGGCCCCAGATGTCCCAACTTTTTCACAAAACTGGGCATTTGTCCTGTTTTCTCTTGCCAAATGATCACCAGTTGGCAAGAGCAAATAGGACAAACGCCCAGTTTTGCCAAAAAGGGGTCGGGGGGATGAGTGGTGGCACTAGAGCCAGCCCTGCATGGGGGGGGGTACACTTGGGCAAGTGGCTCAGGCTGGCTCCGTGTGGGAGGGGATTGGAGAGGGAGCTTGGGCCAGCTCCACATGGGGAAGGGTGGAGGGAATATACTCATACTACACAAGCTCCGTTTTCTGGCATAGCCTCAGGGAGAAGAGGAGGAGCAAGGCTGAGGGGTGGGGAGCGAAGGAGCAGCAGGGGGGGGGCAAGAGTTCTGGTGTTTCTGTGGGGGCCTCCAAATTGGCTGGGGTCCCTGGGCACGGGTCCCATGAGCCTGTGGGTTTCTTGTCTGTAGGATTTCATTATTGAAGCTGATTATGGTGTCCAGGAAGTTGGTGTTAGTGTGGGAGTGTTTCGCAGAGAGTTTAGTGGACAGGTGATGGTTGTTGAAGTTGTGGTGGAAAACTGTCAGGGAGTTTAAGCCATCTGTCCAGAGGATGAAAATATCATCAATGTATCTCAGGTATTTAATTGATTTCAGGGTGCATTTGTCCAGAAATTCTTCTTCAAGGTGGCCCATGAAGAGTTTGGCACATTGGGGAGCCATCCCAATACCCATGGCTGTTCCCATGGTTTGGACAAAGTGTTTGTTGAATGTAAAATTGTTATGGGTGAGGATGTAATGGATGAGTTTGGTGATGTGTTTGGGATGGATATCTGAGTGTTGTCCATTGTCTTGTAAATATTTGAGACAGGCAGCTATGCCATCATTGTGAGGGATGTTGTTGTATAGGGAAGTGACATTTTGATGGTGAGGATGGTGTTAGGAGGGAGGTTGTTAATATTGTGGAGTTTGTGAAGGAAGTCAGTTGTGTCACGGAGGAAGCTGGCCCTTTGTGTGGTGAGTGGTTTGAGGATGGTTTCTGTGAGTGCTGATATTCCTTCTGTAAGAGTGTTCTGGCCACATATGATGGGTCTGCTTGGATTCTCTTGTTTGTGTATCTTGGGAAACATGTGGCAGGTCCTTGGGGCGGGTTCGTGGGGGAAGAGTTTGTAGAGTTTGTATTGGATTTGTTTGGAGGAAGATATGATGATATCCTTAAATTCCTGGGTAAATTGTGGCGTGGGGTCTTTTTTGAGTTCTTTATAATAAATAGTGTCAGAGAGTTGTTGTTTGGCCTTGTTGATATAGTCATCGTGGTTAAGGATTACAGTGGCGCACACTTTGCTGGTTTGATCACTGTCAGGTGGTTAGATTTCAGGAACTGTCTGGCTGTCTTGGCCATGGAGAGATTACAGTGGATGTGATGTTTAAGGATTTTGCAATTGAGTTTTTTCCTGAAATAATCAATGTAGTGAAGTTTTGTCAACTCTCTGGTATCCAGTCAGATGATTCTTTTTTCTTATGATTGTCGATGGGGGCCTGGTAATTGTGAGAGGTGTCATCATTGTTATGAAATAATTCTTTGAGGCAGAGACAGAAGAATTCTTCTAGTTCTCTACATAATATCATGTAGTGGTTCTGTAGTGGGGCAGAAGTTCAGTCCCTTAAAGAGTACAAATAATTTGTCTCCAGTGAGGGAAAGTCTTTTTCTTCTTCACAAACATTAAAAAAAAAAAAAAAAAAAAGTAGCAACAGCAAATCAGACCATCCCACTCTCCACTCTAATTCTGGGCCATTTGAATAGTACTGGTTCTTGTACACATCTACAGGGATTTAACTGATGATTAAAGAAAGGAGAAAGCTCATGCAAAATACCCGAAGGTAATAAATTAACTTTTGTATTTATGGTTTGTTGTGTTTTGTTGCTAAGGAAGGAATTTAAGAGATCAGACTACAAAAACTGTGATGAGGAACCAACTTAAATTTGTTTTCTTCTCAGTCTAATATTCAAACTCCATCCCAGTGCATCTGTCTTCAGTTGCATATAGTGGAAAAATAGGGGTAAAATGCTCCACACTGCAAGCAAAATTTCACATTTAGACAGCAAGTGTTCTCCCTTTTGGAAACACTTTAAAATCTTCTCTTTTTTTGCATGCAAATAGCTGTATAGGTGCCAGTCAAGCCATGTGCACACACAAACCTCAGATTTGCACAAGCAGTTTGAGTAGTGTCCATAATGCAGGTTTGCATTTGTACACTTGTTTACTGATATTTCTAAAACAAGAGAGAGAGAGACAAAACAGCTTTATAAAACCAATCTTGCAAATCTCACTAAACCAACAAAGCCAAGATTCTTGCAGAGATTTTATATCATTGTAAGGATTTCAACAGTGAGTCTGGGCCTTTTTCTATGAAAGATGTTACATGAAAAAAAGTGTTAACAGAATAGTAGTTAAAATAATGGAGAATCATGTGTTCCATCTCAGGGCCAGGGCTGGCTCTAGGTTTTTTTGTTGCTCCAAGCAAAAAAATCCCTCCCCTCCCCACACCTTTTTTTTTTGGCATTTACACGTTTGCACTTTGCAGTTTTGTTTTGACTGTTTAAAATACTCTCAGCAGTGTGCAGGACATTGTGGATGGATTTGCAGCAGTGGAGTTCCTGCATTACGGTGGACTGTTAGACGGGAAGCATATCCCTATTTTATCAACAGACCACCTTGCCACTCAGAAACAGCTACTTTTCTATGGTTAGATAACCATTGGTGGATCACTGAGGAATCTTCACTGACCTCACTGTGGGCTGGTCAGGGAAGGTACATGATGCTTGTATCTTTAAGAACCCAGGACTGGTCAGAAAGCTACAAGCATGAACTTTCTTTCCCAAATGGCAAATTACCACTGAGAATGTTAAAATACCAATAGTAATCCTGGGGGACCCAGCCTAACCCCTAGTTTCCCTGACTCATGAAGCTGTACATTGTCCATCTCGACAGCACCAAGGAATGATTTAACTTCTGGTTCAGCAGGTGAAGAATGACAGTTGAATGTGCTTTTGGTTGTTTGAAGGGAGTCAGGGACACTGATACTGTTTACTCACAAGATTGGATCTCAGTGAGAAAAATATCCCAATGGTTATAGCTGCCTGCTGTGTCCTGCATAATATCTGTGAAGCAAAGGGCGAAAAGTTTCTGTTGGGGTGAAGGGCAGAGGAGGAGTGCCTGTCTGCTGAATTTGAATAGCCAGATACAAGTGCTATTAGAAAAGCTGAGCCCAGAGCTATATGGCTCAGGGAGGCTTTGAAAGACCATTTTAACAGAGAGCTTGAGTAGTGTGTGTTGTTGGAGTATTCTCTACCTGGCCCTGCTCTTTTGTGACCTGAGAGGAATCGATTGGTGCACATGTAGGAATGTAATATTATCAATGCACGTATTAATTTTGTTTTTGAATGATCCTATTAGTTGTGTGACAGGTAATTGGTTGCTTTCAGAACTGCTGAGCACTCAGCAGCATCTGTTGTGAATTAATAATATTAATTGTGTTCCAAATAATAGAATTTTATTCTGTAACAAAATCAGTGAGGAAGAAGAACCCTGCATAATTTTAAAACAAATACATTAAAACCTTAATAAAATGTAATAAATTAAGAGACCAGAACATATGAAGGGGAAAGAACATTCATGTCCATTTCAGCTACACATACACCAGCTATGGCTTTCACAGGCCAGTGTATGTGAAGTTATGATTGTCTTTAATGCAGTATTGGGGGGGTGTAGGGAGGTCCCAGTATTGAGTTCTCAATGGGCTGTAGAGGGAGGAGAGCCTGGGATTGTTGAACCTGCAGATCCATCAGAATCTGCAGCTTCTTCGAGTGATTGTTCACATCCGTTCCGAGCAGGTGTGTGCGTACCATGTGCACGCCAGTGGAAGATTTCCCCCTGGCAGGGTCCGTAGGGTTGGCCTGGGCGCCCCAGGAGTGGCGCATTCATGGCACCCAATATAGGGCCCTGCCGATCCTCCACCCCATCAGCTCCTTCTTGCCGCCGGTGACGACAGCAAGCGCCTTAGCAGTGTCTGGTAGATCTTAGTTGTATATAGTTCTCAGTTTGTTAATAGTTGTTTCCCTATAGTTATAGTTAGTTGGTTGTTAGGATGCTTTTTCCCCCCTCCTAGGGTATGCCTGGGTCTCCAGGGTTTAAGCTCTGCGAGGTCTGTGGCAAGTTTATGCCCAAAAGTGATCCTCACTCTTCCTGCCTGCGGTGCCTTGGTGAGAGTCACCAGAAGGAGAAGTGACACATTTGCAAGGATTTGTGCCCCAGAACCCTTAAAGACCAAGAGCAGAGACTAAAACTCCTGCTGATAGAGACGGCATTGAGACCACAATCCAACCTACCCAATGACCTGGCACCAAGTACCTCCTCTTCGGTGCACAGCGCTCTGGCACCAGCGGCACACAAAATGGGCCCGGCTAAAGACTCTAAAGCCCACTGGCACCGCCACAGGTCAGCCTCAGTATGGCACCACCCACCATCCCCAGTGCCAATAAAAAAGAAGAGGCCGGTGAGGGGTTGTTCTTCCCTCCCTCAACTTACAGGATCGGCGGCATACACAAGCGGATCGGGACAGACCGCCTCCTCCTTGCTTCTACCCAGGATTTTGTCGACTCCTGCCCTGTCTGGGGTCCAGTCGAGTCTTTAACCTCCCTCACCCGCCCGGTCACCGGACCACCAGGGAAACATACAGCCACCATTGACGCTGGAGGCATTCGAGGCAGCCACGGACTTGATGCGCCTCCCAGTGCCGTTCTCCCCACAAAGGAGCGATAAATCGCGAGCGACCACGTGCCCCCTGTTCCACTCCAGGGGTAAACCGGCCATGATGGTCCTCCAGTCTCCATCTCCGGCACCACCTGCGCAGGTGCAAGAACATTCTGCTTTGGTGAAACAGGAATACTAGGTGGAGGCAACCTCCTTCCTCTGGACAAAGCTCTGCCCAGCCCAAACCTCCACTTGGGCCTAGACCACCCTTTTGAGGGTACGGTCGAGGACGGCTTTCCAGTATCATCTCTGGATCCTTCCCATCTTACCTTCTCGTCCCATCTATCCTCTTTATACCGTGCCTGGTCCTGAATTATTTCAGACTGCTGGGTGCTCCGCATGGTAGAGGGGGGATATGCCATCCAATTCTATACCCCCCCACCTCCCGAACCCTCTTCCTCATCCCTCTTCAGGAATCTCGAGAGCAACTTCTAATTCAAGAAGTGCAGTCTCTCCTCTCTGTATTCCTCTGGAGCTAAGGGGAAAGGGGTTCTACTCCCGGTATTTCCTAATACTGAAGGCCAAGGGAAACCTCAGACCCATCCTGGAACTGCGACAGCTCAACAAGCATATAAAGAAACTCAAGTTTCGCATGGTCTCACTAACCTCCATTATTCCCTCACTGGATCCAGGAGACTGGTACGCCGCCCTTGACTTTAAGGACATGTATTTTCATATCGTAGTAGTCCCACATCACAGATACTACCTCAGATTCGTGGTCAGCAGAGGCCACTATCAGTTTGCCATCTTCCGGTTTGGACTGTTGACCGCCCTCCGAATATTCACGAAATGCATAGCAGTCATTGCGGCATTCCTCCGCAAACGCCAGATACAGATGACTGGCTAATCAAGGGACATTCAAGAGCCCAGGTGGAGGCTCAGGTTGAATTCATAAGAAGAACCTTCCTCAAACTGAGTCTCCTCCTAAACAAGGAAAAATTGACCGTCCCCAGTGCAGAAGATAGAGTTCATAGGCATGGTCCTGGACAATATCCGAGGCAGGTTTTGATCACTTTGGGATATCATACAGGGCCTCAGACAATTCCCCACCACCTCAGCAAGCAACTGCCTAAGATTACTGGGGCACATGGCTACATGCACCTACATGGTGCAGCATGCCAGATTCAGACTGTGCCCACTCCAGTCTTGGCTGGTGTCAGTGTATCGGCCAGCTCAAGACACTCTGGACTGCACTGTAACCCTGTCCTGTCTGGTGTTGGACTCCCTCCTGTGGTGGCTCGACCCACAAGTGGTTTGCCTGGGAGTGCACTTTGCCAGCCATCAGACCTCTCTCTCTCTGGTGACAGATGCCTCAGATCTGGGCTGGGGAGCTCACCTAGGGGACCTCAGAACCCAAAGCCTCTGATCTCAGATGGATCTCTCTCTACACATCAATGTCAAAGACCTGAGAGTGGTGCGTCTGGCATGCTATGCTTTCAAAACCCACATAGTGGGCAGTCATCACAGACAACACTTCAGTGATATTCTGTATCAATGAATGGGGGGGGTGCACGCTCCTCTCCCCTGTGCTGGGAAGCCCTCGCGCTGTGGGACTTCTGCAGATAACACCTATGCACTTACAGGCATCATACCTCCCAGGGGTTCAGAATGCACTGGCAGACAGTCTCAGCCGGACCTTCCATGGCCACGAATGGTCCCTTTGACCAGATACAGTGAACTCAATTTTCCAGTTCTGGGGCTCTCCCCAGATAGACCTGTTCGCCACTTGTGGCAACAGGAAGTGTCAGGCATTCTGCTCCCGCAGGGTCTGTCAGGGATGCCTTCCTTCTCTGTTAGGCGGGCCACCTGGTCTATGCTTTTCCACCTATCCCGCTGGTCCACAAGGTGCTCCTCGAGATCCGCAGGGACCGGGCTTGAGTTATACTCATAGCGCCTTCGTAGCCTTGCCAACACTGGTTCACCTCGCTCCTGGAAATATCGGTAGTGGCTCCACTCACTTCACTGCTGGTCCAGGACCTGATCACACAGGACCCTGGTCGACTCCGGCACCCAAATCTGGAGCCCCTCCACCTCACAGCCTGGATGCTCCATGGCTAAGTGCCACGGAGCTGTCATGTTCGGACTAGGTCAAACAAGTCCTTCTGGGTAATAGAAAGCCCTCCACCAGGGCAACGTACCTTGCCAAGTGGAAACGGTTCTTCATCTGGGCAGAGCAACACCATCAGTAGCCTCCCCTCGCCCCCATACCATTCATACTGGACTATCTCCTGCACCTACAACATCAAGATCTGTCCCTGTCATCAATAAGGGTCCTTTTAGCTGCCATCTCTGCCTTTCATACAGGCTCAGATGGGTTCTTGATCTTTGTAAACCCTATAGTCAGTCGCTTCCTCAAGGGTTTGGACAGGCTTTTCCTGCGCATTCATCAGCCTGTCCCGGCCTGGGACCTCAATCTAGTTCTGTCCAGACTTACAGGCCTCCAATTTGAACCACTGGCCACTTGCTCTTTGTTGTATCTCTCATTTAAGGTTGTGTTCCTCGTAGCAATTACCTCAGCTCAAAGGATTTCGGAGCTCAGGGCTCTCATGTCTGAGCCCCCTTTCACAGTTTTTCATAAAGACAAGGTCCAGCTTAGACCTTACCCGGCTTTCCTCCCTGAAGTTGTTCCCCAGTTTCACGTGGCCCAGGACATTTTCCTCTCAGTGTTTAACCCCAAGCCACACTCCTCCGATAGGGAGGTTAGGCTGCACTCATTGGATGTACGCAGAGCCTTAGCGTTCTACACAGAGAGAACTAAGTCGTTCCTGAAGTCGTCCAACTTTTTGTGGCCATGGCGGACAGAATGAAAGGTCTCCCTGTGTCCTCTCAGCGTATCTTGTTCTGGATCACATCTTGCATTAGGGAGTGTTACAGCCTGGTGAAGGTGCCCACCCTGCCAATTACTGCCCACTCCACAAGGGCACAGGCCTCCTTGGCGGCATTCCTGGCGCAAGTCCCCAGTCAGGAAATTTTCAAGGCAGCTATAGGGTCCTCGATACATATGTTAACGACGTACTATGCAATTACACAACAGGCCAGGGACGATGTGGTCTTTGGATGGGCAGTGCTCCAATCTGTGCCCCCACTCCTGAGCTTTGGCTTGTGAGTCACCTGCTTGGAATGGACATGAACAATCACTTGAAGAAAAAACAGTTATTCACTTTCTCGTAACTGTTCTTCAAGATGTGTTGTTCATGTCCATTCCAATACCCACCCTCCTACCCCTCCGTTGGAATAGGCGGCAAGAAGAAACTGAGGTGTGGAGGGTCGGTGGGGTCCTATATTGGGCTCCATTGAGGGGATGCCCAGGCTGACCCTACGGACGCTGCTAGGGGAAAACCTTCTGGATGGCGTGCACGCAGCGCTCACACACCTGCTTGGAATGGACGTGAACAACACATCTCAAAGAACAACAGTTACGAGAAAGTGAGTGACCATTTTATTTGTGTTTGCTGCCTGAGAAGCCTCATTATGTCCTGGTGCATCTCCCTCTCCTTTTCCTGCAGGGATTTGTGTGCTTTTCTTCCTTCTGCTTTTTCCTTCTGCAGCCTATCTGCAATGTTCATCTTTCAGGCCTTCTGCTCAAGGTTTGATGCAGCACTGGCTTGCAAGGATCTCACTGAGCATGTCATCCTAAGTCTCCTTCTTTCTCCTCCTTATCTGGCTCAGGCATTGTGTGGGTGTTGAAGGGGAAACCCTGAAGGCTGCAATGGCAGCAGCTGCAGATAAAATGCACCATTGTCAGCATATTCACTATGGAAAGCAAAACTTAGATGGTAAACTCACTCCCCTTGCTCCCCAAAAGTTTTAAGCACCACCTTCTAACTTCTACTTGGGATTGCTGGTGCATGTCACAACACCAGCCAGGATGAGCATGGCCTGTTGGGGAATTGTTTGTTTGCATGATTCTAGTAGCATAGAGCAATGTCACTGAATACTGGCACCATTTTCTACAGGCATTGGTAATTTTAGCTGATATCTCATTCTTGAGTGTAACAAAGGCAGAGAGAGGCTGCTGGTGTCCCAAAGCTTCCCAGGCCCATATGCTGCTAGCTTGTGTACTGCAATGATGCCTGCTGAAGTTATTGCTGAGTGGCGTGGGGAAGTGTCCTACCATTGAGGAAGAAATAAGGCAGCCCTCTCTAGAAACCTTTGGCAGACGATTGCAGAATACCTTCATGAAAGTTTCATAGGGATCTCTTAGGAAGATTCAGGGGACATCCCTATCTAAACCAACTGTTCTGCATGCTCCCCACTGCCTAATTCTAGAGGGGAATGAAAAGCAGATAGCAACTCTGCCTCTCGTGGTCGTACCACTACCTCTACTAGCATGAGTAAATTAATAAAAAGTCAAAAGCTGTGTCATGCTACTTTGGGGATGCCATCCCTGTCACTGAAAATTTGTCTACAGACTTACATGAGGTTCCTTCCCCTGCATCGGACTTGCCTTTACTTGACTGACAGGATTGGCTAGACCATTATGGAGTCAAAAACAGTTCTTGGCTCGCTGTGCAGCTAGATCTCCTAGTCATCTGTCCTACATAATCCTCTTCCTTCTTCTCTTCCTCATCCACTACTTCCTCCTTCTCACTGTTCATGGCAGGAGCCTGTGACTTGGGCTCCTTGGAGGCATCCATGGTACTGGGGGAGTGGGTATCCACCAAGCATGGCATACAGCTCTTTATAAAAACAGCAGTTCTGTGGCTCAGCACCGGATAACTTCTTGTCCCCCTGGCCTTCTGGTATGCCTACCACAGCTCCTTGGTTTTCACATGGTACTGCTGCTGGTCCCTCGTACCCCTTCTGCATCCCCTGAGCAACCTGCTCATTAATGTCAGTGTTTCTGTGGCTGGTTTGGAGCTACTGTGCCTTTAGAATCTCTTCTCCTCACAGCTCAGAAGCTCCAATATCTCCTGTCTACCCAGGCAGGAGAGCGTCTGGAGCATATATCCAGCATGGTCAGTTGGGCAGTTGCACTCAGCAAACGAGAGGGGCTAGATGTGCTCACCAAGTTGAGCAATCAGGAAAAGGAATTTCAAAAATGTGTGGGGCTTTAAAGGGGCGGGCGGAGGGGGTTACCAGTATCCGTGATCCCTAGGCAGTGGAGTTCACAATGGTGACCAAGCAGTCCATGTGGGGCACTGTGGGACAGCTGCTGGAGGACAGTTATTGTCGAAATAAGTAATGCAGTGTCTGCACTTGCACTGTGTTGACCTAAGCACATCAACCTGGCTTTATGCTGCTTAGGAAGGTGGCGTTACTATGTCAGTATAACAGGGCACTTACATTGGTGGGAGACAAATTTAAGCGTAGACATGTACAGAAATAGGTTGATGCAAGCTGCTTAGGAGTATAGACTAGGCCTCTTTCTTGACTTTTGTTGACAATTCCTCCCAATTTAGTATTGTCTGGAAATGTTACTCACCTGCCATTTGCTCCCTTTTCTTTTTGGCTAAAGAACAAATAACATACAACCGGTTGTAACAGGCTGCCAGCTGTTGTTTTATACCCATTCTGTTAGCAAGAAGTGAGCTGGCTAATGAAAAGTGAAATGGTGCTAATTCACAGCTGTAATTGGCTCTTTAACTACCTGTTACAGTAGAGATAGGAATAGTTTTCTGGAAAGGGCGACTGACCTGATTAATCAAATCTGATGAGCTGGTTTAAAACAGGAGGGGTTTCCTGTACAATTGTTTCCAAGCTATTTTTATGAGGCTGGATTAAACTAGGAGAAGTCTGTGTGTTCGAGACTTCACTATTTATCAGTAGACTCTCAGGAGGGCTAAGACTTGTTGTTAATGGGCTGGGAGAGTAGGGTCAATTTACAACAGCTTTAACACTGGTCCCTGTGATACCCAATAGTCACTTTTCTCCAGCACAGTACATTGCCATTCATCATACATAGTTTTCAAGTCATATGACAGTTTTCCTCTTCAATTGAATTAATTTTTCAAAAGATATTTTTCAACACATTATGAAATGCTTTACTAAAATCTCTCTCTGTATTACATCTGCTGTGTTTCCTCCATCCACTAATTTTGAAATTCAGGTTTCTCTAGCAAAATATATGCTTTGTGAAGCAATTATGCTTGTTCATATGTCCATTAATCTCAATGGATATTTAGCTATTTTTTATTTAATATTTTTGCATTATTTTACTAGGAATAGAAATTAGACTGACAAGAAGATAATTACTTAAAATATCTTTTTTTCAAAAATTGATGCTTTGGCTATTTTCTGATGTTTCAGTATCAGGAGGTTATAACCATATGAAATATAGCTAGCTATATTTATAAAGCACTCCTCATTGTGTAAAACTAGATCCATATTCTACTAAGTAAAGGCTATTATAATTCTGACAGAAAAACACATGGGCGTTATAATTTTTGTATAATATTTTTTATGTTCAGTTTTTAAATCTTAATGCTCATGGTTTCTTTCAACAAACCTGTAATTTCTGAATCTATTTTAATCATTAGCAGCATATTTGAACTGCATTACACTCGCTCATCAGACTTCTGCTTGAAACGTAATGACCAAATCATTCTGATAAGAATCTTAAGTGTATATCCATATGGAAATACGAGAGTTGTCCTTGATTTTATTGCTCAAGTAAGCTTTTAATATCTACTTTGTAAATCAGTTGAACGTTGTTGTTTACATTCATGGATTATTCAGAGTATTATCATACAGCATGGATGGGTAACTGATCTTGATACAGTATGGTATAAAAACAGAGACGTTAGTTTACAAATGGTTATTTATGTAAATAAGGCTTCCTGAATTGGTTTTCTCTCTAAACATGGGATACCTCTATGTGCTTGTACCAGTGGAGACTGCTTCTTCCGAAAATTGAGTTGTCTTTACCTGGAGATACACAGGCAAGAAAAATGCTAGTTCTTACTAGAGCTTCACATGACTGCAATTTGGCAAATATTTGGGCTTTTTCCTGTCGTCTGTGAGGCCCAGTTTTCCCTGTAGGAAGGCTCTTATTGGTCTCTGAGCAGTTTCTTTCTTACCAAACCAAACTAATTGAGTTGAAAAATATTTGCTCCTCCACAAACCAATTTTTACCATATCTGACAATTTTCTGCCATTCTCCACATCTGACAATTGCAGATGTTCATAAATAAGCTACACTCCGTACAGCCAATCAGTGTCCCAATTCCTGGAGATTCTTCTGCTGGGGGAAAAAAAGCAATGTTCTTTACTAAAACTATAATGGTTACTTATAAAATATTATACCTTAAGTAGAAGCCAGTATTGTCAATGTGCAGCTGATTTAACTTTTTCCTAGTAACACTTTCTTATCAGTGACAGCTTAAGTACCCTGCAAGCTAGTGTTGCATATTGATCTTGTCATTCACTAATTAAATATGTTCACAACATTGAACCTTTTTAAAAATGAAGTGAGAAACTACTGTATTTTAGCACATTTGTACTCAGTAGCTCCTTTAATATGCTAGTTCATAATTTAAAAATGTACCATATATCTAATAAATGTATAGCACTAAAGACCAACTTAATGCTCAAAGAGACGAGGTGGATCAGGTAATATTTTTAATTGGAAAATCTTCTATTAGCGAAAGACAAGCTTTCAAGCTTTATAATTCTCAAAGGTAGCTTTTTTTTAGTGCTGTCTCCCTGGAATATTAAACTGTGATAGCTACAGCCATGTTCTAAAATAATTATCCAGCATCATCCTGAAGACTACTGAATCATGCATGACAGCAGTTTTCAAATGTGGCAATAACTAGCATGGTTTTCCCATATGATTGTAACTAGCAGTGTGAACAGAGATTTGCCTTTAAAAATAACTATACTACCACCTACCATGGTTCTAGCATGTTTTCTGTACCTGTTGCAATATGATTTATAACTATATTGAGTGTGTGCAAATTGTCTTAAATCTGCATTTGGGTGTATCTTTTCAAAAACAGTTTCAAACGTGTTACAACTTAAGGTAAAATCCTTACCTCATTGCGGTCAATGGGTATTTTGCGTTAACTTGCTTCTTTATTAAGGCCAGAATTTCATACATATACCGTACATACCCTGGTGTAGACATGGCTTAAGCTATGTTAGGCAGACCACATTTGAAAACTTGTTTTTATAGCTGATATGTAAAAGGGTTTCCAGGTGAACTGGAGAAAGTATCTGTCTATGATGGTAGCACATTTGGGGAGTAATGTAGTTATGTACTTTCACATGCCACATGTGATCTACATAAATGAATTTTCATAGAGGTCACTTAATGAAGACTACTTTAGGAAATAGAAAAGAACAGAATGGTCATACCATTAGTGTGAGTTCTAAGACTTCATAGAAATCATAGAATCATAAAACTGAAAAGGACCTCGAGAGGTCATCTAGTCCAGTCCCCTGCACTCATGGCAGGACTAAGTATTATCTAGACCATCCCTGACAGGTGTTTGTCCAATTTGCTCTTAAAAATCCCCAATGATGGAGATCCCACCACCTCCCTAGGCAATTTATTCCAGTGCTTAACCACTCTAACAGTTGGGAAGTTTTTCCTAATGTCCAGCCTAAACCGTCCTTGCTGCAGTTTAAGTTTCTTGTCCTATCCTCAGAGGTTTTTCTCCCTCCTCCTTGTAACAACCTTTTATGTACTTGAAAACTGTTATCATGTCCTCCCTCAGTCTTCTCTTCTCCAGACTAAACAAACTCAATTTTTTCAAACTTCCCTTATAGATCATGTTTTCTAGATCGATAATCATTTTTGTTGCTCTTCTCTGGACTTTCTCCAATTTGTCGACATCTTTCCTGAAATGTGGTGCCCAGAACTGGAAAGAATACTCCAGTTGAGGCCTAATCCGTGCAGAGTACAGCAGAAGAATTACTTCTTGCGTCTTGCTTAAGATACTCCTGCTAATACATCCTAGAATGATGTTTGCTTTTTTTGCAACAGCGTTACACTGTTGATTCATATTTAGCTTGTGGTCCACTATGACCCCCAGATCCCTTTCCACAATACTCCTTCCTAGGCAGTCATTTCCGATTTTGTATGTGTGCAACTGATTATTCCTTCCTAAGTGGAGTACTATGCATTTGTCCTTATTGAATTTCATCCTTTTTACTTCAGTTTGTTCAGCTCATTTTGAATTTTAATCCTATCCTCCAAAGCACTCGCAACCCCTTCCAGCTTGGTATTGTCCGCAGACTTTATAAGTGTACTCTCTGTGCCACTATCTAAATCATTGATGAAGATATTGAACAGAACCAGACCCAGAACC
This sequence comes from Gopherus evgoodei, assembly GCF_007399415.2. Taxonomy (NCBI): domain Eukaryota; kingdom Metazoa; phylum Chordata; order Testudines; family Testudinidae; genus Gopherus; species Gopherus evgoodei. The sequence continues at coordinate 91,815,404 of NC_044328.1, forward strand.
GATCTCTGCGGGACCTCACTGATTTTGCCCTTCCAGCGTGACTATGAACCACTGATAACTACTCTCTGGAAATGATTTTTCAACCAGTTATGCACCAACCTTATACTAGCTCCATCTAGGTTGTATTTCCCTAGTTTGTTTATTAGAAGGTCATGCGAGACAGTATCAGTAGCCTTACTAGAGTCAAGATATACCACATCTGTTGCTTCCCCCATATCCATAAGGCTTGTTACCCTGTCAAATAAAGCTATCAGGTTGATTTGACATGATTTGTTATTGACAAATCAATGCTGGCTGTTACTTATAACCTTATTACCTTCTAGGTGTTTCATATTGATTGCTTAATTATTTGCTCCATTTTCTTTCCGGGTATAGAAATTAAGCTGGCTGGTCTGTAATTCCGGGTTGTCCTTATTTCCCTTATGGGTCAGATATTGCCTCAGTCAGCAACTTGAGTATTCTAGGATGCGTTTCATCAGACCCTGATGATTTGAAGACATCTAACTTGTCTAAGTAATTTTTGACCCATTCTTTCCCTATTTTAGACTCTGATCCTACCTCATTTTCACTGGCATTCACTATTTTAGACATCCATTCGCCACCAGCCTTGTTGGTGAAAACCGAAACAAAGAAGTCATTAAGCACCTCTGCCATTTCCACATTTTCTGTTATTGTCTCCTGCCCTTCCCCCCACCACACATTGAGTAACGGGCCTTCTCTGTCCGTGATCTTCCTCTTGCTTCTAATGTATTTGTAGAATGTTTTCTTGTTTCCTTTTATGTCACAAGCTAGTTTGATCTCATTTTGTGTCTTGGCTTTTCTAATTTTGTCCCTATATACTTGTGTAGTTTGTTTATATTCATCCTTTGTAATTTGACCAAGTTTCCACTTTTTGTAGGACTCCTTTTTGAGTTTTAGATAATTGAAGATCTCCTCGTTAAGCCAGGGTGGTCTCTTACCATACTTCCTGTCTTTCCTATGCAGTGGGATGGTTTGCTCTTGTGCCCTTAAAAAGTCTCTTTGAAAACTGCCAACTGTCTTCAATTGTTTTTTCCCCTTAGACTTGCTCTCATGGATTTTATCTACAACTTCCCTGAGTTTGCTAAAGTCTGCCTTCTGAAATCCCATTGTTTTTATTGTGCTGTTCTTCTTCCTACCATTCCTTAGAATCGTGAACTCTACCATTTCATGATCACTTTCACCCAAGTTGCCTTCCACTTTCAAATTCTCAACCAGTTCTTCTCTATTTGTCATGTAACTTAGCAGAAAAAAGTAATAACTACTTAATGTAAAATTTCTTTGTACTTTAACTCATACAATTACAACAAATACTTCATCTTAATGGAGCAAGTTATAATATATACAATTGAAGTTTCCTTGGGTTTATTTTTTTCTTTGGGAGCAGAATTCCCTTTTGATTTGTTTTATCCTCTTAATCCTTCTACAGTCTCCCTCTGATAGCTCCGGGGCTTGAGCATTGGCCTGCTAAACCCAGATTGTGAGTTCAATCCTGGAGGGGGCCATCTAGGGCTCTGGGGTAAAATTGATCCAGCTAGTGAAGGCAGGGGGCTGGACTTGATGACCTTTCAGGATCCCTTCCAGTTCTGTGAGATAGGTATATCTCCATATATATTATATCAACCATCACATCTTTTTCCAGAGCTGTGTCAGTGCTATTGTTTAACTCATCAGCACTGTGGGATCATCTGTGTTAAAATAGGATGTTCTAAAATGACAAGCCAGTTTGAATTTAGGGTTAATGTACTTTCTGTCAGAGCCTACAAATTCTCCAGTGCTTTCGTGAGGAGCACTCATAACACAGTGCCCACACCTGTTCCTATTGAAGTTAATAGGAATTTTGCAGGTCATTTGAAAAGAAGTAGCATTTGCCTTCAGAGAGCAAACTGTTTAGCCTGAATTTTTGACTTTTGGCTCAGACATAGGTTAGGGGTTTGTTGCGGGAGTGGGTGAGTGAGATTCTGCAGCCTGCATTGTGCAGGAGGTCAGACTAGACGATCATGATGGTCCCTTCTGACCTTAGTCTGTGACTCTGTGACTTTTTGTCTTAATTAATATCTGTATTTGTCTGATCATCCTCTGCCAACGTAAACTCAAGGAAATGCTGTGCTATCAATGCTAGGAAGCTTATTAAATTAAACTAGTATTTTAATTTCAAACACTGCTATTGAAGTGGAGATAAAATGAAAATAAAAATAATTGCATACATCTTTCTCCTACATCACAGTATTGGTTGTGGTTAGCCTGTGTAATAAAATATATAGCTTGTTGCTCAGAGAGAGATTAAGAACTGATTAGAGACATTAGGAAAAATCACACATTAAGTCCTGTAGTTTCCCAATGCTTGATGTTTAAATATATATTATTTTTTAGTTTTCTCTGTGAAAGGCCTCTGTAGATACACTGTAGAGCATAATTTATATTAAACGAGACACATTAAAGTACAGTATTATCAATGTGAAACATGTAGACTTTGGGAAGTACTCTACAAATTAGCAAGTATTTGGTACAGTGATCGAAACCGTATATGACCATATTACCTATTTTGGAGAACCTTTTTACATATTCACTCTTTTGTTCAATAAGCTGTTTTGCATAGTTTTTAACAGATAATTTAATTTATAAATGCCTTGGGAAATCAGGCTGAATTTTCATATCTTATGCTCTCCACATGAAACATTAAAAATCGATTGCAGCTAGGGCTCATGGAATCTGAATGAGTCAGCTTATTTTTTCCAGATCAAATGGTAATCTTTAGCAGGGCTTTAGAAAATATAATTAAGAGAGTACGCCATGCTGTGTTTGTTATTGTAGACTTCAGGATGAAAAGCATACACAATACAGTAAAAGCAAAAAAGGATATTTTACAAACCCATTAGCCACTAATGTCCAAATTTTAAGTAAGCCTTGAGCATTCCTACAATAGTTTCATTAAAAACGTCATTAGTGTACCTATATGCACTGTTTGTGAATGCACCAATTCATGGAACTCTGAAAGCTTGAACTTGTGTAGTCAATAAACACTATACAAAAGGGTACAATAATTCTTACAGTTTTCCGATGACACTTCAGGATGTGTTGTGCTATTGTAATGTAAACTTTTTGCAATATAGAAATGCTAAAAAATGTATTCAAGGTTTCTGTGGCCTTTCTCAACCTATCACAGTGGGGACATTATTTTATAGAACCAGAAATATAATTGACTTTAGACACTTTTAACTGTTTTCCTTGGGCTAGAAAATTAACTTTTCCATACTCTGAATAGTAACCCTATGAGGAAGCTAGGGTTTCCTGTTGTTAATTCAAGTTCCTCTCTGTTGTTTGAGTTGTGTGATTTAACATTAAGATGAAATGATGTATGTTCTTTCTCAGTCCCTCCCAAGCATGACACATATTACCCTGTTACAGGAAACACCATCCACTATTGTTTCCAAGACTTTGCAGCTCTTATGCATGTTAGGCAATTTAATTGAGATATGGTAGTTAAAATGAGATGTTATTCTGGTCCATGAGAAGAACTCTATTATGCTTTTTCCAAATGTATGTTCATTAAAAATATATATAAATAAATAAGCTGTGGGGCAGCTTTCCCTCTCCAAAGTTTTGTGTGTCAATTGATTTCTTAGTAGTCATCTATTTAAAGATGCTAACTCTGTTGTACTCTTCTAGCACAACTTACTACAGTGACCTGATCTGAGAGGACATTTAAATTTCCAACATAATGCAGAAGCATAGTGTTTGGTTCCTTTTCCAAATAAAAGACTGCGTTTATAAAGCAGGAGTGACTTTAAGATGGCTATAATGTCAAGGGAATGAAGATTTCCTATAGAATAATCATTTCTCCATCTAAAAATGGAGACAGCAAGGGATAGTAATAGGTAGAACACCTTGATCTCTCAGAAGACCATAGAAATCAAAATCTTGGGGCTTGTCTACCAAGTGTGGTAATGCATACTATAGGGGTATGATTTCTAATTTGCATGTTGCACACGAATTGGTCCATTTGGACCCTGTTGATGCACACTGAAAGTTTCCTAGTGCACTTTAACATAGTACTGCCTCAAACTACTGTTTCAAAGTACTATGCTGAAGCTCACTGGTGCATACCAGCAGGTCCACACAGACCAATTAGCGCATAACACATTAGTGTGCTTCAGCAGTCATAGTTCTGGAGTGCATATTGCCGCACTGTGTAGATCAGCCTTTGGTGAATTAATGCATGCAAATCATCCAGTGAGATCCAAACAAGGAATGCAGGACTTTGTAGAGAATTAATTAAACGTGTTCAAACAAGACTTTTAAGAATTTCAAATTAGCTGCACAAAGTTTCTATTTTAGACTGACCTCTACACCGATCAAAATATATTCTGCTACCAGTGAATAGATGAAAATGGAAATATGTGACAAAGACCTGTTGCCTTAGTCTACTTTCTGGAAGCCCCCAAACACCATTAATAATTTACCCTTCACCATTTCCTGTTCGGTGCTTACCATGGAGTGATCACAATTTAATTCTTTACCAATACCTTTGCAAGTAACAAAATATTACTATGGTATTGTAAAACAGGAAATATCACAAATAGTGTTGTATATTATCTACCACCAAGGGCCAAATTTTAAAAATTGAATAGCAAATTGATTAAAAGATCAGTCTTGTTCTCAGGGTTAGTGTTGATTTTGTATTGTTGGAAAATAGCAAAATCCTGAACAATTATTCTGGCTCTGGGTTTATAATCTTTAGCTCTAATTTAAAAAAAATAAACAGTAAAATTAGTTTTGGGAAGATAATTATTGTTCCTCTAGCACTGTAGCTTAGCTTAAACTGGGGGTAGGTTCTTTTCTCAAGAGGCAAACTTTGGTAAATTCAAGATCTGTTTCCAAGTTATTTATTAGGAAGACTTACAGTTACATTGCTCCAGACTTACCAAAGACTTTTATTCCATTATTCAAATGTTTCTTGACATATATAGTAATGTTTTACTAGTGTTGAACATTCACATGCATCTGTTTCAAATGTCTGTATTGACTAGAATGTAATATAATGAAACCTATAGGATGTGTTGTAGCCTTGTATTACTTCAAAGGGATCTGAATCAAGACCTGAGTCACCATAGGACATGCTCTGATTTTGTCATCTCCCACAAGCTAAGGAGAGTTATGCATGATCTGAGCTTGTTTGAAAGTCAAAATCCGAGTGCTTGTGATATTGTCACTTGAGCAAATGAGATGTTCCTTCTGAATCAGCACTGAAGCAATATATTAGCATGCTGTTAGAAGGCAGTGTTCTAGTGAAAGTGCCATCTTTCATGGCACTGATTACACATTCCATGGTAGTTTCTGCAATGCCTGGGTTCTTACGGTTTTCCTGATTTTTAACAAACAAGAAAAACTGCTCTTGAAGTTAAAGTTGTCAAAATTATTGTTCGTTTCCATATTTAAAAATTATTGTGCTCTGTCTTTGTGCGATGCAGAATGGTTACTATGTTCCTGGAGGTGGGTGTATTTCACTGGCTTTCTGAATGCTGGCTGTAGAGCCTCTTCTGGATCCTTTGGGGTGAAAAGTGCTATATAAATGAAGGTGATTATTAGTCAAAGTACTTTTATCCCATTCAATGCCAAAAACTGGGTGTGGGAGTTGGGAGATGGATCACTTGATAATTGTCCTCTTCTGTTAAGTCCCTCTGAAGCATTTGGCACTTGTCACTGTTGGAAGACAGGATACTGGGTTAGATGGACCGTTGGTCTGACCCAGTTAGCCATTCTGATGTTCTTATGTTTTGCTTTTATGCTGCCCTCCCTCCTGTCCACATCTACTGCAGTCCATCAATGATGCAGCCTATTCCACCCATTTCTCAGCTTTTGGCACTAACGTATCCTTACCTTTTTCCAAGACACTCCTTTCACATAGAGTGCCTTCATGAATTTGTGTGTGACGACACTAACCCTCTCCTCCTCCAAATCCCAGTTCAATGGCTATTACACAAGAAATCAATCGATAATAATAGAATCTTAGGACTGGAAGGAACCTCAGGAGGTCATCTAGTCTAGTCCTCTGAACTCATGACAGGACTACGTATTATCTAGACCATCCCTGACAGGTGTTTGGAGATTTTTAAGAGCAGGTTAGACAATGATGGAGATTCCACCACCTCCCTGGGCAATTTATTCCAGTACTTAACTGGATTCCAGTACTTAACTTAATCACCCTGACTGTTAGGAAGTTTTCCCTTATGTCCAACCTAAACCTCCTTTACTGCAATTTATACCCACTGCTTCTTGTCCTATCCTAAGAGATTAAGAAGAACAATTCTTCTCCCTCCTCCTTGTAACAACCTTTTATGTATTTGAAAAGTTATCATGTCCCCTCTATCTTCTCTTTTCCAGACTAAACAAACTCACTTTTTTCAATCTTCCCTTATAGGTCATGTTTTCTAGACCATAATCATATTGTCGAAGGGCTCTCTTCGCCCCCGGTGCTGGACATGCCCTAGTCCCTGGGTTTCAAACCTTATGCCTCCTGTGGCAAGCCTATGGCCATTAGCAACTCAAATTCCAGTTGTCTGAAGTGTTTGGGAGAAACTCACTTGAGAGACCAGTGTCAGATTTATCGGGACTTTCGACCCCATACAAAAAATAAAGGACAGAGATCAGACTGAAGGCTATCCTAATGGAAGACGCGCTCAAACTGGTCTCAGAGCCAAGCTGCTCCAATTTTTCACAGAGCACTTTATCCTCTGTACAAAGTGTTCCTCTGCACTGCACACTTCACGTCACCATTCCCCAGTCTCCGGTGCCAAAGAAGAAGCACAAAAAGCAGCTCACCAACAGAGGGTGCTCACAAGTGCAGAGGCAAGACAAACATGAGGAAGGCAATGGAATACAACCTACACTGGGCCACTCCTCTATCCCTGATCCCACAGTGACACCATCAGCTCCTCCCAGAGCATCGAATCCAGTGCCGGACACTCTACCTCGGCCCCAGCAGATTGACAGTACCATCAACCACTGAGGTCTTTGTAGCTGCCAGGGACCTATTGATGCTCTCGGTCCCGCCAATTCTGATGTGACAGCCGACGACTCTGACGACCGTGAGCAGGAGGAAGCATGGGACTCCAAGCTCCTTCCCAGCACCAGGCCTCCCAGCATTTTCTATTGGCAAGCCAACTCTGATACTATCTTCATGACCATCTCTGGTCCACTGCCGGTCTCCAGACCCTCATCACCGAATGGAGGCAGAGAAGGTCACCTCTCCAACGTAGTCACCTCGGGAGGACTCTTTATCCAAGACTAAGGTGGAACCCTTCATCCAGCCTAAGGGCCACCTCCAGTACCCATCCTATGCGCTGCTGGACCTCAGTACAGGTCCTCCCACCTGTGTCTGGCACTGTCTGCTTGGCCATACTGGAACCTTGGGGGTTTACTCTGGTATCAGGTTCTCCTTCCCACTGATCTTGGTGGCTTCAGAGAGGCAGACTGCTGCTCCTCTCTGCTCAGCACTGAACCCCGATTCCAGTACCAGCCCCAGTACCAATGTTTAGGATCTGGTCCCCATGGACATTATTGAGGAAGAGGAAGAAGCCCCTCCTCCGATATAAGCCTCTTCCTCCTCCCCCTCCTCCCCAGACGAGGCTGTCTCAGGGCCAAGGAGCTCGCTTCCGCCGGACGACTTCAGGGCCCATCGGGACCTTCTGAAACAGATAGCAGCTAACCTGGGGCTAGAGATTGAGAAGTTTAAGGAATCATCCTGCAAATTTATTGACATTCTGGCTGAAGCAGCTCCTTCCGCAGTGGTTTATACATTCATGAGGCTGTAATGGGTCTGGTCATGGTTCTATGATTCTCTGCCCCCCAACTTCAAAAAGGGTGGAAAAAAACAGTATATGCCAGCCAGTAGGTATGAGTGCCTATACTCCCACCAGGGTCCCTCCAGCGTCCCTCATTGTGCTAGTGTTCAACAACAGGGCCAGTCAAGTGCTACCGCCAAACAAAATGATGCAAAAAAAACTTGGATCTGTTTAGGAGGAAGACTGATTTAACAGGTAGTCTGCAGCTATAAATCTCAAACCAGCAAGCCCTACTCAGGCAATATGACTACAATCTGTGGAACTCCTTGTCCAAGTTCAAGGATTCTCTGAGTCAAGGTAGGAATTCTCTGCCCTTTCAAAGAAGGATAAGAATGTAATTAGGACCTCACTCCGGGTGGCACTGAATGCAGCCAACACGGTAACCAGGACAATAACCTCCACTGTCCCATCAGACAATGCTCTTAGCTTCAGTTCTTGGGACGCCCTCATGAGGTCCAGCAGTCAATCCAGGACTTCCCTTTCAAAGGCTCCTCATTATTTTCAGAGCAAACGGACATGAAGCTTCATAGCTTGAAGGATTTGAGGGCCACCCTCAGGTCCCTGGTTCTCTACGCTCAGTCTACTTCAGGGAAGCACTTCAGGCCCCAACAGACACCATGCTTCTTGGTTCTGCTCTGAGACAGGAACCCTATAAAAGAAAAAGGAGAGATTACAAGCGACATCAGCCGCTTCCTTCCACCTTAGCGTCTCGGCTGGGATTGCATAGATACTCTTGTGGACCTAAGCAGGCCTTTTGAAGGTGTACCTGAGGGCGCCTCCCCTTTTTTTTTTTGTACCTTCTGTCCCTTTTCAGCCTGATGTGGTCCTGTATAGCATCAGACCACTGGGTGCTAAATACAGTGGCAGTCACTTCAGTTTTCATCACCCCGCCCCACGTCCCATCCCTGTCCCTCTGCAGCAGAGGCAAGCAAACTTTTTGGCCTGAGGGCCACATTGGGTTTCGTAAATTGTATGGAGGGCTGGTTAGGGAATGGTGTTGTGGCCTGGCCCCCACCTCCTATCTGCACACCTACCCCCCAGACTCCTGCCCCATCCAACCCCCCCATTGCCTGACAGCCTTTCTGGGACCCTTGCCCCATCCACACACCCCCGAATCCTGTCCCCTGACTGTCCCTGGACCCCCACCACCCCCATCCGTCCCCTCTTCTCATTCCTGATTGCCCCCCTGGGACCTCTGCCCCATCCAAACATCCCTTCTCCCTGTCCCCTGACTGCCCTCGGAACGCCTGCCCCTGACTGCCCGCTGCCGTACCATTCAACCCCCCTCTTCTTTCTGACTTCCCCCCCAGACCCCTGCCCCCATTCAACCCCCTGTTTTGCCCCTCGACCACCACCCCGAACTCCCCTGCCCTCTATCCAACCCCCTCTGCCCCCTACCGCACTGCCTGGAGCACGAGTGGCTGGTGGTGCTACAACTGCACCACCCAGTGGGAGCCAGGCCATGCTGCCACCATCGCCACCACGCAGCAGAGAGCACCAGGTCAGGCTGGGCTCTGCAGCTGCGCTGCTCCTGGAACTCACAGCTCTGCCACCCAGAGCATTGTGCCAGTGGCAGAGCAAGCTGAGGCTGAAGGGGAGGGGGAAAGCAGGGGAGGGGCCGGGGGCTAGCCTCCCGGGCCAGGAGCTTGGGGGCCGGGCAGGATGGTCCCTCAGGCCAGACGTGGCCCGCGGGCCATAGTTTGTCCACTCCTGCTCTACAGGGACCTTTCTCGTAAGCAACGCCTCACCCAGGAGATGCAGACCCTCCTACAGTTGGGGGCTGTGGAGGAGGTTCCTCAAGACTTAAGAGGGAAAGGATTTTACTCCCGATATTTCCTAACTCTGAAGGCTAAAGGAGGCCTTTGGCCCATCCTGGATATGCGTCGCCTCAACAGATATCTCAAGAAACTGAGGTTCCACGTGGCCACCATCATTCTCTACCTGGATCAGGGGGACTCGTATGCTGCCTTCAACTTGATGCTTACTTTCACATGACTACTTTCACATGACTACTTTCACACTTTCACTATCTTCCATGACCACAAAGATTCCTCATGTTTCTTGAAAACCAAACTCACTACCAATTCACTGCTCTTTCCTTTGGCCTGTCCGCAGCTACCTGGGTTTTCACAAAGTGCATGGTGGTGGTAGTCGTCTTCCTCAGATGGCGAGGCTTTCAGGTCTGCTCAGAACTTGACAACTGGCTGATCAAAGGTCATTGAGAGGCTCAAGTAAAGAATAGCATCAACATGATCAGTGCCACTTTCTGAGTGCTGGGCCTGTTGGTAAACAAACAAAAGTTGACTTTTGTTCCAGTTCAGAGAATAGAATTTATCGGGGCAGTGTTCGCCTTGATGCAAGCAAGAGTCTTCCTTCCAGAGGCTCAATTCTAGACTAAGTTGGACCTGATATTCAATGTCATGGTCCATCCCATCACAACAGACGAAGTTTGCCTCAAGTTACTGTGACACATGGCCGCATGCACTTACCTGGTCCAGCATAAAAAGCTGCACCTCAGACTCCTGCAGACATGGCTGGCTTCAGTTTACTGTCCGAACAGACACCGCTTGCGCTCAGTTCTCACCGTTCCATCCCCGGTCCTCACCTCCCTCGACTGGTGGAAGGATGGTGATGATGGGAGTCCCCTTTGTCGCCCCCGCCCCCCCGCAGCCATCAGTGCACATAGTCTCAGATGCATCAGCTCTAGGTTTGGAAACCCACCTCGATAGGCTCAGGACCCAGGGCCTGTGGTCCCAGGAAGAACTCTCCCTGCATATAAAGGATAATCTGCATTCAGGCATGTAATAAGAAGGTGAATGTTCCACCTCTGGCCATCTTAACTGCTCACTTCGTGAGGGCTCAGGCTTTTTCAGCAATGTTCCTTGCACAGGCTCCATTCCAGGACGTTTTCAGGGCCACAACTTGGTCGTTAGTGAATGCCTTCGCATCTCACTACACCATCACCCAACAGGCTTGAGGGAAAAAATGGTTACTAACCTTCTGTAACTGTTCTTCTTCAAGATGTGTTGCTCATGTTCATTCCACGATCCACCCTCCTATACCTCCTTCAGAATTGGCCGGAAAAAAGGAACAGAGAGGGTGTGTGGCCAGCAGTGGCCCTTATACCAGCGCATAATCACATGGCACCAGAGGGTGGGTGCTAGAGCTGGCCCAACAGATACCACTGAGGGAAAAATCTCCAGCAATGGTGCACATGGCATGTGCACACCTACCATGGAATGGACATAAAGAACAACAGTTACAGAAAGTTAGTAACTGGTTTTTCTCCTTGGAAGATGAGTACCAACATCTTATATATGTATAAAATAAAAAATTGAGATCACAGTACCCTTTTTTAGTACCTTGAAGAACATATGTCAAACCTGTGTAATTCACATTATAGTTCCCTATCTTGTTTCAACATCTTTATACTGTGACAGAAATCCTTTCAGTCATTTTCACTCTATTTACATACAGTATTTTGTGTATGTAAAATATAAAGATTAAGTAATGTTAATCTTAATTTTTAGTATTGTTTGGGTTTTTCTTCCAAGATGTTTTGACAGTATTCCTTTAAGTGCATTCTGCCCTTAGATGATTGATGTCAGCAAGAGTCAAAATATCACTGAAAAAAATCAAAATGATACTGAAGGACTATAAAATATTTTTGACAGTCAAAATCCCTGAGAAACTCTCTAAAATTTATATTATAAAACATGACTAATAAATGACTGACACTGGTAGCTATTAGAACAATTCTGCAATCTAAGATAAAATTTAACTCAAAGAGCAAGACTATAGCTTTTGAGAGACCAACATTCCATATATCTTTCATATGATTATGATTTGATTATTTGAAAATAGTACGTTTGAAATTATTTGGACATAAATAGAATAATTCCCGCATTGATGCAAGATACACTTCTTCCTCTCTCAGTAGAAGCGAAAAATATGGCCTCCTATATATGACACATCATCCAGGCAACCTCGCAAATGTTCCTTTAAAACAAAAGTTATAGGGCATTTCCAAGTTTCTGGTTTAGTATCTCAAGAATGAACCAAAGCATAGTGTATCTTGGGAATAACATTAGAGAGAAATGGGTGCTTTTAGTGGGGGAAATATCTTTTATTTATACGGGAGCACCAAATGCTTATTTTTTATTTTTGTCTTAATGAAACATTATTTACAATGTCACCTTAATTCTTATTTCCTTTTACATACTGCGAAAGACATACTCTGGTTACATTAACACAGAGCATATAACAAAGTCTTTAAGATGGTCCTGGAAACAAATCTTCACCTTATGATGTTAGAATAATTATATTGAACTTGATCTGTAATTACTGCCAAAGCAACAGTTACTAAATTCAGCTGAAATATAGAAAGTAGAAAACATAATGAGGTGAGATAAGGCTGTGCTTTGATTGGCTAGAAAGTTTCTGTTCCTACTTGTCTGGTACTAGCTGCAGGTCTTTTTTTCCTCCCTGTAGCCAAAAGCACTTTGTCATGTTGACACTGGCAATTGAACCATCATGATTTAAAATTAAATATGAAACAACTTCTTTTATCATTTCTGATATGCAGCCTAGGGCCAAAACAAGCAAAGCAATTTTAAAGGACTAGATTCAGAAGTAGATTGGAATTTCCATTGTACAGCCCTTGGGAGTATGACTTCAGTAATCAACTCTAAAGCAAATATTTCTCATAATAACATCTGGTGATCTTCCTATAATTGTTCGAATGAACTCCACATTACTTGTTAGATAATTAGCCCTCTTGCCATCCATCCTTGCAATATGAAAATTAGTTATAACCTCCTGAGACATATGGAGACACCTATATCATCTCATCTACTATTTCAAATTATTTTGTACTTTCTTGCCTGGAAACTCAGACTAGGTCACCATTTGTATGATTCTTTAACAGAAAAATCTCTAACAGAAAACAGTATTTGCTAATTTTATTCTGCTAGCAAAAGAAATACCAACATAGAAAAACACTTGTAGGAAGTTTAGAACTGGGGTTATGTATTATATATATTCCAATTGTCATATTCTCCACTGAGATTCTCCTGAATGGCACTAAGAAGGGAAACATACAGAAAATTGAAAGACACTACTGGTACGGTGTAGTTAGGGGCTATTGTAAAGATGTGTTCTTGGGGCAGAGGATTGGGGGATGGAGACAGAAATTAGGATTCCTAAATGATGTTGAATTGACAACCCTGGAGAATTAAGTCTACTTCTTGTAGACAGAACAGGTATGACATAGGCAGGAGCAGTGCAAATAACTCCACGATACCTCATCAGTGTGTTTAAACCCTAACAAGAAAAAGAACATCTGTAGGAACCAGAGGGTGGCTGATTCTCCTTCTCTACAAGTCCTTGGTTCCTCTGCTGAGACTGCCACTGTATGCTGCCAGTTGCAGTGGTGGATTTTGTCCCCCAATATAGACACTAGTCTGCAAGAGCTGGACTGAGCTGACCAGAAGTTTTTCTCTTTAGAATTATCGGAGGCTGTGCACGCAGAAGTATCAGTAAGTCATCCATTTCTATGTGCAAATCTGAAAACTATTTGTTTTCACAGTGGAGAGTGGTAAATAGTGGGGTCCCCCAAGGATCTGTACTGGAACAGTGCTGTTCAGTGTATCTATAAATGATCTGGAAACGGGTAAACACTGAAGTGGCAAAGTTTGTGGATGATACAAAATTACTCAACATAGTTAAGTCTAAAGCTTACTGCAAAGTGTTAGAAAAGGATCTCACAAAATTGGGCTGCTGGGCAACAAAATGGCAGATGAAATTTAATGCTAGAAGTGTGAAGTCATATACGTTGGAAAACATAATCCCAGTGATATATACAAAATGGTGGGATCTAAATTAGCTGCAGACACTCAAAAAAGGGATCTTAGAGTCATCATGGAAAATTCTCTTAAAACATCTACTCAGTGTGCAGCAGCAGTCAAAAAAGCTAACAGAAGGTTAGGAACCATTAGGATAGGGATAGATAAGATGACAGAAAATATCCTACTATATAAATGCATGGTATGTTTACACCTTGAATACCGCATGCATACTGATTGTCCCATTTAAAAAAAAAAGATATATTAGTGTGGAAAAAGTACAGAAAAGAGCAACAAAAATGCTTAGTGGTACAGATCAGCTTCCATGTGAGGAAAAATTAAAAAGACTTGAACTGTTCAGCTTAGAAAAGAGACCTCTAAGGGGGGACATAATAGAAGTCTATAAAATCATGAATGGTGTGGAGAAAGTGAAGTGTTATTTATTCCTTCACATAATATGAACCAGGGATCACGACAAAATTAATAAGCAGCAGGTTTACAACTAACATAAGGAAGTAGTTCTTTGCACAAAGCGGAGTCAACCTGTGGAACTCGTTGCCAGCAATGTGATGAAGGCCAAAGATATAACACAGTTCAAAATGAAATTAATAAATAAATATATCCATCAATGGTGGTTAGCCAAGATGGTGAGGGACACACCCCCACACTTTAAATGTCCCTAAACCTTTAACTGCCAGAACTTGAAACTGGATAACAGAGAATGGATCACTCAATAATTGCCCTGTTCTATTCATTCCCTCTGAAGTATTTGGCGCCGGCCACTGTCAGAAGAGAGTATACTGGTCTAGAAAGACCACTGGTCTGAAGCAGTATGGCATTCTTATGTGAAAACTCTCCCCTTAATGCCTGTTGCAATGAAATTTCTGTTAGATTTTCTCAAATTCCTGCATTTTATACAATGAATTTAACTAAAGGCTAACCTACACACTGTTCCGTCCTTTTTCAGTTGTGTGTGTGTGTTTTTGGAAATTTTGCTGAAGTGCTACACACATTCAACAAATGCACGTGGAGACCAATAATAAAAACACTACAAAAGTTATTTTTCCTCCCTTGGTATCCTACTGTTAATTGAATTGTCTCATTAAACTGACCTTACACTTGGTAAGGCAACTCCCATCTTTTCATGTATTTATATCTGCTCCTGTATTTTCTACTCCATGCATCTGATGAAGTGGGTTCTAGCCCACGAAAGCTTATGCCCAAATAAGTGTCTAAGGTGCTACAAGGACTTCTTGTTGTTTTTTTTAATAAAAACCATGAAGTTTTAAAGATTTGCTGCAATGAACAAATGTGTACAAAATCAATAGAAGAATTTTGTTGAAATTTAACAATGTCTGTCTTAAACCTTGACTATTCTAAAAAAAATCATGTTGTGATTTCACATTTTGAAATTCCAGAATCATTTAATGGAAAGAGCAAAACAGCTCAACTATTCCTTTTTAACTACTCCTTTGGACTGGTACTGTGTGATGGTATTTGATGCAACAGTTTAACCAGTAACGCAATTAGATTTTGATTATAATCTACATCCTATTCACTAAAGAGTAATCATTTCTTTTATCTGTGACTGAAAAAGCACTTATGGACTTGAAATGTGTAGTAATTTTTCAAAAATGTTTGTTTAATTTGTCATTTGTTCCCATGAGAAATCTGAAGACTGAGGTCTTTCCCTCATAACAAAAATACACCAGGACACTGTACTGAAATTAACTTTGAAGTCAGTGTTTGTCTTCTAAATATTGGATGTATCTGTCTGAATTTGGGTAGGTGGGTGCTGAGAAATGTTTAAGAACACTTTTTATAAATATGTCCTAAATGAATATAGTGAATATATTTGAGAGATCCTGATTATTAATTGTTCAAAGTATATGAGAATACTACAATCTCTGATACCACAGACTTGTTAGTGTTGGTAGATATTGACGTGCCAATGTGTGTGTGTGTGTATTAATCGTACCCTGAAATGTTTTTTTTAAATTGGGCTTGCATCCTTCTTTGTTGCCTTTTTTCTTTTTATGGTGCATAAATCTGATAGGATTTAAAACATTTTGTTTTAACCTTAGGCTAGGTCTACACTAGAAACTTTTGCAAGTATAATAATGTTGGATGGAAGTGTGATATTTTATGTCATTTTTATAACCAGCAAAAAGCCCTAGTGTAGATACAATTATACTACTTATACAGGCAAGAAAGTCCTTTTGCCAGTACAGCTTATTTTGTTTGGGAAATTGGTACAAGCTATACTGGCAAAATAATTCTTGCTATACTCCAGCAAACCCTTTCTAGTGTAGACAGGGCCTTTAAAATAGAATATGAAGTCTGGTATTCTCTGGAGGACCTCTAGGTGATCTTAGAGGATGCTTATTGTGAGCACTTCACACCTTACAGAAGGAGTGAGGGTGAGGAAACTTTAACAAAAGGTTAATAAGTTAATAAAATTAGGTTTTATATGGTCTGATTAAAAAGCTTTTCCTTTCTCAGTTTTCCAACTCATCAGATCTTGTGATGTCACCATTTCTCTAGGTGTCCAGTCATCACAGAGTCTTTCAGCCTAGACAAGTCCTGAATTTGTAATGGAAAAACATGCCATAGTATTTGTTTTTAGGTAAAATGTTTTCAGGCCTTCTTTGTATTTCATAAAGGAAAAACAAGGGTAGAAGCCCATTTTTGTTTCCTTTGCAGGACACCTTTACATTAAAACTCATAAACACCTGAGGTGACCTTAGATTATAATTCATCACACCTTGATTTGATACAATATATCATTATAGAAGAGGATGGCGTTAGCATTCTGACTTTTTATATTCAAGCTGATTTCCCTTGCTATGTGGCAAAATTATGTCCATATAATACCCAGCCTTGCTATTTATCTTTAGAATAAAGGTGTGTGTGTGTGTGTGTGTGTGTGTGTGTGTGTGTGTGTGTGTGTGTGTGTGTGTGTGTGTGTGTGTGTGAGAGAGAGAGAGAAACAACAAAAATGCATATTATAAATTCCTAAAGTTTCCAGGGCCTGTAACGAAATGTTCAGACTGCTTGGCTAGTGGGTCACTAGCCTTAAAAAAATCCCAACAGCATCATATCAAAAAGGAATTAATGTGCTGGGAACATCTTTGACAAACACCAATATCCAGAGCTTATTTAAATAGCCGTATGATCAACAGTGCTGGCACTGCTTTTCTAAGAAGTTCATTTGCCGTTAGCAAATCTCGTTCTCTCTGTGAACTCTGAGGAACCTTAACTGTGTACCTCCATACATAAGAATGTTTGACTTTCTTGCAAATTTAATCTTAGCACTGAATGTCTTGGCTTTTAATGGTTAAGTTTTTGCTTTTTTGTTAACTACAACACATGTGTAAAACTCCTTTCCCTTCAACTGCTGATAGGGTATGTCCTCTCAATCTTCACTTCTCAGACAGACTGAATACGAATTTTCCTTTTGTAGGGAAAGCCTTTGTCCACGGATAAATTTCCTTTTGATTGGCTGCCATATGTTAAACAACCATTGTGTATAATCTAATATCACTAATGTCATGGCTGCCCCATTTTTGAAGTTGAGTTTTGAATGAACAGTCTAACAAAGATATGTTACACCTTTCAAAAAAGCAAATTTTTGTTTTTCATTCCTTGTGATAGATGAGCCAAATCGTAACTTATCTGCTGCATAGGCATGGAACCTGAACATTTCCATGTTCTGATGGGGTTACATGCTCATACAGCAAGCAATTAAAAAAACCTGCCAGCTGACAGTTGGATTGAAGATTCCCCATTGGGAAAAAGAGGTTGAAGGGGGCAGCACATGCTTCTCTGGCTCTTTTTACACAAACTCTTTTCTTGTTGGGATCACAGTGATCCTTGGACTGTCTTGGCTCTCATTATGGATTTAAAATATTTAATTGTTATATATTCTGTGATATTAAGCCTTTTTTTTACTTTATTCATGTTGAAGTTTTTTAACTCAGATACCCTATAAACAAACACTCGCCACGTAACAGTGACAAGCACTGCATATCTCACAGGGCTCTGAGACTATTCTTTGATTACTCATTTGTTAGATTCCATTAAAGAATTGTTTGTATATTAGCCAAGTGTAAGGACAGTCTGAGTGATCATGCCCGTGTGTATGCGTTTTGTCTGGAAAGGAGCTGGAAAGCCAGCAATGAGAACTGGCTGACCTATGTGGAAAGACACTGCACAGATGATGTAACATCCTTCCCACCTTAGCAGACATGACTAAACACACTTTGTCTGTTCTTAACAATTAAGATGTTTGTCAAACCAAGTTCTCAGAGTGCGTAGGGCCCTATGCAAGCTCCAGCATGTTCAAGAGTGATAGGAGAGATGTTACTCTGTGTAAAAGTATTACCTGTTACTGTTCTCAGCTTCTTTCTTACTTTTACCCTATCATGCACAAGGAAAAATACTTCTGGGCTGGTTTTGATTCCAATTCCCTTAACACAACATTTATACTGTGCAACAAAGCAAACTTTGCTTTACTTGAAAATAAATATAAGTAAAACCAAAGATGTTTTTATGACCACCTAGTTTTTATGCTAGCGTGACTCAGAATACAGCTTCTTCTGCTAAGAGTGCTACATAATTCTAGCTTAGTGTAAAGGCCATTACAAGAAAATTTAGAGATCTAAAATGATGATCCACATGATATAAACAGAATTTAGGACAGGTATTACATCAGTTGAAGTCAGTGGGAGTTTTGTCATTGAATTAAATGGGTGCGGTGAAGGATCATTATCTGTACCAGGAGAGTGCCTGTAAACACTTAGCATGAGTAATCATGAATTATGCAGAGGTTCTCAAGAGCATTAAGAGATTAATGAAAATTCAATTTATCAGGTTGAACAGTATCTTCAGTGATACTCAGCGAGGCCCTGATCCTGGATCTACATGGCTGGACCATTATACCTTCCTGGAGCCTCATTGTTATCAGTGGGGCTAAACATGGCTTCAAAGGTGCTTCCACACACTTCCATTTACATGATAGGGGACCTTTACTTTACAGTAACAGCAGCAGAGTTACCCAAATATTTCAATGACTGAGTATGGGATGTAGAATAATATTGAATTAGTGCTTCCCTGTGCATTATTAAACCCCGTTTATTATGGTTTTGCAATCTTGGAACGCTGCTGAAAGCTCATACAGGAAGTGAAGTGAGGATTGTTGCTTGGATAGACATAAAAACTTTTAAACGTTTCCTATAAAAATTAATGCTGCTTATTCATTTCAGCTGTAAAGATTGAAATCTGTAATTTAATTCAGCAGAGGTGTAGCACAGGCAACCGCATCTGCTCTAACCCCTCAGACAGAGACCAACACCTACAAAATCTCCACCAAGCATGCTCAAAACTACAATACACACACGAGGAAATAAGGAAACAGATCAACAGAGCCAGACGTATACCCAGAAGCCTCCTACTGCAAGACAAACCCAAGAAAGAAACCAACAGGACTCCACTGGCCATCACATACAGTCCCCAGCTAAAACCTCTCCAACACATCATCAGGGATCTACAACCCATCCTGGACAATGATCCCAGACTTTCACAGGCCTTGGGTGGCAGGCCAGTCCTCGCCCACAGGCAGCCTGCCAACCTGAAACATATTCTCACCAGTAACTGCACACCGCACCATAGTAACTCTAGCTCAGGAACCAATCCATGCAACAAACCTTGATGCCAACTATGCCCACATATCTACACCAGTGACACCATCACAGGACCTAACCAGATCAGCTACACCATCACCGGTTCATTCACCTGCATGTCCACCAATGTAATATACGCCATCATATGCCAGCAATGCCCCTCTGCTATGTACATCGGCCAAACTGGACAGTCGCTACGGAAAAGGATAAACAGACACAAATCAGATATTAGGAATGGCAATATACAAAAACCTGTAGGAGAACACGTCAACCTCCCTGGCCACACTATAGCAGACCTTAAGGTGGCCATCCTGCAGCAAAAAAACTTCAGGACCAGACTTCAGAGAGAAACTGCTGAGCTTCAGTTCATCTGCAAATTTGACACCATCAGCTCAGGATTAAACAAAGACTGTGAATGGCTTGCCAATTACAAAACCAGTTTCTCCTCCCTTGGTTTTCACACCTCAACTGTTAGAACAGGGCCTCGTCCTCCCTGATTGAACTACCTCATTATCTCTAGCTTGCCTGCATATATATACCTGCCCCTGGAAATTTCCACCACATGCATCTGACAAAGTGGGTATTCACCCACGAAAGCTCGTGCTCCAAAACATCTGTTAGTCTATAAGGTGCTACAGGATTCTTTGCTGCTAGCATAGGCAGTGACATTCTAAGCATTCCTATATAGTCCCACCAATGTGCTTGTACCCTAATCTAAAGTGATCACCTTTATTAGCGGGGAAAAGAACAGTTCTGTCTTGATAGCCGCTCAACCCTTGACCATTCTGCTGAGGCAAGAGTGTCTAACTGAAGTTGTGTGGTGACAGTGCTGATATAGACATGTTTCCATTAGGAATTGGAAACAGGCTACCTTTCCATCATGTAAAACATTTTTATAGAGCGTGGCAATAGGGAAAAAAATGTGAAACTTTTATCCCTGGGTAGGAGATTTTGAAATAACAAGCACTTTCAAAAGAAGCAACTTCAGTTATTTTAGCATACAGTATCAAACCTGAGATAAGAATGTTGTCATCTATTTTAAATATCCATCAGTGGTGGCAGTTGACACTATAGAATTCCTTTCTATTTTGTTGATATTTTATTTGTAGCTTTGTAATGTACATTGTGAGGATACAGAACCAGAAAGGCCAAAAAAAGCACAGAGTCTCCCAGTTAGCAACGCCACCACCGGGGCCCCAGAGCAACAGTAGCCAGAAACCACATTGTCTAGGAGGCAGCCAGATGGGACTACAGACATAGTGCTCACCTCACTCAGTTTTCAGGAAACCACCCACTGTAGTGGGAGAGGCTTGGAGGGGGTCTATGGACTGAGCATAGGGCAGTGGCCAAAAGCCAGCAGATCCAGGGGAGCCACGGGGAAGGCACATAAAACTTCAGAGGCTACAGCCACCCTGTAAATATGGATTAATTCAGGCACCTACATCTTTTGAGAAGTCTGGGTCTGATCAGAACACTGGTCCCATTCCCCAAAAATCCATGGAGAGAAGGCTCTCTGCAGATTTGAGTTTCAAGGGAGAGTAAGATAGCAGGACATCTTCTCTCTTCTAGGCAGCCATGGAGTTTCACCCACATAGAGTTCACCTTATGTAAATAGAGGAGACCGTCTTGACCCAGAATGTTAATGGTCACTTTTAAAAACATGTAGATGAGCAAGTTATGCTGCATGACTCAGTCCATCCTCAGCTCATATGGGGAGTGTCAGGACAGGTATTTCTCAATTAGCCTCTCTGTCTCAGTTTATCTTCTAGTATTGAGAAAACTGTTTGTGCATGTTTCCTCAATTTACCATTCACTTAAACAGTAACAGCACTTACCATGGCGCTTTAACAGGTTCTAAAACATGTATTTGATGGTATATATACTTATTAGTATAATACTTTTATAAAATATATAATATTTTATTATTTGTATTATAGTAACACTTAAAGATTCCAATCAGGATTAGGATTTCATGCTGATAGACATTATACAACACATGGAGAGAAACAGTTCCTTACCTGAAAATCCTACAATTTAAGTATGGATTTAGGTTAAGATTTTCAAAGCCTTGTAAGGCTTTGATTTCCTATGATGGTTATAACTCAGTCATGTGAGTAATGTGATCAACCCAAATTTCATGTTAGCTACTTCCATACTAGACAGTTTGCTGGAAAAGTTAAGGGATATGTTTGTTTGGAAAGTTATCTGAATGCTCTATGTGTTACTCCTACTGTATTGTTTACTCTCTAGCTTTTGCCTGACCCCTTCTTTTCATCACACTCTGTATGTTAGTTTAAGCCAAAGTCAACCAAAACTAGGAAAAATTCCCTAAGGATGGGTTTATGTTTTGACTTTCATGTTGGATGATTTTGTTCTTCTTCAAGTGCTTGTTCATGTCCATTCCAATCAGTTGTGTGCGCGCACACATGCACAGTGACCAGAAGATTTTTCCCCTAGCAGCATCTGTCGGGCCGGTCTGGGCGCCCCCTGGAGTCATGCCTTCATGGCACTCAATATAGAGCCCTGCCGACCCACCACCCCTTCAGTTCCTTCTTACCACCAGTGACAGTTGGCTGGATCTTCCCTTAGCCCTTGCTTAGCAACCGTGTTCTATAGTACCTGTATATAGTTATCTTAGTATCCATTATTAATATTAGAGCTCTTAGTATAGAGTTGTTGGGGGTTCCGCCCTCCCCCGCCATTGCACCTCCCTGGAGTCATGGTGTGCCACAGCTGAAGAGCAATCCATACTCTTCGTGTTTACGGTGCCTAGGGGAGGGCCACCAAAAGAATCGCTGTAAGATCTGCCATGAGTTCTGCTGCAGAACTCCTAAAGAAGGGGAACAGCGGCTTAAGGTGATCCTCATGGAGGCAGCCCTATGCCCCCACTCTGACTGAGGCTCAGGGGACCTGGCTCCTAACGCGTCATCCTTGACATGAAGCGCCCCAGCACCACTTTCAACTTCAGTGCTGAGAAAAGACTCATCCCTGGATGGCACCTCACGAGTCCCAGCTGAGAGCAGGCACTGATCCCACTCGCTGGTGCCTCAGAAGAAGAAGAAGAAGCTGGACAGAAACTCACCTCTGGCTAAATCCAGAGAAATGAGACCCCAGGCAGGCCACAGCTCCGGATCCACTACTGAGGCCGCATCGACTCTTACCCAAGCAGTTGAGTCCAGGCCCCCCATGGTTGCCAGCCCCTACACAGCAGCTACAGCTCCCTTTGATGCCGGAGGCTTACCAAGCCACTCGGGACCTCCTGCACCTTATGGTGCTGTTCTCGCCCCTGAGGAGGGAAGACCCTCCAGCGCTAGCGGACTCACCCTGCTCCCCGGTGCAGTCAAGAAGGAAGCTGGCTATGATGTCCAGGCGCTCCCCCTCTCCATGTCCCTCGTCACTCGCCCACTCAGACAGAGAGCCTGTCCACTCCCCAGGCTCTCAACACTCGACGCACCGAGGCTCAGCTCCTCCATGGTCTTCAGTCTTGGAGACCTCAGAGTCAGAGTCCAACTCCTGTTGCTCCAGGAGAAGTAGGAGCCGTAGATGGAGGTCTGGGAGAGAAAGGACGGAGCCCCAGGAGTGGCCTACAGTGGCAGAACCCACCACAGTGGTCCTTTTGGACCCTTGGGCCTTCCAGCAAGAACATGGAGGGACCCAAGGTCACCGTTCTGCAGCATCTTCTGTGGCCTCAGCCACCTTCATCCCACCATCGGCTATGCAGCTTCCCTCAGCATCTGCCCACACACCAATGCCTCTGACAGCGGCACCGTCATTGACACAGGCACTGGGTTCGGCACCGCCCCCGGTAACACCCTCAGCAGTGCTGATGCACCCAACTTCCACACTGGCACTGTTGTCGACATCAGCTACAGTGCAAGTACTGAGTTTTAGTAGCTACAGGCATTTTTTGAAAGAGGAAAAAACTGCTCTTGACTTAAAGAAAAATTCTTTTGCTGGATGATCTACAGACATGTAACAATGAAAACAGCCCCCCCCCCCAGCTTAGATGCTAGAGGGGATGCAACTGGTAGTCTGAACAGACAAATAGTTTGTAGGATGAGTGGAAGGATATCTAAATCTTGACCTGCCACTTATCTAACCAGTTCCAGATGGAAGTGATCTGTAGGCATCACATCAGCAGAGTTAAGATTTAAAGACGGATTTAAGAGAACAAGGTATATGAATTTTGGTAGAGAGCTGTTCCTGTGCATGTAGGGCAGCACAAGGAAAGTGCAGAAGTGACTGAAGGAGAAGTAGGCAATTGAGAGTCTCATTAGTGGCAGTAAACATGGGAGTCAATAGCTCAAAAATCTAGCAAATCAGATAGGTATTTGGGGCTAAATGGCGAAGAGATAGGGTTGCCAGGTATCCATTTTTTGACTGGAACCCCTGGTTGAAAAGGGACCCTGTCCACTCTGGTCCAGGCTTATACAAGTCCGATTGGTGGCGCAATGGTGGCCTGGGGCTAAGGCAAGCTCCCGACCTACCCTTGCCCTGTGCTGCTCTCAGAAGTGCACGCCAGGTCCCTGCGGCCCCTAGGCACTGGGGTGACCAGGAAGGCTCTGCGCGCTGCCCCCACCCCCAGTACCAGCTCTGCAGGTCTCATTGGCCAGGAACTGTGTCCACAGGGAGTGGCGCCTTTGGACATGAGGGCAGCATGCACCGCGCAGAGCCACCTGGCCACCCATTCTCCTAGAGGCCGCAGCGACCTGGCGGTCGCTTCCTTGAAGCCACAATAAGCACCGCCATGATCCTGCACACCAATCTCCTGCCCCAGCCCGGAATCCCCTCCTGCACCTCAAATCCCTCATCCCAGGCCCCACCCCAGGCTGGAGCCCACATTCTCCCACACCTCAACACCCTGACCCAGCCTGGTGAAAGTGAGTAAGGGTGGAGAAGGGCAAGCGATGGAGGAAGGGGGGATAGAGGGGGCAAGGCCTCAAAGAAAGGGTAGGGCATGGGCATGGCCTATAGAAGGGGCAGGGGGTTTTATGTGATGAGAAAGTTGGCAACTCTACGAAGCAACTGAAGTCAAATACAGGAAGCTTGTGTTTGATATTGTGTAAAAGGCGGACTCGGAAGAGAGGGATGATTTGGTTGGAATGCAGAGCCCAAAAAAGATGATTCTAGGTGCAACATTTTCAATAGATTTGAGGGGGAGATGTCTGTAATCTAGGCACAAGATAATGTGAGCCTTTACAAACATGTTAACAGTCTTGACAGTTAGAAAGTCAGTCCTGGAAATGTTTGTGTAGATAGAAGCGGCATGACTTGGACATTTCCTGGATGTGTGGCTCCAAACAAGAGCAAAGTCAAAGGTGATGTCCTGATTATGGACTTCAGTGACTGGAAAGATGGTGATGTTGGGGGAGATTTTCTAAGGCACAAATCTTCTCCAACATCACAATTTTCTCAATAACACAGGCCCATAATCTGGGCATCCTCTTGACTCCACTTTCTTGCCCGCATTTATACTTTTTGAAAATCTCCTTCATTATCCATGGGAAAATCTTTCCTCGTTATCCACCCACAGAAAAATGGAGAGGGGGAAGTCTTGGGAGTTGAGAAGATCACTAGCTCAGTTTTGGCCTCGTTGAACTTTTTCTAACTCTTTTTTAAAGGTTATATAGAATTGTAGTTTATTTAACATACCCTAAGTGAGGCATCAGAGTGAAGTTTCTTAATTACAATGTGTTAATAGAAAGATTTTTTATTTTTATTTTTTTTTTACAATTTTTGTAACCAGGTTCTGGACACCAGAACATTTAATCCATAGAAGGTGTGTTCTGTTTTGCAGAGAAATGAAAGCAGTACAGCTCCTCTGATCTGCTAGTGATTATGTTTTTGAAAAGTACTGACCTGGGAGGAAACAACTTATAATGAATGCTCTAGTGTTTTTAAACCTTTTTCTTCACACAATTGGTGAATAAAAACTTAATTCTGTATGCCTTTCTGTAACGGTAGTCCCTGGAGCCAAAGGATTTGTAGGGTAGAAAGAAGTTTGTGAAACTGAAAGGGGTCAAGAATCAAATGGACATATATGGAATTGCAAACCAGAATACAGTGTTTTAATGGATACATTGTAGCAAGAGTACACAACTGTACACAAAACAAGATCTATATTTAGGGAACTGGGTTGTATGTTGCCAAAGTAAAGAGATAGATGATCAGAGTAGTTCTTGTAAGCTGTTTATTTTGGATAGTATCATTTGCCAGTCTCAGTCCTCACATTGCAGCTATACAGTACCATCTTGTGCTTCCCTGAATCCCACATATTCAAATTAACCTTCTGAAAATGCTTATTAGAAAGTTTGGCATTTTCAAAAGAGATGTCACAAATGATGGTCTTCTGCTTCTCTTCTTGGTACATATAAAGACCCCAAAGTGCTTTACAAACAAGTATCACTTTATTCACTACTAAAAAGCAGCCCAGTCTAGCAAAAAGTGCAATGGAATCTTATATGACTACAAATGATTAGGACAGGGGTGTCAAACTCATTTCATAGAGAGGACCCGATGTGATACCCTGCCCACTTGGCATGGGCTAATTTTGCTAGATCACTGAGCAGAATTGCTAGTTGGTCATTAAGAACAAACTAATGTTGCTTGCTGGGATTCAGACCCAACTTTATGTATACATGAGGAGGAGACTGCTACAGGTCGACCACAGTCATCTTAAAAAAAGAAATGTATGTCTTGTCTGAACTACAGGTGTATGATTTGTAGAGTGCACTGTTATGTTGTTTTCTAACTCCCCTGTATGGACCCTGCTGGCACACACTAAATATTCCTTAGTATGCATCAATGTAATCCTGTTTGAAACCAGAACAACATTAATGCAGACTACCGGGGTCTACATGTGGGGGAGTTAAGAGTCCGACACACTGATGCGCTTTACAGACAACACCCCCATAACCTCCTGTAGTGCAGACTACAGGGTAGTGTATGTCATTGGTTCTCAAACTGAGGGTCGCGACCTGGTTATGTGGGGGGTCATGAGCCCTGTTCTCAGTGCGTGGCTGCAAGCTGTGAGCCAGGCTGTGAGCCCCGACCGCGACACATGGCTGTGAGCCCTGACCCCTGTGTGGAGCTGCGGGACTGCGAGCTCTGACCTGCGTGCGTGGCTGTGAGTCCCGACTCCGACCCCTGTGCTGGGCTGTGAGCCCTGACCCCGAGCTGCAAGCCTGACCCCGACAGGGATGCGTGGCTGCGAGCCCCAACCCTGGTGCGTGGCTGCAAGCCCCGACCTCAACCCTGGCCAGAAGCAGGGCTCTGAGCTCTAGCCAGTCGCTGGGCAGCAAGCCCTGACTCCAACCCCCCATGGGGCTGCAAGCCCCAACCCCAACCCTGGCCAGGAGTGAGGCTGCGATCCCCGAGTCCGACCGCCCCAACCAGGAAATGAGGCGGTGAGCCCTGAGCTGGGGCATCCAGGATGCTGTGAGCCCCGACCCCTGTACTGGGGTTGTCAGGCGGAGCCCAGCCATGCGGAGGGTTATTACTTGCTTCAGGTCATTAATTGTTGTCAAGTATTAAGATAAAATTCTGCTTAAAAATAACTTTTCCACTTATATTTAATTTGATAAAAATGTGTTTTAATGTAAAAGCAGTGAGAAAAGGTAAATTCATTTTAAGCAACAGAGTTTAAATGTGGTATTTAACATAGTGTTAAATATCAAAAATGTGTTTTTAATTTCTAAGAGGGGGGTCACACTCAGAGGCGTGGTGTTCAAAAGGGGTCACCAATACAAAAAGTTTGAGAACCACTGGTGTAGGCAATTCATGGCAAGTCAATAGGCCAGATGAAACTGTTCCACAGGCCAGATCTGTGCCTTGGGCCATATGTTTGGCATCCCTGGACTACTGCCTTCTTTCTGAATATCATCTGAAAGCCAGTATCCCATGCAATTCCTGAGCATGGTGGAGTGGACACTAACTCAGAAGGAAAAGTGCTATCTAGTGAATCTCCAGCAATGCTTTTTTGGAACAATAGAGTGTTCTCTGGAGATCTCCCAATAAAATGCTGGCTTGGCCTGACACGCCCTCAAGTGAGTGATCTGACAAGATCACAACCGACAATGGTGGAACTGCAAGCTCTGCTATATTTTGTATAATGCATACTTATAAAAAGATGTTTGGTAAAATAGACATCATGTTTAAATTATAATACTGTTTCATGGAAAATGAGGGAGCATCATTTTGCAAAGATATTTCCATTCTTTTGAATTACTTGGGGAGTGGGAGCGGTTTGTGAAGAAAGTGTGAGATTGAAGATAACATGGAATTAGGGCTGCAAAAAAGGAACAACAGTCTTAATAGTGCAGGATATCTGCTAGCAATATTATGGTGTATTTTATAGAAAATTCATGTAGCAGCCATCGTGAATATTTCCATTTTAAGCACACACTAAATACATTGGAGCCCTTAGATAAAACTATTAAAGTAGCTTCTCACACCATCATTCACAGTGGGATTAATGTGTTCTTTCTACATTCCCTGTTGATCCAATAAAATGAATATAATTACATTCATATAACAGTCAAAAAGATCAAAGTAGTCACACATGGGAGAGGGAGGACTCTGAGCCAAAACAAGCTGTTTGGCTTGTAAGCAATTGGAAGCCTTAAGGTGCTGAAGCACATCTGCAACATACTCTGCAATACAGCTCTATGGAGTGTGGTTTGTTACACAATGCATGTAATTATGATAGTGTAGAAGTAGTACATGTGTTACAGCACCTCAGTAGGCTTGTGTGCACTGAATAGATTCAGTTTTAATAAAATAAAGAATTCTTCAGCAAGACAGTTGTTACTAATGGATTGGGTCTATTTCATTTCTCCTCTTGAGAAATCAGTTTCCAGTGTACTCCAAATAATGTAGTACAACAAAACATAGGTATGTTAATTCTTAATTGGTAAGTTAGTCACTACAGTTAAAGAAACAAATCATTTAGGGTTTTCGGAAAGGCCATATCTAAATGCATTAGAACAAAAAATACTGACAGTTTGAAATAAAGTTCATCTATAAAACCAGCAACTGGTTAAAGAGTAGTTTTGCTAGTGTACTCTGGAAATGAAAATAAGACCAACAGGAGAACAAGTGGGTTTCCACTTTGTTAAAACAGCTCTAGGGAGACAGATAAAGAAAGGAAAGGGGAAAAGGGAAGGTTAAATAAGGACCTTTGTTAGCTAGGTCTTATAAAATATTTGCAAAAGACCTGTTAACCCTACAGATGTTGAACTTAACAAATCAAAAAATCTGAAGCAATTTTAAAGAGGCTACAGAGTCACGTCAGACTTTCCTATGTTCAATACTGATGTGGAGATAAGTGTCTTACTAATAATTTTAAATGGCCATGTTTGTTTAGTAGTTTCTTTATTAATGGAAATGGTTGGTATAAAAGTAGGTCTCTGAATTGTGGAACCTTGCAATTGATTCTATGGTGGGCTTGCGTCCTGAGGCAATAGCGACATTTTAAAGTAAACTTGAGGTTGATTATAATCTGTAGAAAATGCTAGTAAATAGTTTGTCTCTAATACATGTTCATAGCAAATATTCCAGATATTGGACCTAATGTCCAAAGAGGGCTATATTACACTAGTGCACAATATGTTTTTTCATGTTAATGTTCTATTTAAAGGAATAGGGATGCAGTAGAACTAAGTCCAATGTAACTCTCGATCCATGGTATTTCTAGAATGCCCATCATCATAGTATCTAAATGCTTATTAGCTGAGCTATCTTGGATGTCATAATCTCCCTACCAATAGCTAAAGAATTTTATCCTGTGTTACAGACACAATTTTCCAAGGAGTAAAAATGAGCAAAGAGGGAAATAGACATTTTTATATATGATTTTAATAAAAACACATGTTTTCTTTTCTAAGGTCTGCAAGTGTCTTCGAATGTGTTAAATGAAACACAGGAATACTCTGAATAAAGTCGTACCTGCACCTTTATTTAGATTTTGTTAAGATCCCAAGCTACCTGAATTCACTCTCTTATTTTCCACTGATATGATCAGAAACCATCTTATGTTGTAGCTACTTGAACAGCATTCTTCCTTTTGAAGAGAGGAGAAGGTAAATTCCTTCCCTTGGCACCTTGCCTCTCCATGCATGATATAAACAGCATTGAAAGAACTGTGCTATATAAATATCAGGAGATATTGATGAGACCACTGGAAGCTACAAAAGCGATGCTTGTCTTGTGACATTATCCAGACTCTTAAGATATTTGTATATTGTTTTTCAGGTTTTCTGGGCTGTTTTATATATATCTGCCAAAGACATCACATGAATTTAACAAGAGAAAACGTTTATATTAAAATAGCACACAAAATGTCCTTATGCAAGATGACCTAACAATTCGATACAAAACAATATCATGGGATATTTGTATCAATCAATTCCATTAGATATTACAGCTATTTGAATTGTGAGCAATGTCCTAATGGGGGTAGGAGATGAGAAGGGTCCATATTATTTATTTGGGATTGAATGATTTAAAAAAAAATTTTTTTTAAATGCACTTGTTTCTACATCTCCATTTTATGGCACATAGAATGTAATTGTCCAAATCAGAAGTCAGTCATAGCACAGAGTTGACATCCATTTTGTAGTTGAGCGTTTGATTTTTCTTTCCTAAGTAAAGTACTTCCTTGTCTTTATTGAATTTCATCTTGTTGAATTCAGACCAACTCTCTAATTTGTCAAGATCTTTTTGAATTTTAATTCTGGCCTCCAAAGTGTTTGCAGTCATTCCCAGCTTGGGGTCATCCATCAAATTTTGTAAGCATACTCTCCACTCTGTTATCTTAGTCATTAATAAAAATGTTTAATAGTACTAGATCCTAGTCTGACCCCTGTGGGATCCCACTAGATATCCTCTCCTGGTTTCACAGCAAACCATTGGCAATGGTGATTGACAGTTACATGAGCTATCAAGGGTTTCCATTCCCTTCCTGCCTATTTCATTCCTCATAGCCATCACCTTGGCCAGGAGAGCTGGGGAGCTTGGATGGCCGATCCACCATATACTGTGTCCTATTAAAATAAGGTGACACCACACCCTCACTTCCTGCCTAAAGTTTCTTCAGAATTCCACATTAATTAGGAGATTCACTTACTGGTGCTTCACCCCAAGCCTCCATACAATGCACATAAAAAGAGTGTCACTTTTTACCTAAGCAGGTTTAGATCTTTTGGGGTTTCTCCTCAACTCTTCATCTCAATTGCACAAAGAATTAAAGGACATACAGTATCTACACAACAGCTGTCCGTATGGGTTTCCGGGTGAATCCAGTCCTTCTATGAAACTGGGGTTCAACCAAGGGTAATTGGTCACTCCGTTAGATCTTGGTCTATATCTGTGACTCTCCTGAAAAATATACCTATCTTAGACATCTTGTAAGGCAGCCACCTGCTCTTCATCCCACACATTTTCTCATCGCTACTGTCTTCCTCCTGCTTCCAGAGCTGATGCTTTCGATGATGCTGTTCCATGATGTGTATTGAATCCACTTCCTCAGCCCCCTCCTCCATGGAGGTACTGGTTGGAAGACTCCTGAGCACCCAAAGGGACACTGCTCAAAGGAGGAAGAGTAGTTACTTGCCTTATG
Source organism: Gopherus evgoodei (assembly GCF_007399415.2). Lineage (NCBI taxonomy): Eukaryota > Metazoa > Chordata > Testudines > Testudinidae > Gopherus > Gopherus evgoodei. The sequence goes on from NC_044328.1 coordinate 91,846,407, forward strand.
CAGTTTCTGGAGTTCTTCAAGATGCGTGGACCTTTGGGGGCTCTACTACCCATCCTCAGCCTCAAAGTCTCTTGTTGGATTTGGTTGAGAAGAAACTGAAGTGGTGGCAGGTCCACTCCTCCAATATACTCTTGTGTTGGAACACGTGGGTATCCAGGCTGCAGGCACGGACCTGCAGACACAGCGGACAAAAATTTCCAAGAGTGCATGCATGTGCGCACATCCTGACATGGCGCTCCCATAGGGGGGACACATCTCAAAGAACTCCAGTAACTGTACAAGTTAACCTCTCCTTTCTATGTATATATTTCTTTCCCCCCTCACCCCCGGAATAAGCCAAAATTCTGATTTATCCTAAGGGCCAAAGTCTGTGCTGGCTGCCGCCCACACACAAACACACAATCTCATTGAAATTGATGGGATTGCACACTGCAAATCAGGTCAGAATTTGGCTCTAAGTATTTTTTTCATATGATCTAGACATCCTATTTTTTTCTTAATTTGAGATTCAGATTCTCATTAGAGTTTTAAGGAGAATTTCAAATGAAAAGTTGTCCTAGATGAATATGAATTTTCATAATACCCTTTATATATGAAATATATTAGTTCATATTCCAGTACATAACATTGTTAGTTTGAAAAAAACTATATGCAAGAGTTGTGAACCATGTAGGTAATAGGAGGATGGACAGATCCCATATTGGAGTAGTAAGCACTCATGTTTTCATAGTCAGAGAGTCACCTTCATTGATCAAATGTGAATAATTTATTCTGGAAACCCAACTGTGAACAGCCTTTTTATTGACAAGGATTCTGTGTTCTTAAAAATAGTTTGCAGGTCTCAGATGAAAGATGTATGTCAGAAAGTGAGTTTCAAAGATGTAGTGAAAGAGGACAAGCACTTGATTTATGCCGAAAACAAATGAAGTGTGTTATAATTATAATGGGGGGAAAAAAGATCCGTTTCCTCTGTAGAAATAGTAGTAGTTACATTGATGTATTAATTTACCTTCAAAATATGTTATAAGAGCCCATGGACCATCAAAGATAGGTTTGTATTCACACCTACATTATTCATCTTTTTTTCTTTCAGGTTTTATGTGTGTAGTAAAAACAGTTCAGTAAGTTCAGAGTATTATTATTATTATTTACTTCATTTATTTTGATATATGAAGTGGGCACCCATTAGACAGAGATTGAAGTGAAAATTTGAATATGTGGAAAGTTCACACTACAGTACTGTTATATATGGCAATGTTATTAAATAAGGAAAACTCCAGCTACTACTTTTAAGATCTGTCTATTTATCTGTCTTGTGTTTTTTTCTAGTTCTCATTTGATTTAAATGTTCAGATGCCAAGAGGCTTCTACTTGGACACATGGGATCAAAATGCTCATTGACTTAAGTAGAGCCAATAGTTCACCTTTGTGGTATTACATATGATGTGTTATATGTAGGTTTTAGTTTTTCTTTTTCAAACCGGCATGGCACATCTCTAGTGTAAAGTATCTGTGATAGAAATATATAATCCTTGCATTATCTTTTTTTTTTTGTTTAAATGAGTCAGAGTTTGTGTTCTGTTTGAGGGGCTGTATAAAGACTAAGTGTAATAGTCAAATTCTTTTCATTTCAGTCTGACTTTGAATATTGTTCAAAGAAATGTTCTGATTGGCTAGTTGATTTTTTTGGCAATATCATAACTATGTTTAAAATTCTCCACAAAGCACAATTAGGACATCACCAGATCATCAAATCTACTTGAGTTCTGAGTTCTGTTTTGACTCCAGGTTTTGAGAGCCAGCATGATAGACTCTGTAATAGATAAGTTCCTATTAAGAAAATATCACTCCAACAAAATAAAGACGGTGGCCAGTACTAAATCACCCCTGGAGAATAAATCCCCTCTGTTTTCTGGGTGTTTTGTTTTTGTTTCTGTGGTTTTGGTTTTGGGGTTTGTTTTTTGGGGAGGGGCGGGGGGAAGGGTTATTTTCATTTTGTTTTTTGGTTTCTTTGTTTGCTTTGCTTTTCCTGTTGTCGAAGATGTTAGGGCAGAAACATTTAAAAAAATAGTAGATGTATTTTTCACCTCTTTGTCTATTGAGGTTTTTTAAGGGTGGTTTTGAAGTAAAGAACATCCTTTTTTGTAAATGTAGACTTAGTATTGTGACACCGTGAAGCCCAAGCTTTTCTGTATTTTGTATAGAAGTGATTGCATGCCCTTTAACTGAAGAATCAGAAGTGCTTAATACCATATCCTGTAGTTAGCCATTTAGATTTCTCTCCTATTCCTAGCCTCTCTGAAAGCTTCTGATGTGGTGCTTACATCCAAATTGTTATACCCCAAGCTCAGAGGGATGAACTAATGCCGCTTAGGTGCAGCAGAAATGGCCATCATGGCTGACAAGTCATGTCACAGACTCTGTCATGCATCAGAGTATGAACCCAGAACAAAGCTAAGCACTTTATATTTGTGTCATTAATACTCCTTTTACAGCTGCCTTCTTGCTGCTCATTTACTTTTGTTCCTGGGGGCAAAAAGGGGATGGGGAAATGGCAAAATATGTAACGTGCTCAGGACGTATTTTCAATGCTAATAAGATTAAGTGTCATGCTTCTTCTTGTGGTAAATATCCATGACAGATGAAAGCAGGGTGCTGAACTTCATAATTATTTTCCCTTAGTTCATAATAGGAAGCTCTGAAGAGATTTGATGTTGTAACTCGTATGCATTTAATTAATTTTAAGTTACAATCTCATTTGTGCTGCTGTTTCTGAAAGGTGATACCGGCAATTAACTGAAAAAACGTATTGTGAGAATCTCACCAGGATAGAGTTGCTGGCTGGCTGCCACTATGGACCCATCGTGTGGTATTGCCACCCTTACTTCTGCCTGCAGAGCTGGGCCCTTAGTTAGCAACTGCCACTCTCCAGCTGTCCAGCTCTGAAGACAGGAGTGGAGAAGTAAGGGTGGCATGGCATAGTATTGCCACCCTTAATTCTGTGCTGCTGCTGGCGGGGCGCTACCTTAAGAGCTGGGCAACTGACCAACAGTCACTACTTTCTGGCCACCGAGATTTGAAGGCAGCGCAGAAGTAATAATGGCAATACTGCAACCCCCTAAAATAACCTGGTGACCCCTTGAAACTCCCTTTTGGGCAGGACCCCAATTTGAGAAATGCTGGTCTCCCCTGTGAAATCTATATAGTATAGGGTAAAAGCATACAAAAGAATAGATTTCTTGGGGGTGACCAGATTTCAGTGTCCGTGACGCATTTTTCATAGTCGTGAATTTGGTATTGCCTTAATAAGGAACACATAACAGATTTATAATATTTATATGGAGTCCTTGTGGCACCTTAGAGACTAACAAATCGATTTGGGCATAAGCTTTCATGGGCTAGAATACACTTCATTAGGTGATTGGAGTGAAGAATACAGTAGGCAGGTATTAATATATAACGCACGAAACGATGGGAGATGCCTTACCAAGTGGGGGGGTCAGTGCTAAGGAGGCCAATTCAATCAGAGTGGATGTGGCCCATTCGCAACAGTTTACAAGAAGGTGTGAATATCAACAGAGGGAAAATTACTTTTTGTAGTAACCCATCCATTCCCAGTCTTTATTCAAGCCTAATTTCATGGTGTCAAGTTTGCAAAATAATTACAGTTCTGCAGTTTCTCAAAGTCTGTTTTCGAAGTTTTTTGTTGAAGAATGGCCATTTTTTAAGTCAGTCATTGAGTGTCCAGGAAGAGTGAAGTGCTCTCCTACTGGTTTTTGAATGTTATAATTTTTGATGTCTGATGGTGTGGCTGATGTGGTTAGGTCCTATGATGGTGTCCCTTGAATAGATATGCGGACAGAGCTGGCAACGGGGTTTGTTGCAGGGATTGGTTCCTGGGTTAGTGTTTCTGTTGTGTGGTGTGTAGTTGCTGGTGACTTGCGGGATCGTCCTCCAGGATAGGTTGTCCAGCGCATCATCAAGTATCTACAACCTATCCTGGAAGACGATCCTTCACTCTCACAGACCTTGGGAGACAGGCCAGTCCTTGCTTACGGACAGCGCCCCAACCTGACACAGATACTCACCAGCAACTACACAAGTGGGTTATAGCCCATGAAAGCTTATTCCCAAATAAACTTGTTAGTCTCTAAGGTGCCACAAGGACTCCTCGTTTTTGCTGATACAGACTAACACGGCTACCCCTTTTAAATATTTATATGACAATTTAACAGCCTATCAAAAGAACAATAACATGATTCTTGTAAAATTATCATCTACCTGATAGCCCATTGAATTTTTTTCCTACTGAGCATATCATGTATCAAAAGCTCATGATCTATACCCATAAGGGACTTCTTTGTTTCTTTAAAGTTGAGCATGTTCTTAAGTGCTTTCCTGAGATGTTTTATCAGAGACTCCAGCTGAGAGGGGCAGAAGTAGCCAAGGGACACCCCTCCCCCCAGCACCCCATTGGACCCAAACTGTGCAGGAGAGGCTTCCACACACACTCTATGGGGGCATTAGGTCCCAGCTGGTGTGCCCCCTACTCCCATCTCACCATCTGGACTTGGGAGGAAACTGCGGAGAGGACCCAACCAGAAACTCTAACATAGTGGTTCTCAAACTTTTGTACTGGTGACCCCTTTCACACAGCAAGACTCTGAGTACAACCCCCTCCTTATAAATTAAAAATACTTTTTTATATATTTAACACTATTATAAATGCTGGAGGTGAAGCGGAGTTTCGGGTGGAGGCTGACAGCTCACGACCCCCCACATAATAACCTCCTGACCCACTGAGGGGACACGACCACCAGTTTTAGAACTCCTGCTCTAGTGGATAGGGACAGAGCAGCCAAAGCAGGGACCTTTGGACATTCTGAGAACTTTCTACATTTCTACTGTACTTTCTTTGCCCTGTGCTAATTGACTGTATGCTACAACCTCCTCCGATTCCTTCCCCCACACTTCTTACCCCTTCATAGTCTCTTCATCTCAGATTTACTCAACACCTATACCTCTTGCCCTCTTCACTGTTAAAAATGTAT